>NC_091436.1:139972219-140285651 GCF_964237555.1 Oryctolagus cuniculus | reverse complement strand
GAAAGGGAGCCGACAGGGGACACAGAGACAAGGGAATGGAAAGGAGAAGCAAAGTTGAAGGGATTCAGAGAGCGGAATGTGAAACTCCAAAATATGCTTAATGTGAGTTCTGGGAGGAGGGACGGGAGACAATGGGGAGAAGCACCCTTCAAGTCCTCACTGTTGTCCCGTGTACGTGTCTCCTCAAGGTCTGGATGTTTAAGGGTCATCTCAAAGGTGATGGGGGTAGGAGGTGGGGCATGGGGAGGTGCCGAGGCCATGAGGGCGGCAGAGTCCTTATGAATGAAGGGTTGGTGCCTGATGAAGAGGCGGGGGCCTGTCTGCACCCTGTGAGGACTTGGCGGGAGGGAACAGGCCTCGCCAAGCACCCGATCTGGTGACCCCTTGCCCTTGCCCTTGCCCTGTCAGCCTCCAGAACTGAGAGAGGAAATTGCCGGTGTGTGTGAGCCATACAGTTTGTACTGTGTTGCAGCGGCTTGAAAAACCAAGACAGTGATCTTGCCTGTGGCTCCTCCAGAACTGACAGGAGAGACACTCACCCCACCACCCTCACCCCCAGACGCAGGGACAGAAGAAAACAAAGCTAAAGAAAAAAATCCAAGCCACAGCTGGAGAGAGAAGAGACGGATTCCTTGTGAGGAGCCGTGGAGCTGCCAGCAGACTCCTCAACAGAACAGCAGGGGCAATGCGATAGCCCCTTCCAACCTGAGTTGGAAAGTTAGTCACTGAACTAATGTTTATTCTTGGCAAAGCCATAGCTCCAGAAAAGGATGAAATGGAATGCTCAGAGCAAGAAAGGCCACGTGCTACAAACCTCTGCGGAGAGATCTGTCAGGAGGAAAATCAAACCCAGAAGGAAGGGGCAGGAGGCAAGAAGCCCAGATGAGCAAAGGAACTGACAACCGTGTATGTAAGCATAAGGAACACTGGCTCTATCAACAGCAGCAGTAGAGACACAGGCAGGGCGCTAAAACAAGGTGTGCTCAAGATACTGCTCACCTCAAAACTGGAAGGCAAAAACATTATAAAACTTTATCTGTGAAACCGTAACTAAATTGTTTAAACTTTGTGCTGTCAAACTGTAAAACATTACCTTCTAGAAAATCATGTATAAGAATATCCTCATGAGCCTGCATAAGGAAGGAGTTCCTAAGAAGAGAACAACAAGGCACTCACTACAACCATGCAGACTGATAAAGGACTTTTGATAACTAAAACACCAAAAAAGGAGTGGCAGGGCAAGTCACAATCAGGGAAAGGCATTGGCGCCATATGTAATTGACAAAACACTCAAAGAAGAGTATATCAAGAACTACAGATCAACCTGTGAAAGACAGCCTGAAAGAAAAACCAGTAAGACCACCAAGAAAGGAAACTCAGAAAAAGTAACCCTTTAAACACACGGCAAACCTTCCTTAGCGATCAGGGAAATGCACATTAACACCACAGTGAGGGGTGGGCATTGTGGCCACTGCCTAGGACACTGCATGCCACACCTGAGTGCCCGGGATGGAGTACCAACTCCACCGTTTTTGTTTTTTAATTTGAAAGGCAGAGTTAGGGAGTGGGTGGAGAGAGATAGAGGGAGAGAGGTCTTTCATCCACTAATTCACTCCCCAAATGGCTGCAACGGCCAGAGTTGGGCCGATCTGAAGCCAGGAGGTTCTTCTGGGTCTCCCATGTGGGTACAAGGGCCCAAGCACTTGGCCATCTTCTGTTGCTTTCCCAGGCACATTAGAAGGGAGCTGGAGCAGGCAGGACTTGAATCAACACCCATATGAGATTGCTGGCACCATAGATATTGGCTGGCTTAACCAGCTGTGCCACAGCACCAGCCCCTCACCTCCACTTTTGATATAGCTTCTGGCTATATATATGGGCCTGGGAGGCAGCAGATGACGGCTCAAGTACTTGAGTTCCTGCCACACACATGGGAGACCAGATGGAGCGCCTGGCGCCTGGCTTTGGCTGACCCAGTCCCAACTGTTGCAGGCATTTGGGGAGTAAACCAGCAAATGGAAGATATCTCTCTGTTTCTCCCTCTCTGTCACTCTGCCTTTCACAATAAATAAATAAACTTTAAAAAAAGTGAGATTTGATTACATATCAACAAGACTGGCAGAAGTTTACAAGACAGGTACCACCAAAAATGGAGAACACTGAGAAAGTTCACACCAAAGTTTGAACTGGCACAACTACTTTCAAAAACAGTCTGGCATGACCTGGTAAAGCTGAAAAGAGGCCACCCTACAACACACAATTTCATTCTGTGTGTATCCTGGAGCAACTCCTGCACACGCATAAGAGAAGGAATAAGCTATTCTTGGCATCAGGAAATGACAACATCACAACTGCAGACAATCCCAGAAACAACAATATCTCATCAGATGAAGAGACACTGCAAAGTAAAGCGTTCCAGTGTCTTGTCTTGTTTGGGAGGAGGAGGGGACACTGTCGAACTGTGTTTTGTTAATTAAATGAAGCAGTAAAATTTTATGGATAAACCGAAAGAATCAAAGGGGTCTTCAAAAAGTTCATGGAAATGAACATTATGAAAAATCTATGCTAAGATTTAAAAAATTTTTGCACAAAAATAAGCTTATTTTTAAATTCTATTTTCATAGCTTTTTAAAAAAAGTATCTTTGTATACTTTTTTTTTTTTTTAAAGACTGATTTATTTATTTGAAAAGCAGAAAGAAAGAAAGGGAGAGAGACAGAGAGATTTTCCACCCTCTGGTTCACTCCCCAAATGGCCGCAATGGCCAGGGCTGGCCAGGCTGAAGCCAGGATCCTGGAACCCCATCTGGGCCTTCCACCTTGGGGGCAGGGGTCCAAGCACTTGGGCCATCATCTGCCACCTTCCCAGGCTCATTAACAGGAAGCTGGAAGGGAAGCAGAGCAGCCAGGACCTGGAACTCAACCCAGCACTCTGAGATGGGTCCCTGGCTTTGCGGGCGGCAGCTGCAGCCCCTGCCCCTTCGTGTACTTTTTGAAGTACTCTCCTGTAACTCCCAGATCAGGAGAGGGGAAGCAATGGACTAAAGAAACCTCAGTCATTCCTGCAAACATAAGAAAAAAGAGAGAGGGCATAGAAAAATAATGTCAAACAGAGATCACAAAATGATATGAAGAAAGTAACTGACCCACCAATGATCACAATAAATGTAAACACAATCAACTCATTTGCCAGGAGACAGGTTCATAGATTAGGGAAGAAAAAAAAACCCAGCTCCATTGTTTACTAAAGAACTAATGAAACAGTGGTAGGGAAAGATTCCAAGTGCTATACCTGGCAACAATAACCAATGAAAGTTAATACAACTACATTAGTATCAGAGAAAATATACTTTAATTAATGAAAGAAGTAGTGTTAGATTAGAGGAGAAAAGGACACTACATTCTGGCTAAAGTGACAATGTATTTGGAAACTAAAAATTCTAAGTTCTATTGCATCCACTGAGAGTTACAAAAAAATTTGATAATTAAACAATCACAGTAGCAGATTTATGAACATATCTCTCAATCATTGATACTAAGGTAAAAAAATTACTAAGGACATTAAATGTTTGAACAAAAAATGAAGTTATTCTAATAAAGTTACAGACATTTAAGTAACAAAATATTTCATCTAATGGGCATATACAGGACCTTGAACTTAACAATAGAAATGGCATCTTCTTGAGCACTCGGAAACACTTAGAACAACGACCTAGACATAAAAACAAAACAACCAGTATCGCTGTCCAAGCAAAACATTACATCTTCTGTTTTGAAACTTCTTCCACCTTCTCCCATGAGTTGTTAAGCTTCTGGCCTACCCTTTTCTCCTACCACTGACCTGTAGAATTCCTGGGATTAGACCCGGGAATGTTGGCTCTCCTAAACAGCAGTTGCTGGTGAAAGGAGTTTCAGAAAGAAGCAGGGGGCAGCTCTCTCTCCTGCTGCTTGCTTGATAAGGCATCCAGCCAGGAGCACTAACAAGAGCATCACAGCTCCGGGCATGCAGCGTGTGGCAACTTACACCTGTAACCACTCCTGTTTTTTCCTGTGACCATAAAGACCATTTTTGTAAATGTTATTTGTAACAAAAGAATCTTTCAAGATGCCTCAAGCCCAGGTATTATTATTCTGCTCTGTAGAATCTGACAAAACTTTTGGTCTTTAAAGTGTCTTCCATTAGGTGATTTTCTTTCTTGATAATAATTGCTCTGGGAAGATTTGAATAAACATGTTTTCAGAAGGTACGGATGTTTGCAAGATTTCTTGCTTGGTCAGAGCTTCGAAAACTACCTATCTTTCTCTTTGAACAAAAGCATAATAAAGTTGCAGCTGACAAAGCTTTTTTTTTTTTTTTTAATAAACTGTGTCTGCGTGATTTTCAACTTGTCAGTCATGCAGCCAATGACCTCTGACCACAATGTAATAAAGATCAAAAACCAAAGGTAATTTAGAAAGCCTACACACTTTCAACACATAAAAATGTACTTCTAAATTATTTGTGGACCAAAGAATCTTAGAAAAAAAATTAAGCATTGCAACTGAAAGACAATGAAACATCCAAGTGGAGAGAGTGTGGCTGCAACAGCAGCTGTGGTACAGGTCGGGGAGGGCATCACCAGCCAACTCACGGCCCAGGAGGGAAGGGGAACAAGCACCAGGCCTCCTCTTGCCCCTGCCCTCTTACCTCATACAGGTACCACCCCTTCCCTAAACGCAGTCAGATGCCAGAGGGCAAGAAGGCCTGGTTGATATACCCCACGGATACATTGGTCCTCACACGGCACACAGCACAGTGCACTGAGCACAATCCAACACAGCCTAGGGCCCCTCTACCTGGGCCTAACAATTGGGAGACCTGCTAATTATTAGCACCCTTCTTGGCTTTGGGGATGAGTTGGACCTACGCGCCCCACCTCATCTTCCATCCCCTCCATGCTGACGCATCCATCAGCCCCTCCTCTGCTTCTGCGTCCATGGTACCTCAGCAGCATTGGATGCACCTGGCCCCAGCCCCTGCCAGGGCCTTGCGTTTCATGCCCTGACTTCATTGGGCTTGTTTCTGCTTAACTGGCTGCTGTTTCTGATTCTTTCGCTGACTCCTTTCCTGCCTGGTCTACTTAGACGTTGGGATGCCACAGGGGCCTACGTGGGCTCCCTACTAGTTTTGATCTTCACACTCACTCTGTGGCTTTAAATGGTGCCCATATGTACTTTTTAATCCCAAACCAGAAAAGCTTCAGCCGATTAACTATCTCGATTTCTCCACTTAGCTGTACAGAACGCACACATTAACATGAGCAGAATGGAACTCTGATCCCATCCGTACCTTCTCATCCACTCCCTCATCATCTCTAACTTCCATCCTCACTTCCTTGATCAAAGCCAAAACCTAGGAATCACCATTTCTTTCCTTCTACCCACTGCATTCCTTCTAACTAGTACTCTGCCCTTCAAGCCTGTTCCAAACTGGTTCGCCTCTCTCTCCTGGCATCACAGCACTCAGAACCACCACCATCCATCTCACTTGGCTTGCCACCAAAGTCTTGCTCTGGATTCCCTGAGTCCTAACTCTTCCATTTCTCCAAACGGATCATTTAGAAAAGCGATTCTATCACCCGTATTACTTTTTCTAGCACACTGTGCTTGGACATTTCGTACTCACCGGGCTGATTTCTCCCTTTTAGAATGAGATCTCCTAGAGGAAAGGGACTTTTTAAGAGCTGATGCATCTCAAGTGCCAAGAACGATGGCTCCCACGTCGTGCTGCTGTCGCTCACTGTATTCAGTCACGCTCCTCTGCTCCTGTGCTTCAACAGCTTCATGCCACACTTCTAGCCCCTGCACTTCTAGCCGGTCCAGAGGCCTGCAGGGCTCACCTCTGCCCAGCCGGCCACCTTCCTCTGTCACTCTCTGCTCTTCTGTACCGCTCTCTAGACAGTCTCTCCGTAGCCAGCTCACCCCTGCCTTAGGACTGTGCCCTCCCCGCTGGCTGCTGTACTCTCAGACTCCTCTCCTTACCACTCAGCTTTACTGCCGTTGTCCCAGAGGACACCGAGTCCCTCCATCACAGTCCTATTCTGGCTCTTTGTATAGTGTAAACTGCTGTTTTCTTTTTTATTCTAGCTTGTTGCCCATCACTCTCTGCTGGCACATAAGCTCCATGAGTAGCAACTTGGCTAATCTACTCTCTGCCTCACCCTAGAAATATGCTAGCACACCACAGGCACTCAGTAAGTGGATTTCAGAGATGTAGGAAGGCTGCAAATAACATGTTTGAGAGAAAGAAAAATTGTCAAGAAATACTTCAAGAAGAATGAATGGGCCCACTGAGTTAATCAGCCTAATGCAGGGAAACCTCCTACAAATTCAAGAAGAAGGGGAAAATAAAACCCTAGTCCATCAGAAACAAGCAACAGGCCAGATACAAAGGGTCGGGAGTCAAGGTGTCCCGCCAGAATTGTCAACAGCAATAACAGATGCCAGGAGGCAGTGGTGCAGTGTCTTCCAAAATTCTAAAGAATTATCTCCAACCAAGAATCCTGAACCCAATGAATGTGAAAATGGCATAAAGTATTTCCAGACAGCCGAAATTTTATTAAAAAAAAAAATCAACCTCTGCGCAGTCTTCCAGGAAGCTAGTGAGTGATGCTTCACCAGGGCGATGTGCATTAAGAGGGAAAACACAGGCTCAAGAGCAGCATCCATGCAGGGCCCCCAGGATGACGGGGAAGGGAGGTGCAGGAAGGTGCACGGTGCAGCAGCAGCTCCCTCAGACTCGAGGCCTTGGGCTTCAGGAGAGATGCACCAAGGCTACACTGACCATTTCAGATGCCTGATAACGTGACTTTGTGGGTCAGTAGTAATAAAGATGTAGGAAACACTGCAAAAGCGTGGGAGGGGAGGCAATTAGCAACTCTGGGAAAGACAAAACGTTGTGCACAGAGGAAAAGTAAGCATGCCCATATGCGTAGCCCAGGAGTAAACAGCTTCTACCTGGACTTACCTGTTTTATCAGTGTTAAGACCACACTGAAGGAAGGAGTGGGGAGAATGAGTGTGGTGGGCAATGCAGTGAACAGAGAGCTAAGTACCCTGGAAATCAGGGGCTAATGCCTCAAACTCAGGTTACTGAGGAAACACCAAGGCAGCCGGCTGGGGAAGAGGGCAGGACAGGGAACTGTCCTTTTTTTTTTTTTTTTGGTAATAAGCACTGTAGGAATAGTTGACGATATGTGCAGCTATAGTTTGTGCAAAACGAACAGCATGAAAACAGGAAATAAAAGAGAAAATTTAAACAAGCCCCCAGATGAGAGTACAAGAAATACGCTTTGTTACTAGTATAAACCTAGAGGTAGTTCTGTATAATCCTCCCTTTCCCATCTTTAAGATGGCAATTTTAAGAAACCAGCAAGAGTACGAAATGGTTAGATAACTGTGGGGACAAGATTGAATCTCTGCAGATATTTCCTTTGGAGTCTTGTAAAACAGCTCTCACAAGAACCAATCCACAGAGATAACTTACTGGCCATGGTCATGGCTGTCACTCCAAAGTCACAGGCTCTAGATCCTTCCAGGGAGCCCCATCTCCCGGCTATGGAAGCCTCGTTAGCTTCCACTCCCTCTTCCTTGGGGCGCTGTGGACTGTGGGTGTGCCAGGCTGGATGTCACCCTTCTCAAGGAGCTATCCCATGCTCCAGATGCAGGATCTCAGCTCAGGGCACCACAGTGGGAGAGGAAGCCACATGGAGCCATGCCAGCGCCTCATCAGAGTCCCAGGGAGGCTCTTCTCTGGCAGCTTCTAGAAGGAACTGCATGTTGGCAGAGGACAGAGAACGCCAGAATTCCAGAAAGAAGAAACTCAGGGCTACTGCTAGCAATGGAAGCTTTGTGACCAGGCTGAGAACTCCTGGTGACACCTGTTATAATAAAAATACTTACATATGTATACACACATCTCTCGCTCCAGGCCATTCATTCAATAAATCTTTATTGAGCACCTACTCTGTGCCCAGCACTGCACTAGGTGCCAAGAATAGTACAAGAGAAGTCTAAGAGATGGCAGCCGCCCTCCAGGAGCTTACAAAACTAGAGGCAAAAGATGTACCAGTGACTCAGGCAGCATGTGATATGTACAAAGTGGCAACTCTTGACACATGCGGTGGCCATGGAACCACAGCAGTGGGGAGCAGGGCACAGGAATTAAAAACCTGGATAAGCAGGGGACTGGCAGAGCACTCGGAATGGCTAAGAACAAAGACTGGGACATCGCTTTTGCTGGAGCAGGGAGCCCGTCGTAAACTGCGGGCCCTCGGGGCACCTGGACAAAGGCCGGGGCTTGGGTGGGGTCTATGGTTAATTCGGAAACTTTGGTTCCTCCTTTGACAAGACCTGGTGGGCTCCTGAGGACTCCTGCCTCCCCTCTCCCCACACCACCACCTTCCGTCTCCAGGAAGAGGAACCTGGCTGCTGAATAGGACTAGGGGACGACAGCTCAGCAAAGAACAGTCAGAAGGGGCTGCTCTACTGGGTGTCTGCCCTGTTGTTTTCAGATGCGCTGATCAACAGGAACTTGAGTTCCTGGGACTTTGGATTCGTGAGAAACCTCCCCTCACGAGGACCCATACAAAGAGATAGTCTTTTGGCCACAGATCTTTGCCAGAGCCCCACCTCCTTAGCTACAGAAGCCTCCTAGCTCAGCCCTGGTTTCAGAGAAGCATGGAGCCTGCTCTGGACCTCGTAGGGCAATGATAGCCTCCTCCCCCCCCCCTCCCCACGCAGGCCAGGGAAGCCACCGAGACCTTGCATCCTGCTTACTTTCAGCATTTTCAGGTGTGTGGGGGTGCAGGGTCTGCTAAACGCCAGGGAAGGTGGGCACTGAGTGGCTTTGGGCCAGGGGACCCAGAGGGACTCGGAGACAGCGCAGTGCTCTCAGGCAGGACCGAGTGGTCTCACCAGCCCACCTGGCAGAGGCTGCCTTCCTGGGCAAGACAGTGCTGCCTCGGCCCCGCGGTCAACAAGAGTGCACAACCCAGAGGAAAGGGCTGCGGGGAGCAAGGGAGCCTCAGAGACGCCCACGGGAAACCAGCGGGAGGGAGAAGAACCAGATCGAGGCAGGGCAGATGCAGCAACAGCACTGAGGCCTCATGGGGCCCCCACCATGGGGAAGTCGGGGGAGGGGAGATCCGGTCCCCAGTCTCCCTTGCTCCAGGTGCTCTGGTCACTCCCAGAGCAGCCCCCACTCCCACCCCACCCCCGTCAGAGAGTTCCGGAATCTGAGAAGTAAAGCATCTGTGGATGTGGCCATGGGCAGGTGTCCAAGCTCAAGGTCTCAGCAGGAGGCGTGTTCCTGGCCACTTGAGCCACAGGAAGGGGACCAGGCGCCGGGTGAAGGTGGCAGTAAAGGTGTAGATGAGTTCCTGTGACTCCGCGTTGGTGAATGTCACGGTACCCCCTTCATAATCCAGGGCGATGCCCACTCTTCGGGGCCGCAGCGCGGGGAAGAGCTCGGCCTCGGGGCTGGTATTGGCCCAGATGCCTGAGGAGGACAGGCGCAGCGCCCACACCCCGTCCTCGGGCCGCAGGGAGAGGTCCCCTTTCCTCTTCACAGAGTCTCTGGCCACTCCCACCATGCAGCTCTCCACAACTTCCTCGTCCTCCTCCTCCTCCTCCTCTTCCTCCTCACCCAGGGACTCCTCGTCCTCGTCGGTTTCCCAGTCCTCGTAGCCGTCCCCATAGCCAGCCTCCTCCTCCTCTTCCTCCTCCTCTCCCTCTTCTTCCTCGTCGCCCTCCTCTTCGTCCTCAGACCAGCCCTCCCTCTCCACCTCCACTTCCCAGTAGACCTTGCCCCAGGTGAAGCCCTTACTGCCCAGCACCCCTGGCTCACAGTCAAACTGCTGGGGGTACAAGTAGGCACTCTGGTACAAGCTGCTGTAGGTCACACACTTCCAGTCCTCTGACAGCTGCAGGTAGCCGCTGGCTGACTGTGGGTCCAGTGTGACGCTCACTGTGGGGACAAGGGGACAAGTAACAGCGTCACTGTGTCCACGGCAGGCCTGCCACGCCACACAATCTGAGGGGCGCAATTCACCTCCTGGTCCAGCTGAACAGTGCCCTGTGGGTTTGCAGTGTACACAGCAGTGGGGGATGAGGTGGAGACACCGCTGCCCTAGGGGGTGGCCCTGATGCTTCCTCGGAGCACAGGAGCTGCTTGGTCGGGCAGATGAGAATGAACTCAGGCGAGGGCACAGGTTGGGGTATGATCCGTGAGAACACAGTAACCACACTGGGGCAGAGAAGGGCCGGCTATCACGTGGAGGCCTCCCCTGCTGACTAAGGAGGGGCCGGTGCTGTGGCATAGCAGGTAAAGCCGCCGCCTGCAGTGCTGGCATCCCATATGGGTACCAGTTCAGGTCCCGGCTGCTCCACTTCCAATCCAGCTCTCTGCTATGGCCTGGGAAAGCAGTAGAAGATGGCCCAAGTCTTTGGGCCCCTGCACCCACAAGGGAGACCTGGAAGAAGCTCCTGGCTCCTGGCTTCGGATCGGCTCAGCTCCAGCCGTTGCAGCCATCTGGGGAGTGAACCAGTGGATGGAAGACCTCTCTCTCTCTCTCTCTCTCTCTCTCTCTGTCTCTCTCTACC
This sequence comes from Oryctolagus cuniculus, assembly GCF_964237555.1. Classification (NCBI taxonomy): domain Eukaryota; kingdom Metazoa; phylum Chordata; class Mammalia; order Lagomorpha; family Leporidae; genus Oryctolagus; species Oryctolagus cuniculus. Next base: position 140,275,013 of record NC_091436.1, on the reverse strand, counting down.
TAAGTCTCTCCCCCACCCTCTCTTTCTCTATCTCTCTCTGCCTCTGCCTCTCTGGAACTCTACCTTACAAATAAATAAATCTAAAAAAAACAGAACAATGCAAGGGGAAGGAGAGGGTGGCCTTAGGTCACCCACTGGGAAGTTCTCCCTATCACGAGAGAAGGGGCTGCCCCAGGACCGAAGGGAAGCCAGACGCTCCCTGGGAACCATGTCTGGACACTCACCTGTCTTATACTCCAAGTCTCTCAGCAGCTTCCCTGTGGAGCAGAAGGACAGCAGTGACCCTCAGCTCAGCACAGTCCTGGGCCCATTTCTCACTCGGGCCCCATTAGCTTCACGACAGGGCCACATCCCTGAGACCCCACACAGACAGACAACAGGCAGCAGACTGTGGAGGAAGGGGCTAGAGATGGCAGCAGGAGCGGGGCACTCTCCAGGTGGCGCCCCCGGCTCCCACCTCCTCCCCAGCACTCTCCCCTGCCCCTACCTTGGAATTCCCTCAGGCCTCGCTGCAGAGACAGGAGCTTGTCTGAGAATTCGCCAGTCCTTTTCTTAACCACCCGGGCAATGGGTTTCCCAATCCAGAACTTCTTCCGTGGATACCTGGAAGGACAGGTGTAACCCCCCGGCTGGCATTCAGCCCTCTCGCTCTCCTCTCAATCCTCACGACAGTTAGGAAGGAGGCAGGAAAGGTCTGATGATCCTCAACCAACAGACAGAAAAACAGGAGCCCAAGGACACTATCTGAGCCAGGTCTCAAGGCCACAGGCAGACCCCACAGCCGGAGTCCACACCAGGCTCCCACTGTCTCCATTCTGTGCTGCCTCAGGAAAAGGGTAGCAGGCCAAGTGCTGAGATCACACAGAGAATGCACACAGGTGCAGAGCAGGTGTCCAGTCCCCAGGGATGCACTCCCGTACCTGGATGGTCACCAGGACAAACCACAGGCCATGAACCATATCACTCCCCGTTAATCCAAATGGACATTGTGGCATTAAAGGGGAAGGGACACGGACATGGAGGAGTGACGTACACAGTGCAAAGGAAACTCTTACCTGTTCAGGAAGTCTCTGGTGTCCTGTAAGGGAAGAAAGCGCAGCATGAAATGAATGGAGTAAGACTTCATTCCTCCATACCCAGCGGTATAGGCGAGCACAGAGCAAATGTCGGCCCTTCCTTACAGAGCTGATATTCAAGCTGAGGCATTGGATAAAACAACCAGAAAACAAAGTAGCCGCAAGGACAGTAGCAACTGGACACAGGGAATGACAGAGCCAGCTCAGAGGGGTGGCAGGAAGCTCCAATTCTGTTCCGTGTACAAGGAAGAGACCCAAACGGTTGTCAGGAGGGAATGACTCACGTGACCTGCTTAACAGGTGGCCGAGACTGCCAAGTGTTCTCCGGGATCCCTTCCTCACCGCCCCCCTTCTTTTTCAAGATTTCTTTACTTAATTGGAAAGCAGAGTTAGAGAGAGGAAGAAACAGCTCTTCCATCCACTGCTGTACTCCCCAAATGGCCGCAATAGCCAGGACCAGGCCAGGCCAAAACCAGGAGCCTGGAACCCCATCCTGATCTCCCATGTGGGTGCAGGGGCCCAAGGACATGGGCCATTTTCCATTGCTTTCCCAAGTGCAATAGCAGGAATCAGAAGCGGAGCCCAGATAGGATGCTGGTTTCACAAGCAGCCTCTAAACCAGCTGTACCATGATGCCAGCCTCCCTTCTTCCTTTTTTTTTTTTTTTTTAAAGATTTATTTTATTTATTTTGAAAGAGAGAGAGAGAGAGGTAGAGAAAGAGAGATAGAGGTCTTCCATTCACTGGTTCACTCCCCAAATGGCCACAAAGGCCAGAGCTGAGCCAATCTGAAGCCAGGAGCCAGGAGCTTCTTCCAGGTGTCCCAGGCAGGTGCAAGGGCCCAACCACCTATGCCACCTTCCATTACTTTCCCAGGCCATAGCAGAGAGCTGGGTCAGAAGTGGAGCAGCTGGGACTCGAACCAGCGCCCATATGGGATGCTGGTGCTGTAGGCTAGGGCTTTAACACGCTGCACCACAGTGCCAGCCCCCCTTAATCCTTTTAATACTAGAACCCCTGGGGTTATAGCTGGGCAACGACCACCCAGGAAGATTGCATTTCCCTAAGTCTCTGTGACCAGATCTGGTCATGTGACAAAGTTCCAGGCAATAGCCTGGGTCTTGTCCTTCAAAGAAGTAAAACTGCTTCCGCAGCCAGCAGGGCAACCTCAGCCTACAGCAATCTATATTTCCAAATAACTAGAAGATCCTAAAGGCTCCCAACATGCAGAAATGCAGATGAAATGCTAATGACCCTGATTTGATCATTACGCATTGCATACCTGCATCACACTTTACTGTTCCCAATAAAACATGTACAAATTCTGTGTCAATAAAAAATTCTTTACTTCCTCTTTTCCCCCTGCCTGAATTTTGGACATGAACAGTGAACTCATCTGGGACCACACAGCTGAGGACATCCCTAGCAGAAGGAACAACCAGATGGGAGGCAGACAACTCCCTGGATGCCTTCAGAGACAGCCACTCTGACAGCTCAAGAGACACTGAGACAGAAGCAAACGTCTGTCTTGCTTGAGTCACCTGTAAGAATGGCTTACGGAGGCACAGGGGACGCTGGGAAGCAGTCCGAGGACTGTTGCTATGGGCCAGGGGAAAGACAAAGATGACCTGAATGAGGGCGGCGGCAGTGGAGACAAAGACTCAGCTGCGCACACCAGTCAGGTGCTGCTGTCTGGGTGACGGGAGACAGGTGGCAGGACAGGGTGATGGGAAGGGCATCCTTGTCAGACACAGCTCAGATCTTTTTCTGAGTCTGAAGCCTCCATAAACTCTGTACTAACTGATTTTTACCTTCCTTTGCTTCTCCAGGTTTTCATTAAGTGCTCCCTAGGTACCCGGCACTGTTCTAGAAGGCTGGAAGAGCGCAGTAAAGAAAGGGCACAAGTCCCCAGCCACGGGAGCTGGCATCCTAGCAAGGGAAGCAAGCAATAAACAGCACACCGCGTCAGTCAGCGATCTGCATTACGGACAAAAGAGAGCAGAGTGCAGGGGAACAGGGCAGGGGGCAGGAGGCTTTCCTGAGAGCGTGATGTCTGGGACACAAATGGATCCACCAGGGGGTGGCTGCTGCTGTGTCACAAAGTTCCAGAACTGTGGGTTCTGCTCCAGGGAAGACAAGACAAGAAGCTACAGCCACACCCAGGTTCCTACTACGAAGCTGCTGCCCAGCGTGGGTTGCAAGTTTCTGGCAAACCCCTAACCTGTCTCTCGAGACAAACACAAGGGCACTTCAGAAAGTTCATAGAAAATGAAATTCAAAGACAGGCTTATTCTGGTGCTAAGAAACTGTGGAATCCCTGCAGAGTTTTTTCCATACTAAATACTTTTTCATGAGCTTTTCAGAGAGTTCTAGTAAGTCCAAGGCAGGTGCAGAGAGTGAGATAAGACTGGCAGCACGTAACGACCACTCTGCTGAGAACAGTGGCGTGAGGAAGCAAAGGGATGGGGCAACAGCTGGCATGCAGAGTAGGCGGCCACGCAGGCACATTTTGTGACATGAGGGTCATTGCTGGAACAGCAGAAAAGGAGAGGATAATACAGGAGGGCCTGTCTAGGGGTTAAATGCAGTGAGCAGTCCAGGGAGGGTGGCCCTGTGAGCACCAAGAGGGGGACAGGAAGCCTGGGGTCCCGGCCTGCAGTCACACACATGACCTCCAGAACGACTTCCCTCACCCCTGAGATGCCTGGGGCCATGGTGAGACAGGCAGTGAGGGTGAGGCTCCGAACCCCAGCAGTCTCCAGCCTGGGGCAGTTGGTCATCAGCAGAGGGAGCACCCAGGAGGTTCTTCACAGGTGTCCGTACAGACAGCAACCAGCAGCGGGACAGGCAGAGGTGCAGACCTGCCAGTGCCACGGGACCCTGCAGGGCCCACCCAGGACTAGCCTGAGAAGGTCACTGGTATCTTCTGGGACTTGCCTGTTCCCCTTTAGCATCTTCTGGGTGCTCCCAGTCCAGATTTCTGCCCTACCTTTGATGTCATCTTTTGAAAAACTTTTTATTTTATTTATTTACTTGGAAGGCAGAGTGACAGAGAAAAAGAGACAGAGACAGAGGTCTTCCATCCACTGGTTCATTCACCCAGTGGCCACAACAGTGGGGGCTGGACCAGGCCAAAAGCCAGTAGCGAGGACTCCATCCAGATCTCCCATGTGGGAGGCAGGGTTTCAGGTTCTTGGGGCAGCATCTGCTGCGTCCCAGGTGCATTAGCATGGAGTTGGATCAGAAGCAGAGTAACTGGGACTCAAACGAGCACTCTGATATGGGCTGCAGGTGTCCAGAGCAGCGGCTTAACCCACCTGCCCCTGCCATCACCTTTGCCAAAGGTCTTTTCCACACATCTGTCCTGCTGCTTCCCCCTCTCACGTGCAGTCCTCTGCTGCTGTTGGATCCTACTGGGGCGGGGGGGGGGGGGGGGGAGTCCTTTATAATTGTCTTTTGATATTCAAATAATCCCTCAGAAAATCTTAATGGTAATTAAGGATTTAGCTGTCTAATTCCCTTACAGCAAAATCAATACACAAACCCACACATAAAACCTACCTGTAGGGGCTGGTGCTGTGATACAGCAGGTAAGGCCACTGCCTGCAGTGCTGGCATCCCATATAGGCACCAGTTCAAGTCCCAGCTACTCTACTTCTGATCTAGCTCTCTGTTATGGCCTAGACAAGCAGTAGAAGATGGCCCAAGTCGTTGGGCCCCTACACCCACATGGGAGACCTGGAAGAAGCTCCTGGCTCCCGGCTTCGGATCGGCTCAGCTCCAGCCGTTGCGGCCAACTGGTGAGTAAGCCAACGGATGGAAGATTTCTCTCTCTCTGCCTCTCCTTCTTTCTCTGTGTAACTCTGACTTTCAAATAAATAAAAATTACCATTATAAAAAACCCTACCTGTAGCAAGATTTCATGCACTGGTTTCAGGGGTACCCCTCTCTCTCTCCCTTCCCCCAGCCCACCCCATTCAGGGAGTGCTTCAATTTGAGAGCCGTGAGTCATTAAGGCAGGGCCTCTGCCTCAAGGGGGGCTCCCGTGGGTGGATTAGGCAGACTCGTGGTTTCAGCGCCCACCAGTATGCCCAGTCGCATACTCGCACATGGCAGCAGTGGCCGTGGGGAACGACGGATGGTCCCTGAGAGGGAAGAAGAGGCACAGGGACAAGGGGAGAGGCAGCTTGTGTCCCACATAATGAGAATGGGAGGGCAAGAGGTGGCAGAGAGATACTGTGGACACAACAAGAGGAGAGAGCAAAGCACAGGAACCAGGACACCTGGGCTCAGGCTCTGACCTGACTCCTGACCCGCCCCATGGCCTGCGGCAAGCTTCTCCTGCCTCTGGACCACGGCAACAGCAGGCACGGACTGGAAGAGTCCAAAATCCCTGCCAGTCCTCATTCAGTGTGTCTGAACCCACAACAGGGAGAGGCAAGCAGAGCCGCCTCTTCCCACAACATGAGCCAGCACAAACACTGGGGAACTTGTCTTGCCCTTGCTCCTCCTGGCTACAGAACCGCCCCGCCAACAGCCAGTCCCGGCCACTCTAGACCATGCAAGCAGGGGAGACCATCACATAGCCCTTCTCCCTGCCCATGAGGATGGAAGGAGTCCTCTCTCCTTCCAAGGGCTGATGAGCCCTGTTCAAGGTGGAGACTCCTCTACCAGGTTACCAGGTGCCGGCAGGAAGATGTGACACCATTCCTTTTTTTTTTAATTTGACAGGTAGAGTTATAGACAGTGAGAGAGAGACCTCTGTCTTTCTTCTGTTGGTTCACCCCCCAAATGGCCACTACGGCCGGCGCTGTGCCAATCCGAAGCCAGGAGCCAGGTGCTTCCTCCTGGTCTCCCATGCGGGTGCATGGGCCCAAGCACCTGGCACCTCCACTGCCCTCCTGGGCCACAGCAGAGAGCTGGATTGGAAGAGGAACAACCGGGACTAGAACCTGGCACCCATATGGGATGCCGGCGCAGCAGATGTCACGGGGCCGGCACTGCCCCGTGACAGCATTCCTACTTGGTAACCAGCTCTCTGTCTACAACTCTCGATTTCTCGGTGTCAAAGGCACTTCCTTCAGGAAGCTTTCCCAGGGCACCTCATCTGCTCTCCACATTGTTCTCTGATCCCAGAGAAAGCCTCAGCACCTCTGCCTCCTTTTCCCAGTAGCCTGTCTCCTCCACACCCTTCATGGCCATGACAGAGGCACCGGTGAGCCCTCCCCCAGCCAGGACGCCTTTCTTCATTTCCAGAACCGTGAGAAGCCCCCATTCAACAGGTGTCTGCAGGGACTGCTGGAAAAAGGGCTTGTGATGGTAGCGATGAGGACGCAGGCCCGTAACAACCGCCCTTCCCATTTCTACAGTACTTTTAATTTTTTAAAACATTTTTTGGGGCCGGCGCCGCGGCTCACTAGGCTAATCCTCCGCCTAGTGGCGCTGGCACACCGGGTTCTAGTCCCGGTCGGGGCGCCGGATTCTGTCCCAGTTGCCCCTCTTCCAGGCCAGCTCTCTGCTGTGGCCCGGGAGTGCAGTGGAGGATGGCCCAGGTGCTTGGGCCCTGCACCCCATGGGAGACCAGGAAAAGCACCTGGCTCCTGGCTCCTGCCATCGGATCAGCGCGGTGCGCCGGCCGCAGCGCGCCGGCCGCGGCGGCCATTGGAGGGTGAACCAACAGCAAAAGGAAGACCTTTCTCTCTGTCTCTCTCTCTCACTGTCCACTCTATCAAAAAAAAAAAAAAAAAAAATTTTTTTTTGGTAGAGCCTTTAGTTTTTGAACTTATCCAATTTTAAGCTCATGTAACCCTTGGCACGAGAGAGGAGGGTAGGGGCACCACCCTCATGTTTCAGATGAGGCCCTGAGTGGAGGTGACTCCCAAACCTGCCCTGGGCTTCTCCCTCACCTGCATGAGCTCTGCTGCCGGCTGCCGTGCCTTGCCTTCCAGCTCCGAGATGACCAGCGCCAGGCGGGCGAGCTCCCCGACGCCCCGGGTCTTGTACTTCTCCCGGCCCTCCACGAGCTCCTGCTCCAGCTTCGCCAGCTGCTCCAGTAGGTGCTGCTCCCGCTCCTTCAGGAACTGCTGGCCCTGCTCAAACTCCGCCACGATGTACTTCCTCTGGTCCTGCAGCTTCTTCTGCAGCGGGCAGGGGGGAGGGGCAGGGACATCTCTGCCTCAGGGTGGGGACCCCTCTGGGGTCCGGCACTAGAGGCACTCCAGGCTGGCTCTTCCCCTACTCCCTACTCACGAATTCTACAGCATTTGTGGTGGGAGAATCTAAGGGGACCTCCTGGTCTGCCCTTCTCATCTCAAAGAAGACACCAGTGGTGAATCAGTGCAGGTCACTCAGCCACTGCAACCAGCACCCAACTCCGCCTCACTAGCCGGCCATCACCTGTTCCAGGTAAACAGCATCCAGGGGCCCTTGAAGGAACCCTCGGGCCTCACTTGTGGCTGTTTCACCTTTTCCTCCTGGACAAAAATCTCTATGTTGCCTCTTCCAGGGAGCTTTGCTTGATCAGTGTCAGCCAAGCCAGATCAATCCCGTCTTCAGCAGCAGCCTGCGCTCACGTGTGGAATATCTACGTGCACCCCTCCCCGCCACGCAGGACAATGCCATTTCCTCAGTGCAACCAGAGAGTCCGTGCTCACTCATCACATCCTTTCTGACTTCCAAACCTCGCTGTCCCCTCAGGACGGGGGTCTGCTGCCCAATGCAGGGCTGGAGGCATCCGTGCACAGTGAGGGCTGGGGTATTCTCTGTGGCTTTACACTCTTCCTCTCCTAGAGCGGGGCTTACCCCAGCATCCCTCCACTGCTCACCTCCCCACACACATGCTCCCTCAGAAAACTGGAACCACCTTATCCGTTTGCTCCTTCCTCATCCTATCTCCAATCAAGCACAGAATGCACTGTTTTCTAACCGCTGGCTGTCACAGGCATTCACTGGACACAACATCACCAAAGCCGGCCAGGCCTTAACCTTTCCCTCTCATTCTTACTCGGACCCGCTCCCCTCCCCTTTCGGCAAAACATGTCTTCTCACACCCTGACCCCACTCCCACCCCCAGCCAAAAGGAAGAATGCCATCAAGCCGGCCTCAGCCCCCTGGCAGGAGATGTGCACTTGCAGCTGATGTGAGGGTCACGCAGGAGGGCAGTCCACTCACCTTTCAGATGAGAAACAGGCACAAGGCCTGAGGCACCAGCTCAGACAGAACCAGGGCTAATGCCCAGGCCTGCAGCTGCTACCCAATGCCTGTCCTCACCCACGCTGTTCCTGGAAATACCTCTCAGCCGCCATCCACTCGCAGTCTCAAGGCTTCCTCCGCCAGCCTCACTTACCAATGCAGCCAGGATATCGGCTTCTCCCTTCGCCTGAAAGCCTTGAATTTTGTCTCTGTCTCTCCTTAGTGTGCTCAGGTGGTTCAGGATTTTCTCCTGTGGACAGACAAGCAGTGGAGACAGGTGGACTCTCCGGGGCGGGGCAGGAGGGTGGACCTAGGAGGCTTGGTCCTCGGACAGCTAGAACCCTTCCGAGGGGTCCCAGCCAGGCCTCCTACCCTGTGGTGGGCTGCAGGCCAGGAGACCTAAGGCAGGCACAGGGCACCCTCCGTGGGGGAGGGCTTACCCTGTGGGGCAAGGCAGCCTTTTCCACGAGGACGGCCGTGTGGGGCCGGTGCTCTCGGGACTCCCGGCACATCACGCACAGCAGCTTGCCGTCGTCCTCACAGTAGTAGTGCAGCTTCTCCTGGTGCCGCTCGCACAGCCGTGTGTCCTGCTGCTCCTGGGCCCCCTCTCCTGGCTGCCGGCCCTTGTCGACCTTCAGCCGCTCGATGTTCTCCACCAGGCTGGCCAGCTGCCACACAGGCCGGATGTTCTCCTTCTTGAAAGGCTTCTTGCAGAGCGGGCAGACGGGGCGGCCCCCGGACACAGGGCGGACGTCGGTGGTGCAGCTGCGGCAGAAGACGTGGCCACAGTCGATGGTCACAGGGTCCCGCAGGTAATCAAGGCAAATGGAGCAGGTCACCTCCTCTTCCAGGCTCCGCAGTGGGGCTGACGTGGCCATGGTGCCCTCAGCTCACTGGGCTCTCTGTTCACCGCTGGAGACTTCTCCCCTTTGGAGACCAGACATGGGGTTAACAGCAAACACAGCAAAGGGGCAGAGGTGGCAGCTCTGCACAGGGCTGCAAACTCCAGCACTCAATCAGCACATCAATCCTACAGGGCTCCTACAAGGTCTGCCAAGAGGGATCTTGCTTCGGCCGGTGCTGTGGTATAGCAGGTAAAGCCACTGCCTGCAGAGCCAGCATCCCATATGGGCACCAGTTCAAATCCCGCTGCTCCACTTCTGATCCGGCTCTCTGCTATGGCCTGGGAAAGCAGCAGAAGATGGCCCAAGTCCTTGGGCCCCTGCACCCACATGGGAGACCCGGAAGAAGCTCCTGACTTCGGATTGGCGCAGCTCCAGCCATTGTAGCCAATTGGGGAGTGAACCAGTGGATGGAAGACCTCTCTCTCTCTCTCTCTCTGCCTTTCCTTCTCTGTGTAACTCTTTCAAATAAATAAATAAATCTTAAAAAAAGAGGGACCGCTGGCACCACGGCTCAATAGGCTAATCCTCTGCCTAGCGGTGCCGGCACACCAGGTTCTAGTCCCGGTCGGGGCGCCAGATTCTGTCCCGGTTGCCCCTCTTCCAGGCCAGCTCTCTGCTGTGGCCAAGGAGTGCAGTGGAGGATGGCCCAAGTGCTTGGGCCCTGCACCCCATGGGAGACCAGGATAAGCACCTGGCTTCTGCCTTTGGATCAGCGCAGCGCACCGGCCTCGGTGGCCATTGGAGGGTGAACCTATGGAAAAGGAAGACCTTTCTCTCTGTCTCTCTCTCTCACTGTCCACTCTGCCTGTCAAAAAAAAAAAAAAAAAAAATAGGGACCCTACTTCCCTGTTGTCACCTCCTCATTTTTCAGGCGAGGAGACTGAGGCCCAGGAGCAGCTCGGCAGAGTGGAAAGCAAAGCTGCCACCAGCCTATTCCCTGCTGTCGCAAAAGCACTCGTGCCTCAAGACCCTTTCCTTCCAGCTGAGGGGGAGTTGCCTGAATGCACCAACTGTGATAGAATAAATCAGTCGCCACCTGCTGGAAAACTGTTAAAATAAACACAGTGAGCAATGTGGACCACCACAGGGCGCTCCCTCAGTCATGCAGTGCGTTCACGGGGTCCTGACAGCACCAGGAGATCCCTTTTGTTTGTCCCTCTAGGTTTCAGGTTGGAATGAGTAAGAGAACTGAGGTTATTTCCCCAACTTAAGAAGCCTAGGGAAGCACTGAGAGTCTGAGTGCGAATGCCTCCCTTTAGGAGTACCTACCCCGGCTGCTCTGTGGTGTGGGCTTGGTTCACTTTCCCACAGAAGCTGGGCTCTATCAGCCCTCAGCCAGCCAGTGGCGCACAGCCTGGCCACACTGGGCTCATTCTTAGCTGTGACTCCCCCGAGCAGCTGGCCTGTGCTTTGTTGCTAAGCTGAGCTCACGAAGGAAACTGTAGGGAAGGAATCCTCAAGTGGACGTGGCACTCTGTGCTTCCAGGAAGCATGCAAGGTCAGCACACAAAGGACTCTGCCCCTGTTCCCCTCTGCAGCCTGGCTCAGCACTTATCTGAGGCTATGGGCCTTAGCACAACAGCTGCTTCCTGTCACTGACTCTGTGACAACAGGGGAACCATCTAAACACTCTGGGCCTCCAGTTACCCATCTGTAAAATGGGCAGAGTCACGCTTACCTACAAGGTTTTCTAAAAGGTTATGTGAAAGAATTATGTTAGGAAGTACTAAGCACAAGCCTAATGCACAGAAGGAAATCTAGACAAGAGCATTCAGTGAGTGTTCAAACTACAGAGAGAGGAAGAGTTGAAATTGAAAGTGGCAGCAAGAGAGGAAGGGAGCAAAATGAGTGACGGTGCCACATGTGTTCCAGAATTAAAGTGAACGGAGTCTCTGCTGCCGATTCTGGGGAGCAAGGAGCGCAGCCGCTGGGAAGACAGCCAGCAGGCACAGAGGTAGCTGAGAGGCTCGCCTGAAGCAGCTGGAACCACGGGCAAATCAACGCTGCTACTGACTGCATGCGGTCAGAGTCCAGCCCGACAGAGTTCAGTGGCTTCTGTCAGTAGTGACACTAATGCAATAGGAACAAAACCCCCTGTGCCTAAGACTCAAAGAGAAAGCAAATCTAAGGCAATAATACATAAAGAGTGCTTCCACAGGGTGGGCATTTGGTGCAGCAATTAAAACTGCAGCTGGGGAAGCTGGCACCCACTTTGGAGTCCAAGCTCCTCCACTTCTGATTCAGTTTCCTACTAGTGTGCACCCTGGGAGGCAACAAATGATGGCTCAAGTACTTGGGTCCCTGCCACCCATGTGAAGATCTGGACTGAGTTCTAAGCGTCTGGCTTTGGCCCAGCCAAAACAGCCGTGACTGTGGTGGGCATTTGGGGAGTGAACTAGCAGGTTTATGATCTGTCTCTCTGCCCTTCAAATAAAATGAAGAAAAAAAAAACCAGTGCTTTATCAAGTGAAAGTACTACAGTACTATACAAATGAAAGAGATTATACTGTTGAAATAAACTTCAATGGGAAGCACTAATGGATTTAGATATGTGTGACTTTAAAAGAGTTAACAAGTGACAAAAAACACATACATACAAAGCTCAAATAAAGGGATCAAGAATTTAACTAGCAAATGAGGTGATACAAATTCCAGGAATGTTAGTGAGGCTGGCAGAAATGTGAGGAATTGCCTGGTCCAGCTCTGGTCCAGCCCTCTTGCAATGTAACAGACTACAAAGGGTCAGGAGAGGGGGAGGGAATGGACTGGGTGATTCCTGTGGGCTGTGGAGTGCTTTATCACGCTCTCCACTTCATCATTCAACTTGGTTGAATGACCTGGAAGTTTAAAAGCTGAGACTGCTTTTTTTTGTTGTTGGAGGACAGTCTGTGTTATCTCTGTAGTTGGACAGTTTACTGGTTATGGAAAAGGACCATGAAAAGCTCAGCTACATGTCCCCTGACCCATAAATATGACACTTTCCATCACTTGGAGCTGATGTTGACCCAGGCTCATGCTGGGCTTTGCTGGATGGCAAACCTCCTAAAACTGTATCTAGACTACAGTGTATGCACTAAGTAAATAGAACTGGCTAGGGATCACAGGCCATAAGTAAGTAGAGGAAGGACATGGTATAAGAAAATCACCATTTGCAACTGCCATTACATAACCCAAGGATGCTAAAACCACCAGGTGAAACACTTGGGTGACAAGACAGTACCATACTACCATCCGATGCATTACTTTCGTGTGTGCTTTGATGAGAAAGAGATCTGAAAGTCATCTTAACCAAGTGACCAAAGCCAGCATCACCAACAGTGGCAAACTGGCATCTTACAAATAACACAATGTCACCTCTGAAGTATCCTTGCCAAAAATAGCTGACCTCAACAAATCTAATCAAGCTTTTTAAATCTAACTTCCAGTTTACAGAAAATATAAGGGATAAAGAAATACTTGGCCATATATCACATGGGAAAAAAGTACTAACAGAAGTATTGAACTACAACATGAAGAAACAATTAGAGAAATTCAGAATGTGGGACATTCCACAAGTCAAATGGCTTGGTCATTAAAGAGTCAATGTTGTAACAGAAATAACCAAACACATGTGTGACCCTTGACTGGACGCTGTTTAAAACACAAAAAGGGGGCGGGCATTCGCAACAGGAGCTAAGTTGATGCTTGGGATGCCCACACTGAAGTGGCTGGTTCAAGTCCCAACACCTCTGTTTCTAATCCAGTTTCTTGATGATGTACACCCTCGTAGTTATCAAGTAATGGCTTATGTACTTGACCACCCATGCAGGAGACCCAGATGGAGTCCACAGCTCCTAGCTTCAAGCCTGGCCCAGCTTCAGCTGTTGTGGTTGTCTGGGGAGTAAACCAGCAGATGGATGATCTCTCTCCCTCTCTGTCTCTGTCTCTCACTATCTCTCTGACAATCTTTCAAATAAATAAATACATCTTTTTAAAAATAAGATTGGATAGCACACATATTAAGATTATTTCCTTAATGTTATAGATTGAGGATTTGCACAAGAATAGCTATATCTTTAGGCAATGGATGCTGCAATATTTAAAAAATCATTACTACAACTTAATTTGAAATGGTCCAGCCAAATAAAAGAAAAAGTTAAAAATTTTCTGGAGAGAGGGGCTAAGAGTTATCACATTCTGAAAAGGGTCTGTAACCACCAAAAATGTTTAAATCACTGACACAGAGATCAAGATGCTAGCCACCTTGTAGAATCTCAATACACACGTGCTGAACAAATGCTTGCACTCAAATAAACTGAAAACAATGTTAATTTTATACAACCATTTGTTTTTGAGACTCCTTCCCAACTAAACAGAGAACTACTTCTTTGTTCCATCCCACTGCTTGGATATTCAAACTCTACCTTGAACATAATACAGCAGGTATATTGAAAGGTGTCTTCCCATAGCACTTGCATATGTGTATGCTGAATACATATAAGATGCCAAGTGTAGGGCTGGTGCTGTGGTGCAGCCAGTTAATGCCCTGGCCTGAAGCACTGGCATCCCATATGGGCGCCGGTTCGAGACCTGGCTGCCCCACCACCGATCCAGCTCTCTGCTATGGCCTAGGAAAGCAGTAGAAGATGGCCCAAGTCCTTGGGTCCCTGCACTTGCAGGGGAGATCTGGAAGAAACTCCTGGCTCCTGGTTTTGGATCAGTGCAGCTCCAGCCACTGCAGCCAACTGGGGAGTGAACCATCGGATGGAAGACCTCTCTCTCTCTCTCTCTCTGCTTCTCCTTCTCTCTCTGTGTAACTCTGACTTTCAAATAAATAAATAAATCTTTAAAAAAAAAAAAGATGCCAAGTGTAAATGCACAGGTTGAACAACCCAAGTTCAAGTCGGTACTCTGAAACACAGTAACTGGGTGACCAAAAAATTGGCAAGGGCATTTTTAAGTTTTTATTTAGTTGAAAGGCAGAGATGGAGTCAGAGAGAGGGAGAGAGATTGATTTTCCACCTGCTGGTTCATACCCCAAATTACTACAACAGCCAGGGCTGTTGCCAAGAGCCAGGAACTCAATTTTGGTCTTCTTTGTGGGTGGCAGGAACCCAATCACTTGAGTCATCATTTGCTGCCTCCCAGGGGGCACATTAGCAGAAAATGACAAAAGTGAAACCAGGACTCAGACCCAGGCATCCCCATGCAGGATGTGGGTGTTCCAAGCAGTAGCTTAACCACTGCACCAAACACCTACTCCTGGCAATGGCATTTGACTCTCCAGTCAATGACAATGGACTCACCACATCTGCCATTTGCACATCTGAAGATGTTTTGTGCTCAGGATACTCTTCTGAGGAAACCCGGGCTCCACAGGGTCACCTGCCTTGCCCAGGAGCACAAGGGGAGGCAGCAGTGCCTGGTGGCAATGCCTCAGCCAGTCCATTACACTCTCTTCCTCACCTGAGCGCACTGTAGAAAGGAGCCAAATATCAACTCCTTTGCTGGAAGCCCCAGTGAGGTCATCTACACGGAAGGGCCCTGTAAGCTGAGTTGTGCTGACAGAAGAAAAGGATTCTGCCTTCACTAGAGCAAACCTTAACATGTGGGTGAGCAGCAAGGCTTCCCTGTCCAACACGGTTTCTCCTTTCAGAGGTGGAAGGAGGATCTCCAGGTTTCAGAATGACCAGAAATGGGGTTGAATGGGAGCAACATGGGCAAACCAGGCTATTCCCTTTCTCCACACCCTTCTATTAAATCAATGCAAAATTCACCCTCTCTGAGACCTATCCCCCAACTTCCCACACTCCTCTATGAGATACTCTTTCTCATGTATGCCTTCTCTGATTAGCTCAGCAGGTTTCAATAATAAGGGATTGTAAGTCCATCCCTGGTTCTTGGGCAGATAGAAACTATAAAAGAACTAGAAAAAACCTGAGAGGATGTGGCACACTCCCATTCTCTTAACCCAAATGAGAGTGCTGAACTCATGAAAGCACCTCACGGATTACCTGATACCACAAGTCACACACCTTTGCTCCAGAGGTTGGGGTGAGGGGCCTCCTCTGTCCTTTCAATAAGCCAGAAGCTAGCTGTGACAGGAAGATGCTCCACACTACAAGCCCCACAGCGTCCTGGCACCCTCTTCACGGGCAGAACTGGAGGGACTCCAGACTTTCTCTGAGATCCCCTTTCCTGCAACCTACCTTAGCCCTGCAAGTCTCTGGATCTCATGATAGCTAATCTGCAAATGGCAACAGACTGGCAGGGATGACACTGTGCAACTTCCAGTGGTAGGTACCTTTCAGGACACTGATGCCCTGCACGATTTTTGGCTGTGAGAATCCCCATGAGCTGCGAAAATGAGCTGAGGACGGCACTGCTGTGAACATTCACACCCCCACCTCTACCCCTGACCCAGTTCAGGAGGAAAAGGATCTGAACTCTGGCCCCTGGTTTCACAATAGCAGCCAACTGCTGCTTCTGCATGCATAACCACCCCCCTCCATGTTCTGTGGCCTCTGCAACCCCACATCAGTACTTGCCTCCCTGCCTCCCCCGGCTCCGGCTCCTAGAAGCCACAGAGAGTTACCCTAGAAGACACTGAATCCCAAATGTGGACTCCAGAGGCTCAGAAAAGAGCAGAAGGGCCTGGGTTTGTACCCTGGCCTCCAGGCTACCAGTTCAGGGACCCCTCAAATGCCTCAAGCACCTACCTGGACTTCCAAACAAGAACCCCTTCTTCCTATAATTCCAAAGCACTCCGCCTCAGGCTCCATGTCTTGAGGGAAACCCTGATTAAAGGCTCTTGGGGCCCAGATTAAGCCTCACTTCTTAATCTCCTAGGAGTGAACTCTTTTGCAATGCTTCTAACCAACCTGGAGAGGAAAGAATACAGGGGCAAAAAGCAAACTATCTGAAAGTGTTTATTAGAGGAGTGAACGCACCACTGCCAGTGAGGCCCCAGAGTTTCCTGCCCTGGATGTGGCTGTGGGCTAGACGCCGCGCTGTCCCAGGAGGTGATGGTGACTGTGGACAGTGCATCACTATGGTTGCATCTGTGTGATTTTCACCCACCAGGTTAAGCATCAGTGGTGCTTTGAAGCACAGTGCCCATCACGCAAACCACCGAGGCCGGGCTCCAGAAATGCTCTGAACAGTGGAAATTTCCACAGGGCTCCGAGAGGGGCACAGGAGCAGTAGCCAACCGACAGTGCCCTTGTCCTGTGCCTGACCAATGGACAGCCCTGCCATGGGACAAAGTTGGGAGTTCTGGGGCAAGTGTTTGGCATACCTATTAAGACACTGCCTGCATCCCACACTGGACTTCCTGATTTGAGTCCCAGCTCCTTCACTTCCGCCCAACTTCTTGATAACGTGTACCCTGAGAGGCAGCAGGCGATGGCTCAAGTACTCAGATACTTGCCACCCATATGAGAGACCCGGTTTGAGTTCTAGGCTCCTGATTTCAGCTTGGTGCGGCCTTGGCTGGTGCAGTCATTTGGGGAATGAACCAGCAGATGGAAGACCCCTCCTCTCTCTCCTCCCCTCTCTCTCTGCATTTCAAATAAAATAAAAATCATTTTGTTTAAAAAGTCAGGAGTTGTCAGTGTACCTGTGTGGACATTCATCAGATGATGAATAATGAACCAATCTCTCTCTTGCCTAAAATATCCCCAAGTGCCATCTGCACCAGAGAATATAAAGAATCCTTTTGCACCTACGGGGTGGTTGGTGACATGGACTACACGTAAGAGTCAGCTAGAGAAGCTTCAAAACACACCTGGAACAACTGTGTCAGAAAACCTGAAGGCTTTGGTACTTTAAAAATAACTCTCCAGGCTGTTCTAATGTCTAATGAGGATTGCATACCACTAGCCGAACCCCCTGATGAGGGAGATGAGGGAGACGAGGAAGGTGAGGGCCCACACCTTGGCTTGACTTGCCAGTGGCAGAGCCCTCGTGAGCTGTACCTCCCAGCTGGGGCTCCCTCTACTCCACCACACTGTATTTTGGTGCCTGGAAAATAGAATCTTCCTTCCCGCCGGGGAGTGAGCTGGAGGGTGATCCTCAGAAGGCAGTGGAAATCAACTGCCCAGAGGGTAAGGACAGTGGTGAGCTTGAGGAAAAGATGACTGGCTGAGGCTGGGGACAGTGCGGCGAGCGGGTGGGACAGACTGTTGGGACTTGTGAGGAAGGAGGGTGGTTAACAGGAGGGACAGATTACACAAGACTCTGGGCTACATTAAGAATTCTGGACTTTATCTTAACAGGCCTGGGAAGCCACTGAGCATTTCGGCAGCAGTGATGCAATTCATTCAACAGTTAACAGGTATCTACGGCGGCCCACTATGGGCCAGGTGCTGGGGTTACAGCAAGGAGCAAAAATGGCAAAGTGCCTGCCCTTCTAGAATTTATACCCAGTAATATAACTGAGTAATCCTCCACAGGCTGCAAGCAGATCCAACTGTGGGAATTATGAAACCCTGCAGGTTTTAGCTTCCCTAAACCTTCTTCCCCCTTTGCCCTCAGTGCTCCTGCCACTCTAGCCTTCTGTCCCTCCAACACACCCTGCTACCTGCTTACATAACTACCCTGGTTAGAACCCCTCAATGGCTTCTGGCACTCCAGGGAAAAGTCAAAATGCCTTTCCTTCCTACAAGAGGCCCAGATAATGTAGGCCCAGCCTTTGCCTCCAAGCTCATTTCCTGCCACTCCTTATCTCAACCCCAAAGCCAAACCAAAACCCCTCTCCATCCCTCAAATGAAGTGCCAGGCTCTTTCCTACCTTTGAAGATCCTGTTCTGCCCACAGAGAACACCATTCCCTCCCCTACTTAGCCAACAGCTGCCAGCTTGAGGTCTCAGCTGAAAGTAAATTTTTCCTGACCCCTGGAGCCCAGGGCCACAGGAGCTCTCTCTTTTGTACACAGAACTCATCCAGTACTGCACCCTCTATTTCTCTGCCATTTTAAGTTCCAACTTCTTATATCAGGTTTAACAACAGCTTTCCCCACCAAACAAGGACAAAGAGACAAAGACTGTATCTGTCTTATCCCCAGAATCTAGCACAGTGCTTGGCATGGAGTAGACATTAAAAACTAGCTATGGAAACAGAAGAAACATATACGCAGAAGTACCTGATGCAAGGAAGATGCTCCCAAAGTGGCTGCTGAAAGAGCCATTTGTCCATCCTCTCCAGGTAGAAGTTAAGTTACTAGGGAGAGAGATGATATCCTCATACTTCTGGGACCACCAAGAACAGCAGCCTGTACATCACTATCTGGTCCCAGTATCCAAGGACAGAATCCCAGGAGAAGAAAAAGCTATATCCAAGAAAATGGTTATGGTGGAATAAATTATAATGGTAATCTCCCCTTCCCTTTTCTTTAGGTTTGGACCTAGGTATGTATCCATAAACAATAGTAAACAATAGGTTACTGCTCCTGGTCTTGAGCCTTAAGTGAATGAGATCACATTGCATGGCTGTTTTTTGTTTGGCTACCAACACCACCATGTTTGTGAAGTTCGTTTGTATGATTGCAACCTGTTTGTTTATTTCCATTGGTGTTCTATAACTATATAATTATTTAATGCATTCTACTTTTCATGGCCTTCTGATTGTTTCAGGCCCAATTCTTTCCAAAGTGACTGCAGTCAAATCCACCCCACCAGCAGGCTATAAGTATGCACATTGTTCCACAGCCTCACCAATAGTTCTTATTAACATTTAAAATTTTTACCAATCTGATGATCAAGAAATTAGAATGTGTGTGTGTGTGTGTGTGTGTAACTCTAAAAATAAACCCATGAGACAGGCCCAGTATCAGGCCTAGGAATTCTACAGCAGCAGAAGACAACTGTGCTCTTTCCTCTATCTATTAAGTGTTTCTTCTATCCTTCCTTCCTTTAGTAATTTTACCCAATTCCACTCTGGAAAGCTTAAGACACAGCTCTCCCCCAGTTCAAAGCGGAGAAGCAAAAAGAGAAGTCTTAAGCCTGTCAATGACCTCCCCCCCACCCCAAGTCCCCACCTGCCTCAGGAGAGAGAATGTGACTATTACACTTAATGACAAGAAGACTCTGTTGAGACATGGAGGCATGGGGCACAGCCGGGGAGGGAAATGATTTTTGTGGTTTCTTGGAAGCTTGAAAGAAGTAAGGTTATTTGGTTTGGCATTACTAGGCAAGCCTGCTAAACCAGAGGGTTAGCCTATCTGAGAATGAAGGCAACTCAGAGAGATGACGTAAAGAAACCAGATCCTGATGACATCTTTTGAAAGCCTGCATCAATGTGTGCCTGAAGCCAGCCCTATTCTTGCAGTCCCATGAGCCATTACACACCCTTTCTGGACTTGTCTGCTACCTACAAAAAAAAAAAAAATCCTGACACAGCAGAGGTTATTGAAGGTTACTGGGCTGGAACACACAATGAGCTTGTGCAGAAAAATCAGCCCGCTTATCCAGACAGAGGTCTTGAGACAAAGGAAGACACTGAGTGGCAGTTCTATCTCCAGCCCCAACAGGTAGAATATAACCTGCCGGGCCACAGCCATCTCCAGCCTGCACTCAGTCACAAGGATCCTCCCCACAGCTCCTAGGAATTCTGAGAGAGGAAATAAAGCAGAACCGTCTTCCACCCTTAGCTGTCATTCTAACCAAAGCCCAAAGGTAAGAGCCCTAGGTTAAGTCTAAGACACCGAACTTTTACCCAGACTCAGCCACTCTGCAGCCCAGGGCTACAGTCTTGACCTTTCTGACCTCAGAATCACAATGACGAAATAGGGGTGGGGAGAACATACAGGCCATTCACACAAAACAAACAGTAATAAAGGTTTGGCAACTGCATCAGCATATTTAATGTGCAACATAAAGGTACTGCGGTTCTCTTACTCTCTCCCTCCCTATCTCTGTAATTCTTTCAAATAAATAAATAAATCTTTTAAAAGAATAAAAATGGGGGCTGGTGTTGTGGCACAGTGGGTTAAGCTGCTGCCTGTGATGCATGTAACCCATATAAGCACTGGTTTGAGCCCCAGCTATTCCACTTCTGATCCAGCTCCCTGCTAATGCACCAGAGAAAGCAGTGGAAGACAGCCCAAGTGCTTGTGCCCCTGCACCCATGTGGGAGACCTGGAAGAAGCACCTGGCTCCTGGCTCTGGCCTAGCCCAGCTCCAGCCGTTGTGACTATTTGGAGAGTGAACCAGCGTTTGGAAGCTCACTCACTCTCTCGGTCTCTCTTTCTCTCTTTATAATTCTGTCTTTCAAATAAATAAAACAAATCTTTAAAAAATAAACAAATAAGGCCGGCGCCGCGGCTCACTAGGCTAATCCTCCGCCTAGCGGCGCCGGCACACCAGGTTCTAGTCCCAGTGGGGGCGCCGGATTCTGTCCTGGTTGCCCCTCTTCCAGGCCAGCTCTCTGCTGTGGCCAGGGAGTGCAGTGGAGGATGGCCCAAGTCCTTGGGCCCTGCACCCCATGGGAGACCAGGATAAGCACCTGGCTCCTGCCATCGGATCAGCGCGGTGCACCGGCCACAGCGCGCCAGCCGCGGCGGCCATTGGAGGGTGAACCAACAGCAAAGGAAGACCTTTCTCTCTGTCTCTCTCTTTGTCCACTCTGCCTGTCAAAAAATAAAATAAAATAAACAAATAAAAACAGAGGTCAGCATTGTGGCACAGTGCGTTAAACACAGCCTGTAATCCCAGTATTCCATATGAGTGCCATTTCAAGTCCCAGCTGTTCCACTTCCATTCCAGTTTCTTGCTAATGTGCCTGAGAAAGTAGTAAATGATAGGCCAAGTACCCCGGCCCCTGCACCCATATGAGATCAGGATACAGTTCCAGGTTCCTGGTTTTGGCCTGTCCCAGCTGGGACAATCCCCTGAAGGCTCCATTCATATGCATCCCCTGATTTTTGAGCTCCTTTCTGTGCCCATTCCACCTCTGGGCTAAATGAATCCCTCCCCAGTTAGTTCCTGCAGTTCTGCACACACTGTATTTCTATGACAGCTCTATCCCGGTACTCCTGAATTGACATTTTTATCCATCTTCTCACACGGCTCCAGTGTGAACCTAAGGGTCACGTCTCGCTGATCTGGCACAAAGTAGGGGGGGTGGAGTTCCCAGATATTGATGAAATCAAAGTCATCCTGGTGTAGGTTGGACAGGACGTGGCTCCCCAAACTCAGGCAGATGTTTAAATAATGCTACGGGTTGATGACGGATTTAGGGTGGAGACTTGACCTAATTATGACATCTGAGACGTGGGTCTGCTGGGAGGTCTTTAGGTAACTGGGGAGCATGCCCTTGGAAGCTACTTCTTGCCAGAGAGTTTGCTTTTTGACCAAGTTGGGCCTAGCTTCTCTCTGCTTCCTGGCTCACCATATGATAGTTCCTCCCCACCCACTTTGCCATGGCCAGGCTTTGCTAGACACTGGACTACAAGGCCTCCAAGCTGAAAGGTGAAATAATCCTTCTTCTTCCCAGGGAGCTCCTCTCAGGATTTAAGCAATAAAACCTGACTACTGCATGTCCTCTGATTCTCCTCCGTTCTCCGCTCTTTCACCACACTCCCTTCCCCGGCCACAAATGCTGTTACCCAGATCTCCCTGAACCTTTCTCTACATACACAACTTTTTTTTTTTGCGGGGGGGGGGGGGGGGACATTAATATTCCATTTCAACCAAGCTGGCAGTTCTAATTCATCCTGGATGTTAGCTAAAGCAAACTTCTCTTTTCAAAAACAACAGTCAGCTTCCAGTCATCCTCCATGTCATCTCCATTCAGATCCTGAGAGCCTGTGTCTCTCAGTCACTCCCCAAAACCTCAATTCTAACCACAGGCTCTTTTCTGAGGGGGGTGGCAGCTAAACTGAGTCCATCCTGTTACTCCTTGGAGGAAGTGGCGTCTACTGCCCCTGGGCCTCAGTTTCCTTGCCTACTAACAAGGAGAAAATGTTTTGCCAAATTTACCAGGCTGTTTGAAGTTCAAGGTGAGGTCGTACAATCGTTAAGTGTTTCAACAGAAAAAGGCTCTAGGAAAACACATGCTAGCATAAGCATAGGAGCCAACCTGAAAAAAACCCCAATGGACTCATCGACAACATTTCGCCTAGCAAAATAAAGCAGTATGGGATTATAACCCATGAGTCCACACTCATATAAATGAGTGAATAAGTTAATAAACACGGAAGAAGGAGACCAATCTCCCACCAGGATAATGCCTAATAATGTATGTGGACACAGCCCTCAAGGAGGAGAGCACAGCTCCTACTCCTAAGGTGGGAGCTGCACACAGTGGCTTCATTCTAAGAGTACAGTATGCAAGAGGGGGGAACCCTTCATTCTTGCATCCAGGTGACCAAGTCCAACATCAAGCCCTAAGTCATGCTGATGGTGTGTACCCCTGATATGACCTGGGGAAAACGGCAAACTGCCTCTGTGGTATTCCTCCTCTACACCTCATGAAGCAAAGTCTTAGGGAAAAAAAATTCAGACAAATTCCATCTACAATCTACATGATCAAACTGTCAAGGTCATCAAAACAAAGTCTGAGAAACTGCCACAACCAAAATGAACATGAGGAGATGCAGAACTGAACATAAAGTGGCAACCTGGACAGGCTCACGAAACAGAAAAAGTGCTTTTTAAGAAAAAAAAAAAAAAAACTAAGGAAATACGAATTCACTGAGGACTCTGGTCAGTAATAATGGTCATTGGTCCATTAATTGCAACAAATGCACCACACTGATGCAAGATGCTGCTAACAGGGGCAAGAGTCGTCGATACTTTATATGGGAACTCTGTACTGTCTTTTCAATTTTCCTAAAATCCAAAAACTGCTATAAAAATAAAGTCAATGTTTAATAAAATACTCTATTTTTAAAAATTGCAATTTGAAGACCATAAAAAATGTCCATTTTTTTCTAAGAGGTAATTTCTTTAAAACTTGGGGGTTAAATATGCTAGGGTTTATGATTTAAGCCAGCAGTTAAACAGAAGGTTCGGGTATGCTTGAACCAATGTCACTCTCCCCTCTCTTCAAACACACACGACTGGTTGCAGTGTCAGACACTGGAACCTACTGGTTATTTGGAAGTGTCTGCCTCTCGCTTACTCCACAAAGTTAAATTCATGCACTTATTTCTAAGGTCAGAGAGAGAATTCGCAGCTCTCAAGCCTATGTGGCTAAACCGGTTTATTCTGACGAAACAGAAAAAGGAAGGAAAGGCAAGAAAACCTGACTCTGACCACGGAGCCGGATTGGCCGCGTCTCTACCCGGCTCCGAGCAACCAGACCGCCATCCGGGCCCCGCTGACTTCTGGCTGTGGGGACTGGAACGCATACGCGCCCACACTGAGCCCTGGGAAGCAGAAAGGCCCGGGAGGGACCCGCAGATGCAGGGGCGGGCGAAGCGGCAGGGCTTGGGCCGGCGGGGAGGTGGCGGCGGGTCCGGCCCGCGCCCCAGCCCGCCGGGCGGCCTGGCCCCGCTCCGCCCCGGGGCCCAGCGGCCGCCCGGCCCTGAGCCGCGCTGGTCAGACCGCCGCCTCGCGGCAGTTCTCATCGGAGGCCGCCACTCACCAGTCCCGAGCTCCGGGTCGCGAATCCGGGGCTGGGGTCGCCTCTCTCCCGCGCCGGTACGTTCGGGGTCCCGCTCCTCCACGAGCCCCCGAGCGAGACAGCTCGTCCCCGCCCCGTAATCTCCCGGCTCTTCGAGGCCTTCCACCGAGATTTTTCCCGAGCGGCCCTGGGATTGGTCGCTGCCGAACTCCGTCTGCCAATGGGCACCTCGGTCTCCCCTACGTCACTGATCACTGGGCAAATCCCCAGGCGGTTGCGGGGGGGTGGAGCGGCAGGACTCGCGAAAAGGAAACCGAAATCCGGCGGGGCGGGGCTGCGCCGGAGCCGCCGCCGGAGTTTGAAGCGGAAGGCCGGTGCCGTTACAGGCTTGGAGGGAGCCAGATTCGGAGGCCTAATGAGACCCCTGCTTGGGACTCTGGGGTGCTAGATTCCCTCCCCTCCTCCCGAGACCCCCAGCTACTCTCGCGATCCCCACCCAGTGCTGGATCCGAGTCGGAGTGCATTTTGAGGTCACGTAACCTTCGCCAGGTGCTTAATATTAAATATCCTCCCACCCCCATCCCCAGAGCGGCCTCAATTTGCTTCCAGAACAAGGTAGCATCTTCGCCAGCGAATAGTCTCTTGGGCCTGTTTACAAAAATTAACCACCTCTGAAGCGCCCGTGACGAATGAGGCGCCTGAGGCAAAATGGCCTGAAGGCAAGCATTGCCCCCATCTGACAGAAAGGAAAGCCGAGGCTCCGAAAGCCTGGGGGGCCTTCCCGCGCCAGAGCGCCCGTGGTGTGTGGGAGGGCGGTTTCCAGGAGGCTCCGCGTCCCCGGCGCCCTCACCGCCTGGCACCGCCCTGACGGTGGCCTCGGCACGTTTTAGAACCTGTTCTGTAGTTGCTGTGGTGGAAGAAAGTGTGTGCTGCTAAGCGGCTCTCCGCCGGTGCTTGCCCCACCTACAGGCCGTTCTGTCACACTGCAGCCGTGGCGCTTCGTTCACCGGGCCTTCCTCCCCTGCCCCGCTTACACTTCTCCGCTGTCTTCCCCACACCCTTAGAGGGACACGGAAGGTGCCCGAAGGGCCCCCGGAAAGCCTGTGGAGGCTCTCTGACTCCCGCCTGCCACCACTCCCTCGGGGAGCTTTGAGCCACCCTGGTCCCAGAGCCTCCTTCTTGTCAGCCATGCACCTGCTCAACTGACCTGTCAGCCCTTCCTCCATCACCCAGTCTACATCAGGCCCCCCGTCGTGTTTTGATTTACTTTCTGCATACAGCTGTCAGCTTTCAAAGCATCTTGTTTATTCCTTTGTGAGCATGTTTATTTTCCATCCTCCTAAGCAGCATGGAAGTTGAAACATCACCCGTGTTCCTTAGCCGTGGTTGTCACTCAATGAATGAATGTTGAGTGAATGAACTCAGCGTGGGCGTTTCTGAATGCTGGCCTCAGCCTTGCTATTCCCTTGCCCAGAACACTATGTCTGGTTGACGCAGCTTCTCGGGTCCAAGTAAGGGCAACAGAAGTGGATGCTGGGAATGCAAGTGACTCCTAAGCTTGCTTTGTGCTCAGAGGCAGCACAGGGTGGTACTCGCCTCTCCAGCTGCTGGTGTTGCAAAACGGTGAAGGTGATCTCAGTTCTTGTCTCATGGCGAAGAAGAATTTCCACATGGACAGGGGGCAGTGAGCAAAGCGAGACTTATTGAAAGTGAGAGACCTACTGACACAGCAGTCAGGAGAGGTCTCCAAGGGAGGAGTTGCCAGTTAAGCCTCTAAAGGCCTGCCCTTTAGAAAAAAAAAAATAGCTCTCTCTATTGGCCCCCTTCTGAAAACCAGACCTGGATTTAACCAATCAGGGGCGGGGGCAGAATAGCAGCCAATCAGAAGGCAGGGATTACAATCCTGTCTAGCTTTCCCACCTGATAAAAACTAAGTGCACTTAACAGAACTAACTGTGCATTAGCCTGACACACATTCCAACTGACCTAACTGCCTATTAGCCCAGCTAACTCCTCGCATTCCGCCCCTCACCAGAAGAATGGACCCTAACAGCCATTAAGGGTTTGGGGTGACAACCACTCTGGCTGCATCCTGCTGACAAAGGGCACAGAGATGGAACAGCAGCAGAACATTCCTCTGAGGATTGATCTAGGGATCCCTGGTAGAATGTGGATGTTCTTGGGGGCTTCACCTGGAGTATGGCCTGAAGCTTGATGGCTTTTGGTTGTTTAATCCTAGAGGACGCAAAGCCTTGAGTCTCTCTGTGGCTTCACAGGGGTCATTGTCCTTGCTTGGGTCAGACCTAGGGTTGTTTCCCAGAGTTTGGTCTTGCTGAGGCTCCAGAGGTCCAGACTTTACTCTGGTAGGATAGATCCAGGCATCGTGGCCTGAGACCCCTACTGTGGGGGAGCGGACAGGATGACAGTCAAAGGGCCTCCCCAGGATTCAGGAAGACATGGAGAGTGACTAGGAAGAGCTTTTATCAGCACTAAGTCTCCACTATTGAACTTAGGAATTCCCAAAGACTTGGCAGTTTTTCAGGTCATTGTTGAAGAGCTTCTTGGAATTTAGCTAATTCAGCAACAGATTTAGTGAGGCTAATGGTTTCTTGGTATGTCACTAGATCATTAGTAAGGAAAGACCTCCCACATGGCTTCTTGAAAGAGCTTAGGCCTAAATCAGAAGGGGTATTTCTAATGAGCATGAATGCTCTGGGTAGCAGATTTACCCAGGGGAGATGAGTTTCCTGGGGTGGCTTTCTTAGGTGTGGTTTAAGGATGTCGTTAGTTTTTTTCTACCTTTCCTGAGGATGAGGGTCTGTGTGTGCAATGGAGATGATACTGAATGCCGAGAGCCTTGGAGACTCCTTGTGTGACTGCTGTTTTAAGGGAGGACCACTGTCACTCTGTAGATTTTTTTGGAGTCCAAATCTCAGGGTAATTTCTGTAAGGAGAACTTTGGTTACCTCCATAGCCTTTTCAGTCCTGCAGGGAAACACTTCAACTCAACCAGCAGAGATGTCTACCCAGACTACAAGGTCCTGGGCATTTCTGGTCTCAGAGACATAAGTAAAATCCAACTGCCATTCTTCCCCCTGGATATCTTCTCTTTCTTTGCATTCCGGGAAGTGGGAACATTTGGCTTCTGAGGTTTTTTGAGGCATAGTTTGCAAGCTCCTATAACCTACTTGATTGTCTTTTAGAGACTTTTCCCAGTAGATAGTTGCTGGGCCACTTATAAGGTCTTATCTTGCCCTAGGTGGAAAGTTTGGTGGAGAGTCTTAAGAACTTTCCATTGGCATGGCAGGAGGATGAATTTTTCCCTCCTCGGATGGGAGCCATCATTTGCACGGAGGCTGTGATCCCAAGAGAGTGCCCTTTGGGTCTCCTCAAGTGTATATTGGGGTTTGATCTCCAATGACAGACTTTCCCAGACTAGAGGAGTCTCCCAGGATTCAAGGGGAGAAGTTTCCCTGGCTGTTGCTCAGGCAGCCAAGTCAGCCAGTCGGTTTCCCTCTACAATTTCACCTGTCACTTTCTGGCGTCCCTTGCAGTGTATGGTTGCCACCTCTCAGGACAACCTATGATTTGTCTCCTGATGATACTGAATAGGAGTCCCATTAGCAGTGAGAAAATGTCTCTCCTTCCAAACAGCTGCACAGGCGTGAAGGACCAAATAAGCACACGAGAGCCAGTGCAGTGGCACTCAGACTCACCAGCTCTCCCCAAGGTACTGAAAACAGCTAAAATTTCCTCCCATGGGGCTCTAGTGTTGTGTTCCTTCCAGATGGAGGCCAGGGCAGTATATGGGGCAGGTTAGGAGGGAGCTAAACACCATGGACTTGAATCCTCTTGACTCACTTTTTATGACTTTGAGGGACTTGCCCAACATCTCAGAGTCACAGGTTTTCCTCTGTAAAATGGGAATGTTAACCATATCTACTTCATATAGTTCTGAAGAGCCACAGTAATGCTTTGAAATAGTAATTGTTGACTAGGCTAAGGGGTCTGGTATAAACCTATGCATATGAAATGGGAATTTTTTAAGATTTATTTATTTGAAAGCAAGAGTCTGAGAGAGAGAGAGAGAGAGAGAGAGAGATTGGTTTTTCCATCTGCTGGATCACTCCCAAAATGGCTGCAATGGTCAGGACTGTGCCACTCTGAAGCCAGGAGCTTTTTGTGGATCTTCCACATGGGTGCAGGGCCAAGGACTTGGGCCATCCTCTGCTGCCTTCCAAGGCACTTTAGTAGGGAGTGGGATTGGAGGTGGAGCAGCTGGGACTTGAACCAGCACCCATATGGGATCCTGGCATCACAGGCAGCAGCTTTACACACTCCGCCACAATGCTGGCCCTAAATTGAGAACGTTAAGAAGATTTTGCAGGTACGTTCCTGTGTGGTTCTGGTGTAACCAGAGGAAGGACGCATGATTGCTCCCTAAAAATGAGTTTGCATATGATGGGGTATAGGAAATTGCTGTGACATGTTTTGTTGTGTTACAGTTATTGTGAACCTAGGTAACTTGGTACTTTAATTATGACTAATATAAGTGTGCTTTGGCAGCACTAACTCTGTTTTGAGCTCTTCCTTGTAACACAAGCTGTAACTGAGCCAAGAAGTCCTTGGGTCCCTGCATCTTCATCGGAGACCAGGAAGAAGCTCCTGGCTCCTGGTTTTGGATCAGCTCAGCTCTGGCAATTGGCAGTCATTTGGGGAGTGAACCAGCAGATGGAAGACCTCTCTCTCTCTGGCTCTACCTCTCTCTATAACTCTGTCTTTCAAATAAATAAAATAAATCTTTAAAAAAATACGGCATTCAAGATTTCAGAATTTTAAGAATGCTAGAGTGTTGAAAAGAGGCCTGCAAACAATGAAAAATACTTAAAAATAGAAATTTCACATTGGTAAAGATAGAAAAATCTGCTTGAATTCTTCTTGTGAAGAATACTCTGGTATTGGGGTCATAATGAATGAATGTCTCTAAAGGAAAAGTTAAAGGTGACATGCACGGAGCTGATTTTAAGCCTATATTTCTATTTCCCATCAGAGGCTTGAACTAATAAACACTTTTTGCGCTACTAAGAACTGA
This sequence comes from Oryctolagus cuniculus, assembly GCF_964237555.1. NCBI lineage: Eukaryota > Metazoa > Chordata > Mammalia > Lagomorpha > Leporidae > Oryctolagus > Oryctolagus cuniculus. Next base: position 140,246,206 of record NC_091436.1, on the reverse strand, counting down.
CTATTTTGTCCTAAGAACTGGCTGCTGGCTGAAAAGTATCCGGTTTAATGTCCCCTTTAAAAAGAAAGAAAGGCATTTTGAGCACTAATAGCATTAATTGCTAGGTTTTGAAAAGAAGATTGTATAGGCTGAAGTCAATCTCTTGTATTATGTTGTCTTTTAAAATATTTTATATTTCAAAATTGGTGACTTTTAGTCAAAAGTAAGTGAAAATATATACCATACAATGGTATGTATATATATATATGTGTGTGTGTGTGTGTGTGTGTGAAAATATATTATGTACCACACAATGATACATTCCACATTTAGCTTTAAATTTTTCAAGAACTTTAGGCCCCGTATAGTGATGGTGTGGTTACCCAGAATGTGAAATAGAATACTACCATGACATATTTTTAAATTATTATGGAAATTTTCAAACCCACACAAATGCAGAGAAAAAAATATGAACCATTTGGCTTCAACAATTATCAACATTTTGCTTTTATTACACTACATTTGATATTCCTTCTCCCACTTTTTTTTTTTTTAAGCTGAAGACTTTTAAAGAAAAATCCTACACTTACTTCACTGACTCTGTAAAATGCTTCCATATGTTTTTCTAATGGGTGGAGGCTTTTCTTATATTCTAACATGCCATTATTGCACTGCATAGAAATATTCATACAATTGTTGATGGCAATAAAACAGGCTCCATACAATGACTCATATAAGGTTTATTCAGGAAAGAATATGAATTCCTGAGGCCCAGGAGATGCAAGCCCGGTGACTTTTAATGAATCCTGGAAAATGTTCCAAAGTGCTCAAATTCTCATCATATTTTGTATTCCATAGCAGTAAATCATCATACATCATTACACAGGAAACACACGTTGGCTTGGCCTGAAAAGATGGGTTCTAGTCAACAGAGGGAGTTTCTTGTAGGTTGGAGACTACTGTTTTTAGAACATGATTGGTTGCAAACATCTTCAGAGACAGAGTGCTGCCTCTGAAAACAGGCTACAGAAAAGACCACTGATGAATTCTAAGGACATTTCTGGGAAAAGATACAGAATATATAGATAAAGAACAAAGGGTACACAAGGCAGCTGCAGGAAACAGAGCTGTGTGTGTATCACTCACGTCTAAATTGACCTGGTGGGTAAGAGTGATAGCTCTGTCCAGACGCTCTTCAGGCTAGTCTCAGTAGGAGACAGCTTTACAGGCTTTTTAGGGCCAGTTCTATAATTGCTCAATAATTTCATTGTATCATTTAATATGCAGTTCATATAAATATTCCCTGATCTTATCAAATATGTCTTTTTTTTTATGGTTGAGTTGTCTGAATTTAGACCCAAACAAGGTTCATATGATTAAGAAAATGTTAACTTACAGAGAAGTTATATCAGTGCAAATGCTTTTTGGTCAGTGTAATAAAAATGAATTTTGCTCAATAAAAGTACAAAAGATGTATATCCACTGCCTTGTTTGTTCAGTGTTTCGGTTTCTCTTTAAACTAGTGCTTTTGTGTTTTTAACTGGTGCTTTTATTAACACATCATTGATACTTGTTCACTTTATATTTGTAAATGTCTTTATTTTCTCTTGTTAATAACAGTACCACAGCGTGGGTGAATTATATATAATATTTTTAGATTTATTTTTTTATTCAAAAGTCAGAGAGAGATGGACAGACACACAGAGAGATTGAGAGCTTCCATCCACTGTTCACTCCCCAGATGGTCACAATAGCCTTGAATGGGCCAGGCCAAAGCCAAGAGCCAGGAGCTGCTTCTGGGTTTCCCATAAGGGTGGCAGAGGCCCAAGCACTTGGACCATTTGCTGCTGCTTTTCCCAGGCTGTTAGCAGGGAGTTGCATGGGAAGTGGAGCAGCTGGGACTTGAACCTGTGCCATAAAGAATGCCAGCATCACAGGTAGCAGCTTTACCTGCTAGGCCACAATGCCGGTTCTGTGAGTTATATTTGGGCCCATGATTCTGGTCCAGGTGTGAGGGGCTGTATCTGGTAATGGCCTTCATATAGGCAAAGTCCCAAGGCAGCACAGGGCAGCATGTGACAGGAGACAGGGAGTGTGCCTATGTGGGTCTCCCCTGGCCCTTCTCTCCAGTGTTTAACTGTGGGGGCCCCACCTCAATGCCTTTGTCTAATGCTCATCACCTCCCAGAAGCCCTGCCTCTAAACACCAGAGCCAGATGAAGTTTCCACCCTCGCAATGCCTCACTATGAGGACCAACTCCCACCAAGAGTTTCAGAAGGGACAAACCATAGCAGTGTAGGAAGGGTTGCTTTGGTCCTTTTGAAAACTATGCTTTTTGAAATTCTGCATTACATTTTATTGTGCCACTCAATCTTCTTCTCTTCCATAGCAATCCACCCCCTCTTTATTTTTATAACTTTAATTTCCTGGAGAAATCAGTTCATTTATCCTGTAGAATGCTCCACATTCTGGAATTGGCTGGTTGCTTCCTCGTGGTGTCAGTTAACATGTTCCTCTGCCTTGTTTATGTCTTATAACTGCTATTAAATCAAGAGGCTTTGTCAGATTTGGGTGTAGTATTTGAAGGCAAGAATACCTCATAAGAGATGTTGTGTTCCTATTGCATCACATCTGGAGGTATGTATAATCTCCATTCCACTGTCAATGATGATAAATTTGACAAAAGCCTCAGGTATTATCAGCCTAATCCTTCCATTTCCCATTGCGTGGGTTGCAGATTTCATGTCTCAGCTCCAGAAATGTTCCCAAATTCTCTACAAACGGCCGGCTCTGCTGTTTCGTCTGTAGAGGGCACCAGAGAGTCGTTGCAGGAAAGAATGGTTTTGTTCTCGGATTCCTGCGCCTCTGTGCCGGTTCCCACAGCGAATGCACAACTTTTCCAGCACCTGCTCTTGCAGCGGCTGAAGCATCTCCAGCATCCAGCGTCAGCAACACTCAGCGGCTTCCTGAGGCTCCCGAACAGAGCTACAATAGGTATCCCCGGCTGTGCACAGCCTCAGCCCGCGCCTTGCAGACTTCTGCCGCCGGCGCCGTCCCACCCTCCCTAACAAGACTAGGTGCCAGCCCTTTGTAGCTTTCTCAAACACTTCCCTACCATCCTCAAATAGCTCCTCTCCCGCTGCAGCAATTTTTTCCCCTTCTTAGTGAATTACTCTCATGAGCAGCAAATGTGTTCAAATGTCTCCCGAAGAAAAAACCCAACCCCTTGATATAAATGTTTTGAGACTTTTGAGCCAGCTGCTCCTCTATTTCTCTGCTCCTCATTTACGGTGAAACTTGAAGTCCTCTCTGCATACACTATTTCCTTTCCTCTTCTCTTTGCCTAAAAGTATGACATGTAGAATATATTAAAAAGAGCATACATAATACATCTATACACATTAAAGTATTTTTTTAAGATTTTATTTATTTATTTGACAGGTAGAATTACAGACAGTGAGAGGGAGAGACAGAGAAAGGTCTTCCTTGCGTTGGTTCACTCCCCAGACAGCCGCAACGGCCGGAGCTACACTGATAGGAAGCCAGGAGCCAGGAGCTTCTTCCCAGTCTCCCATGTGGGTGCAGGGCACAAGCACTTGGGCCATCCTCCACTGCTATCCCAGGCCACAGGAGAGAGCTGGACTGGAAGAAGAGCAACAGGACTAGAACCGGCACCCATGTGGGATGCCAGCGCTGCAGGTGGAGGATTAACCTAGTGCTCCATGGCACCGGCCCCATGTTAAAGTGTTAATAAGATAGTAAAGGTCATTCTGTAGATATTTCTCATTTTAAGAATTCAAATATTTCCAGTATCTTCACTGTGTACCCAATCGATTCTTTTGCTATCCCCCAGCTTTTGAAGGTTTTAGCTAGTGTTTTTGTGATAATCATTCTATAGCTTTTTTTTATACTTGTAGACGTGAATGTATCTCCAAACGGGATGTTGTCTGGTTTGCCCATTTTTAAAATTTTATACACATAGGCCGGCGCCGCGGCTCACTAGGCTAATCCTCCGCCTAGCGGCGCCGGCACACCGGGTTCTAGTCCCGGTCGGGGCGCCGGATTCTGTCCCGGTTGCCCCTCTTCCAGGCCAGCTCTCTGCTGTGGCCAGGGAGTGCAGTGGAGGATGGCCCAGGTGCTTGGGCCCTGCACCCCATGGGAGACCAGGAAAAGCACCTGGCTCCTGGCTCCTGCCATCGGATCAGCATGGTGCGCCAGCCGCAGCGCGCCGGCCGCGGCGGCCATTGGAGGGTGAACCAACGGCAAAGGAAGACCTTTCTCTCTGTCTCTCTCTCACTGTCCACTCTGCCTGTCCAAAAAAAAAAAAAAAAATTTTTTTTTAAAAATTTTATACACATAGAATCACCCTTTTTGTGTTTTCCTGTGACTTGTCTTTGTTGTTGAGATTTGTCATCTTGATGCATGCACCTTGGGCTGATTCATTTTCACTGCCCTATAGTATTTCAGATGTGACTTTCCTACATTTTTTTCTCTGTTCTTTTATCCCTGGAATTTGGTTTGCCTTTGCCTCTTTTTTTAAAGTTTATTTTATTTATTTGAAAGTCAGAGTTGGGGGGGATACAGAGAGAGAGAGAGATCTTCCATCCACTGATTCACTCCCCAAATGGCCACAACAGCTGGGGCTGGGTCAGGCTGAAGCCAGGAGCCAAGTTACATCCAGGTCTCCCACATGGGTACAGGGGTCCAAACACTTGGTCCATCTTCTGCTGCTTCCCCAGGAACATTAGCAGGGATCTGGATCAGAAGTGGAGCAGCTGGGACTTGAACCAGCATGCATATGGGGTGCCAGCACCGCAGGTAGGGTCTTTACCCACTACACCACAATGCCAGGCCTTTTTTTTTTTTTTTTTTGCCTCTTTTGTTGTTATAAACAATGATGCAATGAACATTCTCATACATGTACCCTGAAAAACTTTTTAATTTAAAATTTTATTTATTTATTGAAAAGACAAAGAGAGGGGGAAAAAATCCCATCCACTGGTTTGTTCCCCAGATGCTCTGAACAGGCTGGGCCAAGCTGAAGCCAGGAGCCAGGAACTTAGTCCTGGTCTCCCATGACAGTGGCAGGAACCCAGGGACTGGAGCATCAGGTGCTGCCTCCAGGGTGCCCATTAGTAGGAAGCTGGGGTTGGAAGTGGGACCAGGACTCAAACTCAGGCACCCCTATGGGGGATGCAGGTGTTCTGAGTGGGCTGTAATCTCTGCCCCAAACATCTGCTCTGAGCCTTTTCAGAGTGTGTGTTCAGGAGTGGAAGCTCTGAGTCTCAGGATGTGTGTGTGAGTGTAGTGTTATTACTGAGGGGAGACTGTTCCCAGGAGCTGTGTAACTACACTCCCTCCTGTGGCGGATGAAGTTCCCAACAAACCACAGATTCAACTGTATGTGGTATCGTCTGACTTCCAAGTTTTTGTCATTCTGATCTGTATGAATATTTTCTCATTTTGGGTTTAATTTACATTTTCCTGATTATTTAAAGTTGAGCATTTTTGGTCATTTGTGTTCTTTCTGTATAATGTCTTTTATGATTTTTATACTTCTTTTCTATTAGATTTTTTTCTTATGGATGTATGGAAGGTATTTGGTTTTGTATTCTGGATACTAACTCTTTATTGTGTATATGTGTTGCAAATATCTTCTTAGAGTTTCAAACTTGCCTTTTCTCTCTCCTAATTTTATCTTTTGACAAAAAAAACTTTCATTCCAAAGTAGCTAAATTTATCAAGTTCTGTGTTTTAGATTCTGAGCCTAATTTAATAAATCCTACCCTGTCCTAAGGTAACAAAGATAATATATACTGATTTTTAAATATTTTATTACATTTTTAAAAATTGAATATTAGGTGCCAGCACTGTGGCATAGTAGGTTAAGCCTCCACCTGCAGTGCCAGCATCCTTTATAGGCACTGGATCGAGTCCTGGCTGCTTCACTTCTGATCCAGCTCCCTGCTGATGGCCTGAGAAATCAGTAGAAGATGGCCTAAGTCCTTGGGCCCCTGTACCCATGTGGGAGACCCAGAAGAACTCCTCGCTCCTGGCTTCAGACTGGCCCAGCTAAGGGCTGTTGTGGCCATTTGGGGAGTGAACCAGTCATGGGAGACCTCTCTGTCTCTCCCTCTTTGTGTCTGTTACTCTTTCAAATAAATAAATACTTTTAAAATTTTATTTTTAATTACTTGAAAAAGGCAGAGAGAGAGAGTGAGTGAGCAAACTTCCATCCACTCGTTCATTCCTCAAATTCCTGCAAAAGCCAAGGCTGGACCAAGTGAAGCCAGGAGCTTGGAACTCCATCCAGGTCTCCCAAATGGGTGGCTGGGGCCCAAGCACTTTAGCCACCTTCTGCTGCCTCCCAGGGTGGGCAGAAAGCTGGACTGGCAGCAGGGCCAGGACCCAAACCTAGGCACTCCCGTCCATCATGCAGGTGCCCCAAGCTGCATCTTAACCTCTGTGCCAAAGCTTTAAAGTGTTGCTGTCTGCCCTGTCCCCTGCCTTGCCATCCCAGATTCATCTGTTCAAGCCTAATCCCAATGTGACGTTATCTGGAGGTGGAGGCTTTGGGAGATGTTCAGATGATGAGGAAGGAGCACCAATGCGTGGGATTAGAGCTTTTATAAGTGATCCCAGAGGGCTCCCTTGTCTCTTCAGCCAAGCAAGGACACAGTGAGAAGCTGGCAGTCTGAATGCTGGAAGGTCCTTGCTTGAACTTTCCATGCTAGCACCCTGAATGTAGACGGATCCCAGCCTGTTTTCACCCTAATCCCAGCCTCCCAAACTGAGAGGAGTAAATGTTAGTTGTTCAAACCACCCAGTCAGTGGCATTTTTGTTATAGCAGCCTGAACAGACTAAAAGACCAACAGACCCAATCTGAGTCTCCCACATGAGTGATAGGGAGCCATCACCTGCTGCCTCCCGGTGTGTGTGTTAGCAAGTAGCTGGAGTCAGGAGGGGAGCAAGGACTGGAATCCGGACACCCTAATATAAGGCCTGAGCCTCCCAAGTCAGGTCTTAACTGCTATGCCAAACATCCACTCCATTTCATGTTACATATTGACAGCTACTACTGATAAAAACAAACCAAGGAAGGGGACTAGAGAGTAGGGAGAAAATGTTACATTTTTTAAAAAAACTATTTATTTCTTTATTTGAGGGGCAGAGTACAGACAGAGAGAGGGAGAGACAGAGAGAGAGGTCTTCCATCCACTGGTTCACTCCCCAGATGGCCGCAACAGCCAGAGCTGCGCCAATCTGAAGCCAGGAACCAAGAGTTTCTTCCAGGTCTCCCACACGGGTGCAGGGGCCCAAGGACTTGGGCCATCTTTCACTGCTTTCCCAGGCCATAACAGAGAGCTGGATCAGAAGTGGAGCAGCTGGGACTTGAACCGGTTGGCACTGTAAGCAGCAGCTTTACCAGCTGCACCACAGCACCGGTCTCTCCTACTTCCATTTTCAAGGTCAGCAATACCACGTCTACCTTTCTGATGCACCTTTCCATCAGCACATCTCTCTCTGCTCACAGTTGAAAAATGTCCTCTGCATATGATTATACCATGCCCCCTTTAAAAAAAGTTTATTTATTTCAAAGGCAGAGCTACAGAGAGAAGTTGAGAAAGAGAGAGAGAGAGAGAGAAAGAGAGAGAGAGAGAGAGAGAATTTTCCATCAGCTGGTTCACTCCTCAAATGCCCGCAACCGCCTGGAACTTCATTTGGGTCTCTCACATGGTGCAGGGGCGCAAGGATTTGGACCATCTTCTTCTGCTACTTTCCCAGGCCATAGCAGAGAGCTGGATCAGAAGTGGAACAGCCAGGACTCAAACCGGCGCCTATGTGGGATGCTGGCACTGCAGGGGACAGCTTTACCTGCTACGCCACAGCGCCAGCCCCTGACTTCTTTTATCCAACATATGATTATCCTATGATTCATCCATGTTGTTGAATGTGTTAATAATCCATTCCTTTTTATTGCCGTGTAGTATTTTCTGTGCAGATTTACCAGAGAGTAGATAGTGATTGATATATTCATGGAAATTCAGGTTATTTCCAGTGCTGCAAGCACCTTGTCACTTTTAGCAAGATCTTATAAGAAAGTGAAAATTCAGGAAAGAAATGACCAGATTGCAAGCAGAGTTTGAAGGGAAGAGACTGAGTCCAAATGTGTGAGTCCCTGCAAACTCTGGAAATCCACCTGCTTTTGTCTGTCTAGTGTAAGACATAAGGCTGTAGTTGCTTGTGATAGACAAAATTATGATGTCCACATTCTAATCCCCAGAACCTGGGACAATGTCACCTTATGTGGCAAAAGGGACTTTGCAGTTACCTGTGATTAAGATCAAGGTCCTTGAGATGAGAGCCAGGGTTGTGGTGCTGTGGGTTAAGCTGCTGTACAGAACACCAGCACCCATAGATTCAAGTTACCTATCTGTAACTCTGCCTTTCAAATAAATAAATAAATAAATATTTTTTAAAAATGTTTTAAAAATAAATAAATTAAAAAGATGTTGTCATCCCACCCAACGTTGCTGCTGTTAAGTTGAGAGAGAGGCATGAGTCATTCAAGGGAGTGTGACACTAAAAACTACTCAAGAATTACACCCAGAAAATAAGTCTGGCTGTGGTTATTGACACAGGAAGCAAGTAAACAAGAAACTCTTTCAGTTTTTGAGGACACTGTACTGCCAAGGCAGCTATAAGCCTGACCTTGGAAAAGCCTGTAGTTAAACCTTAAATTAACTTGCAAGCCCTTCAGTTGTATCAAGACAAAATGGACTGCAAAATCTGTTCAGAACGATCCTAAAAAGGGGTACCCCTCTCTGCCCTTCAAAAATGAAAATAGGGGCCGACGCTGTGGTGCAGCTGGTAAAGCTGCCACCTGCAGTGCTGGCATCCCATATGGGCACTGGTTTGAGTCCCAGCTGCTCCACTTCCAATCCAGCTCTTTGTTATGGTCTGGGAAAACAATGCAAGATGGCCCAAATTCTTGGGCCCTGCACTAACATGGGAGACCCGGAATAAGCTCCTGGATCCTGGCTTTGGATTGGCCCAGCCCTGGCTGTTGCAACCATTTGGGGAGTGAACCAGTGGATGGAAAACTTCTCTCTCTCTCTCTCTCTCTCTCTATATATATATATATATATATATATGTTTGTGTGTGTGTATACACACATATATATGTATATATGTATGTGTATGTATATATATATTTGCATTCTGTCCTTTTTTCTCTCTGTAACTTGCCTTTCAAATAAATAAGTAAACCCCCCCTTTTTAAAGGGACTTAAGAAAACCTTTAAAAAGAGAAAGGGAATTGATCTTGTTCAGAGAACTCAAGAAAAGTATGTGTTAGCAATAGGCAAGCTGCATCCCAAGTGCTGGGGGCCAGCTTGGTGGTCCACCCACAGGTACATAGCAGGATCTGCAGGAGTGGAGGAGTGGAGGAGTGGCAGCAGCCATCTCCCTGTAAGGGCCTCCACGGTTCCCAGTGAGATGCAAAGCACCGAGGCTTCTCACCAGGTGGGCTGTGGTGTGAGGTGTGCAGCATCTCACCTGCTTTAATTACTGAATGAAAATGATAGTCTTTTCACCTTTAGGAACACAAAAGGGGAGTACGATGATCCCAATCAACAGTTATCAGCAATGACCAGAAGGGGTCGCACTGACCTTGTCTAACCAGCGTGCTTCCGGTTTCTAAACTTAAATACAGGAAACATACCATCTCGTGGAAGAGAACCACCAGGCGGCAAACAAAGGGACCAAATGTCCCCGCAGTGACCGGGACTCTGCCTCTTAGCTGTGGCTAACAGCAGTCGCGGACTCTGAAAAGATTCCTTCACAAAAACTTCCCTGACCCAAGGCGGTAGATAATTGAGCAGTTCTCTCCGGCTGGTCTAGGCATGTCTTGATACGGTTCCCCCTTTCCAATACGTGTGCTGGAACATATAGTTGGCAACTTCCTGGAATCGCCAGCTCTGCGCCCATTTCTGTTTGAAAGGTCTCAAATTAGGGTGTGGGAAACCCCGTCGCTCAGAGGCAGGACAGCAGTGACTCCCCCAGAGGCTCCAGTTGACTGGCGTTGGGATCCTATTTCTTCAGCTTCGTTCTCTGAGGACTCCACTGAGAACTCAGGCGGGGCAGCTGAGGAAGCTCGGAGTTCAGGCTTTGGAGCCAGACCCAACAAACCCGGTCTCTGAGGCGGTCTCCACCTAGCGATCTCCCTGGTCTGTCTTTCTGACTTTCCCCTTCTTCCCAACAACCCCTGATGCTCATGGACCACTCTGTTTTCCTTGCCCCTACAGGTGTTCTCTGTCCCATTGCATGGGTCCACCGAGGCTCTTGCACAATTGCTAACCTGTGAAGACTGTAACACATGAGCCACCCACAGGATTCCCTGTGAGATGGGGCCTCTGAAGGGAGTCCCGCCCCTTGCACCTCCCCTCAGATGCTCCCCTTGTTGTCTCTCCCAGAATGAAATTCGCATCACCTTATGGGCACTGTTACACCATTGCTTCCCCTGGGATTATCTGACAGTCCCCTCACAAGGTCAAAGCCACAGCCAGCTGAGGTCATCTATGTTGTGGCTCAGTAACCATAAAGACTTATTTATTTATTTGAGAAAGGCAGATTTACAGAAAGAAAAGTAGCTACAAGGAGAGAGAGAGAGAGAGAGAGAGAGAGAGAGAGAGAGATCTTCCACCCACTGGTTCACTCCCCAAATGGCCAGAACAGCCAGGGCTCCAATAGGCCTAACCTTGGAGCCTGGGACTCCATTAGGGTCTCTCATGAGGGTGGCAGGGATCCAAACACTTGGGACATCTGCTGCTTGCCTAAGCATATTAGCAGGGAGCTGGACTCAAAGTGGAGCCTCTGGTACTAGAACCAGAGCTCATATGGATACCAGCATCTCAGGCAGCAGCTTAACATGCTACGCCACAACACCAGTCCCAAGGTCACAGGTTGATGCAGGTGAGTTGGTTCTGATTCCTGCCAAAGGACAAAGACTCTTTCGATGCTATGGTTTTGTCTACAGGACTTCAGAGTCTTCCTGAGCCTCAGAACCCTCCACTGGCTCCTCTGCATCTGTCCAGCTGATAGAGGAAGAGAGATGGTATGGAGTAGGCACAGCTGATCTCAGCCACCCGTACCCAGAGTGACACACACCAATCACTCCTTGAGTAGAACTAGTCTGAACAATTCCATCCAACTGAAAGGTGGGCTCAGGAATGGAGACCTCATGAGTATCAAACATGAAGAAATAGATTTGGTAAACATAAATGCATCTTCCCAACTTTTCCTCCTCTGGAAGCAACTATAGAGCTGTGCTGTTTAATAATAGCTGCTAGAAATATGTGGCTTTTTAAAGTTAAATTAAGTGTAAAATTCATGTTGTGAGGTTGGCACTGTGGTGTAGCAGGTAAAGTCACTGCCTACAGTGCTGGCATCCCATATGGGCGCTGGTTCGAGTCCCAGCTGCTCCACTTCTGACCCAGCTCTCTGCTATGGTCTGAGAAAGCAGTAGAGGATGGCCCAAGTCCTTGGGCCCCTGCACCCATGTGGGATATCTGGAAGAAGCTCCTGGCTCCTGGCTTTGGATTGGCTCAGCTCCAGTCATTGCAGCCAATTGGGGAGTGAACCAGTGGGTGTAATACCTCTCTCTCTGCCTCTCCCTCTCTGTAACTCTGACTGTCAAATAAATAAATAAATAAATCTTTAAAAAAAATCAAGTTGTACTAGTAACATTTCAAGTTCTTAATGACACCTGTGATTGGCATCTACTGTACTGGACCATGTGGATAGAATATTTCTATCACAGGAAATATGTGTTTGACATCACTGATACAAGGTACCTTAGATGGGGTCCTAGAAATGGATCAAGCATTCAAAATCAGTAGTCTTAGGAGGGTTTAATAACAGGGCTATTTACTAAGATATAGGCAAGTTTGGGGTATAATTTTAAGAGATAGTGAAGTTCCTAGGACTGGTAATGCAATGGCTGCTATCTATCCCTAGGCTTGGAGTAGTTACTGAGTCCTGGAGACAGAGGTCACATGGAGAAATCCATGGGACAGGAGCTGTCACCATCACTTGAGGGGTCAGCCAACATGTAGCAAGCCTGCAGGGAGAGAACTGAGAGAATAAACACTCTGACCACTCCCCTCCTTCTGTGCTGTCTCCTGCTGGAACTTACCATTAGCTGGACCAACCAGTGGGCAAAGGAGTTTATTGATTTAGTACATACAGGTCAGCTGCTCAGGAAACTGAGTAGGACAGAGAAGGGTAGAGAGCAGATCTGGAGGATGAATGGAAATATTTCAGCGAAGTCTGCTCTTGGTTTCTTACGGTTGTGGGATGGCAGTGAGGGGAGGGGGTGTGCTACCAGGTAGGCTTATTGTAGGTTTTTCCCTGTACACGCGGAATAATTCAAAGGTAGAGGCATAAAGATGTACAGGAGAGAAGGAAGTTCACAGCAAAACAAAAGTACAAGCCCAAGAATCACACGGTGTGGCTGGTGTTGGGGTACAGCAGGTTAAACCACCCACTGTACATCTGGTATCTGTACACTACCCGGCATCCCACATGAGCAGCAGTCTGCCTTTCAAATACCATAAAACAGAAATCTTTTTTGTTTGTTTAATTTTAAAGCCAGAGTTACAGAAAGGGGGAGACAGTGAGGGAGAGAGGGAGAAAGATCTATCCGCTGGTTCCTCCCAAAAGGCCGCAACGGCTGGGGCTGGGCTGGACCAAAGCCAGGAACCTGGAACTCTATCCAGATCTCCTGCACTTAGGTCATCTTCCTCTGCTTTCCCAGACCCATTAGCAGAGGGCTGGATCAGAATCCAGGACTCAAACAGGCACCCATATGGGATTCCAGTGTTGTAGGCAGAAGCTTAACCTACTATGCCACAATGCTGGCCCAATAAAATGAATTCTGTCTTTTAAAAAAGATTTATTTGTGAAATTGAAAGTCAGAGCTAAAGAGAAAGAGACAGAGACAGAGAGACAGAGACAGAGAGAGGTTTTCCATCCACTGATTCACTCCCCCAGATGGCCACAGCTGCCAGGGAATGGACTTGCCCGAAGTCAGGAGCCAGGAGCTTCTTCTGAGTCTCCCATATGGGTGGCAGGGGCTCAAGTACTTGGACCATCTTCCACGGCTTTTCTCAATCCATTAGCTTGAGCTGAATTGGAAGTGGAACAGCCAGGACATGAAGTGGTGCCCATATAGGATGCCTGCATCACAGGCAGCAGGTTTACCCACTACGCCACAACACTGGCCCCAAAATAAATCTTGAAAAAAAAAAAAAAAGAACCAAGTTATGCATGGACAGGCAGAAATACAGAAAGGCTCCAAACAGAGAAAAATCCCTCATTAAAGAAAAATATCCAACAGTGGAAAAGAAAAGCCCCTGCCAAAGGAAAAAGCCCCATCAATATGGTTAGGTCTTTACATTATATCCTACAGAGGCATAGGAGGTGATGTCTGGGGGTGAGGACCATTTGTGTATTTAAAAGGAGGGTTGGGGCAGGGCTCTAGCACTGCTTGTGCTGGTTGCAAGTCCCCAATATTGTGGAACTTGTGGTTTCACTACCAGGAAAGGCTTGGGGACTTGTTGGTGCATGGGAGATGTGCTTGCACCCTGTATACAGAAAGGGGGGGGGGGGTCTGGCCTGTGCACAGGAAGGGAAGGGAGCCTGGATGGTGCACAGGAGAGGGGCCACCATGTGAACTAGGCTAGGCTATCAGATGGAGCAGCTGCAGCTGTCCCACCATGGGTAGATGAGTTGGCTGTGGTCATGGAAACATGAATTGACTGGAGCTGTCAATCATCGACCTCTAGAGTACCCTCAGTGCAGTTTGGCTTGGGATGTCAACTATAGAGCTTTGCCAACCTCTCCATTTTTTTTTAAGAAAGGAGCAGTCCAGCAGCAGTTTAGCTGGAACTGTCAAACATGGACCGTGCTGTCCTGTGGATCACCAAGGAGCCTTCAAACTTTAGCTTCTCCCCTAGCTACCTAAGTTCCCATGACATTGTCATCCAGTCTTATTGTGTATACCAAAATAAAAGACATAACAATTTCCGAAAAGCCATGTATTATCATGTGATAACATCAATTTAGTCACTTGGAATCTGAAATACCAGTAACCGCCATGCTTTTCATTTAAGGTAATAGATAGAAGCATGGGATAAATAATAGATGTAAAAATAGCTGCTGCAATCTTCACTTCTATAGCTGTTCTCACATTTGTGTGGACAGCCCATCATATCTGTGTTTTTCTACTGCCTATCCATATCATCATTACTCTCTGCTGATACCTCAGCCAGCCAGGCTCTTTATTTGGTGAAGGGATCCATTTTCATTCCCCTGGGATCTGAGTTATTGGTGGTCTTGTCTTTACTGAGTTGTGTAGCTTTCCATCAACAAGGACTGCTGAGAGTAGGTACTAAGAGGTCCCCCAAGAACCCTTCATTCCAAACATAATCCTCTGGTAACTGGAACCAATTACACAAGGTACTACTGTGGCTCCCTTCTTGGCCTATTACTTTGGTGGCACAAACGATCCTAAATGGCCAGAGTTTCAATTTCTAATTAAGAAGAACTATTACTGTGTCCCCTGCTAGAAGTGTTCCTCTCTTAGAACTCATAAAGACCCTGAGCTCAAGGTCATAGATCTGAGAAGCAAAAAACCTTCAAGTAGCTTATTAAGTCCAATAGCAGCAGGGGCTAGTCCTAACTCCAGCCCTTGATTTCCAGTCCTGTGCATTCTGGATGTGGGATAGATGACACTATATGTTTTTTTTTTTAAACTGAGTACCCTAAATATATCTGTGTCCTAATTCTCAGAATCTGTGAATGTTTCTTTATATATCTAAAGGGACTTTGAAGATGTGATCAAGTTAAATATTTTTTGAAGATTTATTTGAAAGTCAGAGAGAAAGAGGAGAGAGAGAGCGAGAGAGAGAGCACAAGAGCGAGTGAGAGAGAAATCACCTGCTGATTCACTCGCCAAGTGGCTGCGGAGGTTGAGCCTGGGCCAGGCTGAAGCCAGGGGCCAGGAACTCTTCTCTGGTCTCCCACATGGATGGCCAGAGCCCAAGCACTTGAGTCATCATCACATTACCAGGAAGCTGGATCAGAAACAGACCGTGACTCAAACAGGCACTCCAATATGGGATGCTGGTGAAAAGCAGCAGCTTAATCTGCTATGCCACAAAGCTGTCCTCAAGTTAAGGCTCTTAAGACAGGAAGATTATCTTGAATTTTCCAGCTGGGCCCTAAATATAATCACAAGTGTTCTTATGAGAGTGACAGGGAGAAATTTAACTGCAGAAGAGAAGTTAAGACTAGAATAATCGGGGCTGGCAGTGTGGGTTATCTTTCAGTTGGTGTTGTGAGAATTCAGTATCCACTACATCATTTTATAAAATCAACTTCATACATGATGGGATATGTATGAAAATCAGTGAAACTCATGGGCATAATCCTATTTCCATATTTCCTTTACTGAAAAATATGTCCCTTGTAAAATGCAACTTTATGTGGGATAACTTCATGATTGACTAGGCATTCTGCATGTTTGTGAGCATAGAGCTTATACAATGAACAAGCAATGGAAGACAAATTCATACTAGAATAAGTATCTGTGCTAGAAAAAGCTTAATTGAGCAGGCAGGCTTGTATTGCTGAAACATTGCCAAGAAAGGCATATTTTCATGACTGGTACTCAATGAGCTGCTGGGACTTGAGCTCCTGAAATGTTCTGACTGTTGAGATGATTTTTATGCTGATATGCCTGATACTATAAAATTATTATAAGCTTAACATTATGTGCTGCCCTAACCTCTGGTAAAATCAAGAGGGCTTCAAACTAGCTTAACTGCATGTTCCTCTCCATGCTCTGCTCCTGCAAATAAAGACATGCAGCCAAACAAAAGAGCCTGCCACAGTTCCTAATTATCCCTGAGTACTGCCAGCCTGAAGAGTTATTCAAACAAGATGCTATTCAAACATCAAGAATTAGTGTAGGGGCTGGCGCTGTGGTGCAGTGGGTTAACGCCCTGGCCTGAAGCACCAGGATCCCATATGGGCACCTGTTCTAGACCTGGCTGCTCCTCTTCCGATCCAGCTCCCTGCTGTGGCCTGGGAAAGCAGTAGAAGATGGCCCAAGTCCTTGGGCCCCTGCACCCTGCTCCTGGCTTCTGATCGGCACAGCTCCGGCCATTGAGGCTATCTGGGGAGTGAACCAGCGGATGGAAGATCTCTCTCTCTCTCTGTCTCTACCTCTCTCTGTAACTCCATCTTTCAAATAAAATAAATCTTTAAAAAAATAATTAGTGTAATATATGATGAGAAGTGTTTCCCAGAATCTCTGCCCTCCCTCCTCCTTCAGAATTCCACACTTATTCCTTCAGCTGCTGAGTCACGGTGACCAAGAGTTAGCAGTCTGCTAAACAGACTTGCTCAGTGTCAGGCCCCCTTCCCAGGGCAGCCTACAGATCATGATTGGTCAACATATGGTTATAAACATCTACTGTCTTCACCTCAAAGTGGGATGACTCCGCAGCAGCACCTCAGCTCAGATCAGCTCCTCAGATCATCGATGCTTTTGCTGTGATTTTATCACAGCCCAGCTTCTCCCTCTGCCCAATCCTTCTTCCTTCACTTCTTCCAGATATTGATCCTGAGAATATTCCTTAACAACGTTCTTCACAGTAATCTTTGTTTCAGGGTCCACTACTTAGGGAATTTAGTCTGGGACATAGGCCATCAGAAGTGGGATCTGAGAAAGTGGCCATTAAAATGGGAGTTTACAGGTCTGTTATCCACTTGCTGGCTGTCCTCATTACTGGTGGTGGGAGGAACACTGGTAGCCCCCACACAGGTAGGAGTGCAGTTGCTAAAATTTCCAGGACTGGTGAACTGGGTTCAAGTACCATGGGAGGAAATGTACTGGTGGATACAATCTATGAATCACTTGATAAAATAGATAAAATAGAATTATTTTTAATGGAATTGGATAGCTGTGTGGGGGAGCGTTCATAGCCTTTAGGGAAAAGCTGAAGGTAATAAATCAACAGTTAAGGGCTAGGTGGCAGCATATGAAGAGACTCTTACCTCCTGCAGCAGGAAGGCAGGGAAAGCTGAGACCTGGCTCAGGATTTAACATCAGATAGACAGAACTGCAGAAAGAGTTGAATTGTCGGTACCAGCAGGTCTGTTATGCCCAGAATGAGACATTGTTTGGGATAGAATGGAATCCTGAGGCACAGGATGGAGAGTGTGTGTGTCAATATACAAAGTGATCTTCAGTACCCAGATTTCTCTGCACTGTCTAGAGTTAAAAAAGTGTCTCACTCCTTCCTATAATGGGCGGTCATCACTACTAGGCTCTCAATTCCTGGGAACATTTCCTTGTCGGGGTTTCAAGCCCTAGGCTGGCCCCTGACCAGCAGGGGCCACTACAGACACTCCCCAACAAGGCAAATGGGAGAGGTAAGGTTGATGGGTGATGAACACACCACAAGCACCATGAGTTCTGTCGAAGCAGGAACCACTTTATTGAAAAAGCATACAGCCTTATAAAGCTTACAAAGGACATGCACAGTAGGGGAGCCAATCAGTGAAAAGGTCATGCAGGCATGGGTGGACCATGCACAGGGGCACCTTAAGCAAAGTATAGGGATCATGCACTGTCCACGTGTCTGGAACTAAAGTGGACCTAACCCTGCCAGTGGTCTGATCTTAGGTAGCTTAACCGCAGCAGGCACAGACACACCCCTCAAACATCCACCAGGCGCCATATTGTAATGGAGATTTTAGGCAATGCCCAACATTTCCTCAAATTTCTGTTCTATAAATATACCCATTGTAGGTAACTCATACAAATAGAATCACAATATTGTCTTTCTGAATCAGGCATATTTCCCTAACATAGTGTTTTCAAGGTCTATCTTGTTGAACCATATGTAAAAATTTCATTCCTCCTTGTGGTTGAATAGTGTTTCATTGTACATGTGTGCATGAATTGATTCACTTACCCATTCATCTGTTGATGGACACTTGTTTTCATCTTTTGTCTATTATGAATAATACTGTTATGAAACCTGGATGCCCAGATGATCTTCTTCAAGACTTGCTTTCCAGTGTTAAGAGAAAAGTTTATAGCAATAGGTGCCTACATCAAGAAATTGGAAAGGCACCAAACAAATGAGCTATCAATGCATCTCAAGGATCTAGAAAAACTGCAGAAAACCAGGCCCAAAACTAGTAAGAGAAGAGAGATAATTAAAATTAGAAAAGAAATCAACAGAATTGAATCCAAAAACATTACAAAAGATCAGCAAAATGAAGAGTGGGTTTTTTTGAAAAAATAAAAAATTGACACACCATTGGCCCAACTAACTAAAAAAAGGAGAGAAAAGACCCAAATCAATAAAATCAGAGATGAAAAGGGGGATGTAACAACAGACACCACAGAAACAAAAGGAGTCACCAGAAATTACTACAAAGAGTTGTATGCCAACAAACAGGGAAATCTATCAGAAATGGATAGATTCCTGGACATCTACAACCTACATAAATTGAACCAGGAAGACATAGAAAACCTAAACAGACCCATAACTGAATCAGAAATTGCATCAGTAATAAAGGCCCTTCCAACAAAGAAAAGCCCAGGACTGGATGGATTTACTGCTGAATTCTACCAGACATTTAAAGAACTAACTCCAATACTTCTCAAACTATTCAGAACAATTGAAAGAGAGGGAATCCTCTCAAAATATTTCTATGAAGCCAGCATCACCTTAATCCCTAAGCTGGAAAAAGATGCAGCTTTGAAAGAATTACAGACCAATTTCCCTGATGAACATAGATGCAAAAATGTCAATAAAATTCTGGCCAATAGAATATAACAACCCATCAGAAAGATCATCCACCCAGACCAAGTGGGATTTATCCCTATATGCAGGGATGGTTCAATGTTCGCAAATCAATGTGTTACATGACATAAACAAACTACAGAAGTAAAACCATATGATTATCTCAATAGATACAGAGAAAGCATTTGATAAAATACAACACCATTTCATTATGAAAACTCTAAGCAAATTCGGTATAGAAGGAACATTCCTCAATACAATCAAAGCAATTTATGAAAAACCCACGGCCAGCATCCTATTGAATGAGGAAAAGTTGGAAGCATTTCCACTGAGATCTGGTACCAGACAGGGATGCCCACTCTCACCATTGCTATTCAATATAGTCCTGGAAGTTTTAGCCAGAGCCATTAGGCAAGAAAAAGAAATCAAAGGGATACAAATTGGGAAGGAAAAAGTCAAACTATCCCTCTTTGCAGATGATATGATTCTTTATTTAGGGGATCCAAAGAACTCTATTAAGAGACTATTGGAACTTATAGAAGAGTAGCAAGATATAAAATCAACGCACGAAAATCAACAGCCTTTGTATACACAGACAATGGCCACGGTTGAGAAAGAATTTCTAAGATCAATCCCATTCACAATAGCTACAAAAACAATCAAATACCTTGGAAAAAACTTGACCAAGTATGTCAAAGATCTCTACGATTACAAAGCCTTAAAGAAAGAAATAGAAGAGAGCCAGCGCCATGGCTCACTTGGCTAATCCTCCACCTGCGGTGCCAGCACCCCAGGTTCTAGCCCCGATTGCGGTGATGGATTCTGTCCCGGTTGCTCCTCTTCCAGTCCAGCTCTCTGCTGTGGCCCGGGAGTGCAATGTGGGATGGCCCAAGTGCTTGGGCCCTGCACCCCATGGGAGACCAGGAGGAAGCACCAGGATCCTGGCTTCGGATTGGCGCAGCGTGCCGGCCACAGCAAGCTGGCCGTAGCAGCCATTAGGGGAGTGAAGCAATGGAAGGAAGACCTTTCTCTCTGTCTCTCTCTCTCTCTCTCACTAACTCTGCCTGTCAAAACGAAAAATAGAAAAGGATACTAAAAAATGGAAAAATCTTCGATGCTCATGAATTGGAAGAATCAACATCATCAAAATGTCCATTCTTCCAAAAGCAATTTATAGATTCAATGTGATACCAATCAAAATACCAAAGACAGTCTTCTCAGATCTGAAAAAATGATGTTGAAATTCATATTGAGCCACAGGAGACCTCTAATAGCTAAAGCAATCTTGTACAACAAAACAGTGCAGGAGGCATCACAATAACAGATTTCAAGACATACTACAGGGCAGTTATTATTAAAACAGCATGGTACTGGTACAGAAAAGATGGATAGACTAATGGAACAGAATAGAAACACACTAGACATCAATCCAAACATCTACAGCCAACTTATGTTTGATCAAGGATCTAAAGCCAATTCCTGGAGCAAGGACAGTCTATTCAACAAATGGTGCTGGGAAAACTGGATTTCCACATGCAGAAGCATGAAGAAAGACCCCTACCTTTCACCTTACACAAAAATCCACTGAACATGGATTAAAGATCAAAATCTAGGACCCAACACAATCAAATTATTAGAGAACATCAGAGAAACCCTTCAAGATATAGGCACAGCAAAGGTTTATTGGAAAAGACCCCAGAGGCACAGTAGTCAAAGTCAAAATTAACAATTGGGATTACATCAAATTGAGAAGTTTCTGTACTGCAAAAGAAACAGTCAGGAAAGTGAAGAGGCAACCGACAGAATGGGAAAAAATTTGCAAATTATGCAACCGAAAAAGGTTAATAACCAGAATCTACAAAGAGATCAAGAAACTCCACCACAACAAAACAAACAATCCAGTTAAGAGATGGGCCAAGGACCTAAACAGACATTTTTCAAAAGAGAAAACCCAAATGGCCAACATACACATGAAAAAATGTTCAAGATCGCTAGCCATCAGGGAAATGCAAATCAAAACCACAGTGAAGTTTCACTTCGCCCCGGTTAGAATGGCTTACATACAGAAAAGAAAAAGATGATTTGTTCTGAAAGGCTAGGAAACACCAGACATTTGTGACATACTCTGGGGATAAGTTCTGAATAAGAAGTCCATCCATTCACTGGCCATCAGGGAAATACAAATCAAAATCACAATGAGGTTTCACCTCACCTTAGAATGGCTTACATACAGAAATCAACTAACAACCCATGCTGTCGAGGATGTGGGGAAAAAGGAAAACTAATCCACTGTTGGTGGGAATGCAAACTGGTAAAGCCACTATGGAAGTCAGTCTGGAGATTCCTCAGAAACCTGAATATAGCCCAACCACATGACCCAGCCATCCCACTCCTTGGAATTCACCCAAAGGAAATTAAATTGGCAAATAAAAGAGCTGTCTGCACCTAATGTTTATTGCAGCTCAATTCACAATAGCTAAGACATGGAATCAACCTAAATGCCCATCAACGGAAGACTGGATAAAAAATTATGGGATATGTTCTCTATAGAATACTATACAGCAGTAAAAATAGAAAGAAAGAAATCTGGTCATTTGCAACAAAATGGAGCAATCTGGAAAACATCATGCTGAGTGAAATAAACCAGTCCCAAAGGGACAAATAGCATATGCTCTCCCTGATCAGTGACAACTAACTGAGCACCTAAAAGGAGACCTGTTGAAGTGAAACAGACACTATGAGAAACAATGACTTGGTCAGCCCTTGTTCTGACTGTCGAGGAGCAATTTACTTTTTTATTCCTTTTAGTATTTTTTTATTCTACTTAATACCATTGGTTGAACTCTTTAATTAACACACAATTATTCTTAGGTGTTTAAATTTAATTGAAAAGTGATCCCTGTTATAAATAAGAGTGGGAATAAGAGAGGGAGGAGATGTACAGTTTGGCACATGCTCACTCGGACTTACCCCTAATGGTAGAGCTAGAAACATGCCAGAGGATTACCAAATCAATCCCATCAAGGTGGCATGTACCAATGCCATCTTACTAGTCAAAGTGATCAGTTTAAGTTCATAACTGATCATAATGATAGGATTAAGTGTCAAAGGGATCACATAAACAAGACCATTGTCTGCTAATAATAACTGATAGAATTAAAAAGGAGAGAATGATCCAACATGGGAAGCGGGATACACAGCAGACTCATAGAATGGCAGATGTCCTAAACAACATTCTGGCCTCAGAATCAGCCCTTAAAGCATTCAGATACGGCTAAAAAGCCCATGAGAGTTTCTCAGGCATGGAAAGCCAAGACACTGTTGCAATAAAAAAAAAATCTAAATGAAAGATCTCTGTGAGTGAGATCCCAGCGGAAAGAAGGGGCCATCAAAGAAGGAGGTACGTTTCTCTGAAGGGAAGAGAGAGCTTCCACTTTGATTATGGCCTTGTCTAAATAAGATCGGCGCCGCAGCTCACTAGGCTAATCCTCCGCCTAGCGGCGCCGGCACACCGGGTTCTAGTCCCGGTCGGGGCACCGGATTCTGTCCCGGTAGCCCTTCTTCCAGGCCAGCTCTTTGCTGTGGCCAGGGAGTGCAGTGGAGGATGGCCCAGGTGCTTGGGCCCTGCACCCCATGGGAGACCAGGAAAAAAGCACCTGGCTCCTGGCTCCTGCCACCGGATCAGCGCGGTGCGCTGGCTGCAGCGCGCCTCCGCGGCGGCCATTGGAGGGTGAACCAACGGCAAAGGAAGACCTTTCTCTCTGTCTCTCTCTCTCACTGTCCACTCTGCCTGTCAAAAAAAAAAAAAAAAAAAAAAAAGATCGGAGTTTGTGAACTCAAGAGGCTTCCATAGCCCAAGAGGCTTCCATAGCCTTGGCAGTTAATGACAAGAGTCTCGGGTGATTTATGATGTCATATAGAAGAGTGTCAATTGTTAAATCAACAACAGGAATCACTGTGCACCTACTCCCCATGTAGGACCTCTGTCCTTAATATGTTGTACTATTCGAATTAATGGTAAAATACTACTCAAGCAGTACTTCATATTTTGTGTATCTGTGTGGGTGCAAACTGTTGAAATCTTTACTTAGTATATACTAAGTTGATCTTCTGTATATAAAGATAATTGAAAATGAATCTTGATGAAGAATGGGATAGGAGAGGGAGTAGGTGATGGGATGGTTGTGGGTGGGAGGGAGGTTATGGGGGGAAAAGCCGCTATAATCCAAAAGTTGTACTGTCGGAATTTATATTTATTAAACAAAAGTTGAAAAAAAGACTTGCTTTCAATTCTTTTGGATATATGCCTAAAAGGGAGTTGTTGGATCATACAGTGGTTCTGTTTAACTTTTTTGTATTGAAAGGTAGAGTGAGATGGAGAGAGAGAGAGAGAGAGAGAGAGAATATCTTTCATTTACTGGCACACTCCTCAAATGCCTTTCGCAGCCAAGACTGAAGCCAGGAACTCCATCCAGGTCTCCTCCATGGGTGGCAAGAGCCCAAGTACTTAAGCCATCATCTGCTGCCTTCCAAGATAATATTAGCAGGAAGTTAGATTGGAGTCAGTACTTGAACTGTCACTCTGATATGGGATATGGGTAATCCATGTAACAGTTCAATCCACAACACTCTCCCCTTCACTGTCCCCGTGTGTGACTTTTTCAGGACTACCAGTGTATTTTCCACAGTGGCTGTGCCACTTTACATTCACACCAGCAATACACAGTGATCCAACGTCACATGTTTGTCAACACTTTTTATATTCCATTTAAAAAATATTATAACCATTCTTTTTTTTTTTTTTTGACAGGCAGAGTTAATGAGAGAGAGAGAGAGACAGAGAGAAAGGTCCTCATTTATTCGTTGGTTCACCCCCCAAATGGCCGCTATGGCCCCTGTGCTGCGCTGATCCAAAGCCAGGAGCCGGGTGCTTCCTCCTGGTCTCCCATGCAGGTGCAGGGCCCAAGCACTTGGGCCATCCCCCACTGCACTCCCGGGCCACAGCAGAGAGCTGCACTGGAAGAGGAGCAACCGGGACAGAATCCGGCACCCCGACCGGGACTAGAACCCAGTGTGCCGGCACCACAGGTGGAGGATTAGCCAAGTGAGCTGCGGCACCGGCCATATTATAGTCATTCTAATAGTTGTGAAGCAGTATCTCATTGTGATTCTGATGTGCATTGCCTTAGTAACTAATGATGGCGAAAATCTTTTCATGTTCTCATCAGCCATTTGCATGTTTTCTTTAGAGAAATGTCTATTCAAGTTCTTTGCTCCTTTTTGACCTGAGTCATATTTTTTTGTTGCTGAGCCATAATAGTTCCTTACATATTCTAGATATCAATACCTTTTCAGATATATTATTTGCAAATGTTTTCCCTATCTATACATTGCCATTTTGCTTTCTTGATAGTATCCTTTGATGCACAGAAGCTCTTAATTTGGAAAAGGCAGTTTATTATTTTTTTATTGTCTATGCTTTTGGAATTGTATCCAAGAAATCATTGCCAAATTCAACATATTAAATTTTCACTAGGCTTCTTCTAAGAATTTTATTGTTTTATCACTGTGTTTAGCTTAAATGGTCTTTGATTCATTTTGACTACTTTTTTTTTTTTAATTTGAGAGAGAGTAAGACATAGACAGAGCACACACAAGTTCCTATCCTCCAGTTCACTCTCCTGAATGCCTGCAACAGCTGGAGCTGGATTGCACCAAAAGCAAGAGAGGAGAATTCATCCAGGTCTCTGATGTGGGTGGCAGGAACCCAAATCTTTCTTTTCCCCTTAAAAGTATATTTATTTATTTGAAAGACAGAGTTTTACAAAGAGAGAGAATGGAGGGGAAGGGGGGCAGAGATCTTCCATCCATTGATTCACTCCCCAAATGACAGCAAAAGCTAGGGCAGGGCCAGGATGAAGCCAGGAGCTTCCTCCACATCTTTCACATGAGTGCAAGGCCCGTGCACTTGGGCCTCCCTCTGCTACCCTCCTAGGTATGGCAGCAGGGAGCTAGACAGAAAGTGGAGCAGGTGGAACACAACCCAGCACCCATACGGGATGCCAGCAGCATCCTTACTCACTACACCACAGCACTGGCCCTCAGGAACCCCATTCTTGGCCTCTCACTGCCACTTCACAGGGTCTGCATTAACAGGAAGCTGAGGTCAGGAGCCAGAGCTTGGCATCCAATCCAGACACTCTGATGTGGGATGAGAGCACCCTAACTCATGTTGGAACTGCTAAGTTAAACATCCATCACCAGTTTTTTTTTTTTTTTAAAGATGTATTTATTTATTTATTTGAAAGTCAGAGTTACACAGAGAGAGAAGGAGAGGCAGAGAGAGAGAGAGAGAGGTCTTCCATTCTCTAGTTTACTTCCCAATTGGCCGCAACAGACGGAGCTGCGCCAATCCGAAGCCAGGAGCTTCTTCCGGGTCTTCCGCATGGGTGCAGGGGCCCAAGGACTTGGGCCATCTTCTACTGCTTTCCCAGGCCACAGCAGAGAGCTGGATCGGAAGTGGAGCAGCCAGGATCAAACTGGCACCCATATGGGATGCAGGCGCCAGCTTTACCTGCTACGCCACAGCACTAGCCCCACAATTTTGTTTTGTTTAGTTACATATAGTTTTTATTTGAGAGAGAGAGAGAGAGAGAGAACATAAAAACACATCTTCTCTTCAACATTTTGGAAAAGTCTGAGAAGTATTAGCAATAATTCTTCTTTGAATGTTTGATCGAGTTCACCCATAAAGACCTCTATTTAGGACTTCTCTTTATTGACAAGTTTCTGATTTCTTAGTCATTTTCTTTACTTGTTATAGGGCTGTTGAGATTTTTTGAATTGATTTTTCAAATGAATTTGGTAATTTGAATGTTTCAAGGAATTTCTTGATATCCTCTAGATTATCTTCTTGGTGTAAAATTGCTCTTTTAAGATCGGTAGTAATGTCTCCAGTTTCACCATTTTTAAAAAATATTATTTATTTATTTATTTATTTATTTATTTATTTATGAGAGGTAGAGTTACAGACAGAGAGAGAGAGACAGAAAGGTCTTCTATCTGCTGGTTCACTCCCCAAATGGCCACAACGGTCTGAGCTGGGCTGATCTGAAGCCAGGAGTCAGGAGCTTCTGCAGGGTCTCCCACGCAGGTGCAGGGGCCCAAGGACTTGGGCCATCCTCTACTGCTTTCCCAGGCTACAGCAGGGAGCTGGATCAGAAGAGGAGCAGCCTGAATACCGGTGCTCATTAGGGATGCCAACACCACAGGTGGAAGCTTAGCCTATTACACGACAATGTCAGCCCAAATTATAATCTTAACATTAATCCAGGTGCAACCTACATGCCTTAAACTTGAACGATCATGTTAGGCGATTTCTATGTTTTGCCAAACAGTAAGTAGTGTACTGTTATTGTCTTAGTTTTAGACCACAGTTAGCTTCAGACCATAGTCTCATGGTGTGTTTGGGGGTTCTTTCTCAAGATGGAGTTTTTGGTGCTCTAAAACGCAGTCCCTCTTGTCCGTTAGGGTGTCATTTCAGCCTGGCATTCCAAGAAGGGTTGCTAAGGTCTCATATGGTCCTCTAGGGAAACTATGCGGCAAGAATTCTAGAATGCTAATGGATATAGCTGAGAGAACCAGTTCTAACACACAATCAGGCTTCTTGTCCCGGTTCAGTGAGCCGGCTCTCCGGATGTGTCACTTCCACCACCTCTCAGTTTGTTACATGACAAGCTGGGTCACAGTTCCTAGTCTTCCAGCGGCCCAGCGCGCATCTCCCGCCACAGCCTCCCATCTTGGATGTTAATTCACTTTGGGCAGTCTCGGCAATCGGTTGACTCCAGCGCTTCCAGGATCTCTACAGAAGTGGTATAGGGGTGAACTGGGGATTTTAAAAAGTATAAATGCCAACCCGTGATGAGAACGGCAGAAGCACCTAACTCCACCAGCACAGAGGGAGAAATCCTCACCTTAGGAACGCGAGCCCGCATTGCCAGGCAACCAGAGGGCGCCTCTCTGCGGCCCCCGCGACTGCGCGGTTGATGCCCGCCATCTTGGCCAGTTGGCCTTGGCCTTGAGGATCGCTCTGCCCTCAAGAGACCTGTAAAATGGGACTACTAGCGTCTTTGAGACCTACTTGACAGAACTGCTGCACAGCACAGCACGGTACAAACAGAATTACTGTGAAAACATTCGTAGTCCCCTCATCCGCCTGGCACCACCGGGCCTTCCCTCTCTCTCGAGGTGACCTGGGCGCGAGCAGCTGCTGGAGGGCGGACCCGCGGGTCCCAGAGCAACGGCTGCAGCCCCGGGCTGCCTGGGCGGGGGGATTACCGGAGGGGCCAGAAGGTGGGCCTGCGTGGCCGGGGTGCTGGTGAGTGTTTGGGGGCAGTGTCATGGCAGGGCTGAGGGGCTCAGGTCTCATCCAGGCCGGTAAGGGATCCATGGAGCAGGCAGGTGGCCCAAATGATCGCGGGCCCGGGCGAAGGTGGGGCGCCAGGTGCAGAGACAGGGCAGGGAGGAACAAGAGGGCCAGAGGGCTCAGAGGCTGGCTAAAAACAAAACAGGAGCCCTGGTCAGTTGCTGTGGAAATAGCAACCAGCATTCTTTAGGACATTCTGTTTTACAGAGTGAGTTTCATTTATTACATGATCCCATTTAATCCTTTCTACAGTCCGCTGGAATTTGGGGCATTATTGGTATTATTATTGTTACCCCTCTTCAGTGGAGGTGATAGTGGGGTTGGGAGAAGTGTGGAGAATCAGAGCTGGATGTAGGCCAATTGCTGTCCTAAATACAGCCCGACAATGATACCTACTTGTCCTTTCATGGTTTGATGTGAAGGTCCTAAGTGTCCTTCTAAGTCGCCTGATGAATTCAGTGCAAGCTAGCTGCGTCTCGCTCCAGGTGACAGAAACAAAAGTGTTAGCTGACCTTCCAACCAAGCTTTTAAAGTTTAGTCACTCACAGTGCTATATATACAATTAAAGGAAAAATGCACCTGACAATGAAAGAAAACAAAGGACTACATTCGAGCATGGCAACAAGAGAGTTAAGGACATGATAGCAAGGGAGCAAAATGTGGAGGCCATCTTCCCTGGGTGCCCTAAACTCAGGCTTATGTTCTTTAGTGGTTATCCCAGGACTGAGATGTAGTTATGGAGAGGAACAGACCTGAGCTTAGATCATGGCTACTACCCTTAGCTGTTGTTTGAATTCTCATACTTTTTTTCTTCTTGTAATTAATGGAGATGATGCCTGTCTATCAGGGATGTTTAGAGAATGACAATATATAAAAAATATTACCCATCACGAAGTGAAAAGCCTTTTTAAAATCTCCTTACAGATAAGGAATTTGGGGGCTGTAGTACTTTACCAAGATTGTTCAGAGCAGTTTTGGGACTAGGGAAGGAAAAAATAGGAGTATATTCCCATTGCTTAGAATTACCACTGAGCCATATAAATAGATCTTTTAAAATATGGTAGCGTTTCATAGCTGGTGCTGTGTAACACTGTGTGATGCTTTAACTTCTTTTGCTTCGCGCTCCCATTTTCTATTAATATGTGATTCACACATAGTAAAATGCACCCTGTTAGTGTAGTACTGCAATAAATATACAAACAAACCCATCACCCCCAAAATTCCCATGTGCTCCTTTGTCATCTCCACCCCAGCTTGGAACAATAGTTGTTCAGTTTTCCTTCCCTATTGCTTTGTCTTTGCAAGACTATCATAGAGTTGGTATCTACATTTTTTTTCCACAGGCAGAGTGGACAGTGAGAGAGACAGAGAGAAAGGTCTTCCTTTTTCCACTGGTTCACCCCCCCACCAGTGGCTGCTACGGCCAGCGCGTTGTGATCAGCGCACCCCGCTGATCTGCAGCCAGGAGCCAGGTGCAGGGCCCAAGGACTTGGGCCATCCTCCACTGCACTCCCGGGCCACAGCAGAGAGCTGGACTGGAAGAGGAGCAACCAGGACAGAATCTGGTGCCCCGACCGGGACTAGAACCCGGTGTGCCGGTGCCACAAGGTGGAGGATTAGCCTATAGAGCCGTGGCGCCGGCCAGTATCTACATTTTTGAATTTAGCTTAGCATAATGCATCTGAGATTCCCTCACGTTGTTGAGTGTATCAGTAATTCATTGTTTTTTATGACTAAGTATTGTTCTCTTTTATCAGTGTACCACTGATTGTTAATTCCTCAGCAAAAGGAATATGTTTGTTAGAAATATTTGTGTGAAATATTTAATAATTTCACACCATAAACACGTAGCACAGGGATTGCTGGCACAATCGGGAAGTGTATGCTTAACTTAACAAGATTCGCCAGACTGTTTTTAAGGGTGCCTGTACTGTATCATTTTGTATTCTTACTTGCAGTGTATGAGAGTTCCATTTGCTCCATATCATCACCAGCTCTTGATTGTAAGGTTTTGTTGTTGTTGCTGCTGCTGTTCATTTTATCCATTTAAATAGGTATATTGATATATCATTGTGGTTCTATCTTATATTTCCCTCATGATGAATGATGTTGGGCATATCATAATGTGTTAACATTTATTATACATGTATAATATTTATTATATATTTGTATAACATTTATTATACAAGTATACTTTTAAAAGTTTGTGGAAATGGAATTAAAAGATAAGTTTATACTTTTTTTAAAAAAAGATTTTATTTATTTATTTGAGAGCTAGTGTTACAGACAGAGAGGGAGAGACAGAGAGAAAGATCTTCTATCCACTGGCCACAACTGCCAGAGCTGAGCCAATCCAAAGCCAGGAGCCAGGAGTTTCTTCCAGATCTCCCATGTGGGTACAGGGGCCCCAGTGCTTGGGCTATATTCTACTGCTTCCCCAGGCCATAGCAGAGAGCTTGATCAGAAGAGGAACAGCCTGGACTAGAACCAGTGCCCATATGAGATGCCAGCATAGCAAGTGGAGGGTTAATCTACTGCACCACACTGCTGGCCCCTGATAAATTTATATTTGTTGCAAATTTTTTTTGAAATCCATGAATAGTTTTTTCATAAAAAAATTTTAATGAATTTTTTGAAGTCACATCATATGCATGGGGGGGACCTATTTCTTTACCTTGTTATGTCCATTGATATATACACACACACACACACACACACACACACACACACACATATATATATAATTCTTTCCCCCAAATCACACTTTCTTGAATATTATAGCATCACAGTAAATCTGGAAATCAGGTACTGTGAGGACTTCAACTTTTTCTTTTTCAGAATTGTTTTGGCTGTTTCTCTTTTGTTCTACTAAAGTTTTAGAATCCGCTTTAGAAGTTTTAACAAGAAAATTTTCTGAAATTTTCATAGGCATTTCAATAGATCAGTTTGAGGAGAATTGATATCTTAAGAATATTGAGTCTTCCAATTCATGAATATAGCATATTTCATCATTTATTTAGGTCTTCTTGATAGGGACTCCAGGGGTCCCTGGAAAGGAAAGAAAAACATGGCAAAAAACAAAAAACAAAAAACAAAACCATGATGAAACTCTCCAAGAGCCCAGAGGGTAGGGGAAACAGGAGACCTGAGAAACATATACAATATAGTCTTTAGATGTTGAGTCTGCTGATGGGGCTTGATTGGGCACCCTGCAGGCTTTTGTGCAAAACTCCAATGTCAGTTCCCTGATTGGTTCATGTAGCATATCTCACCAGCAAACACTTTCAGTTCCCTGATTGATTGTTATTCTTGCCTATTGATTGGTTGCTGTCCCTTCCTTCTAATAGGTTGTTATTCTGCCACATGCAAAGGGTAAAATCTGTACTCACTTCTCAGAATCAGGGAGAACCACTTTGCATATAAAAGAGCATCCCTGGCAACACCTTTTTTAGAGTCCCCCTCCTGACTGATGCAGCAGGAGGCTTTGTGCTCTCAATAAACTTCACTTTGTTTACTGTCCCTCTCCACGTGGAAATTATTCTATGTGAGACAAGAGCCAAGATCGCCCTTGTCATCTTACAACAGCGTGGTGCTGTGACTAGGACTTGATTCAGTTCAGCACTGGGTCGCTTCCTCAGATGGGTGAGCAAGTGGACTGCTTCTGCCTCTGTGTTTTGGAGAGCCTCACACTCCTCACTCTCAAGGATGTTGGGTCTCTGGCAGCCAGTTAAAAGCGGTTAGCATGGTGGCCAGTCTTAAGACTCAGGAATCAGGCTTGCTGAGAAACACTAGATCAATCCCCTTCTACCAGTTGGCTTTGGGAATGTTGGTCCTATTCTGACTCAGTTTCTTTTCGAAGGGATCAACTGTCACACGACAGTGGAAGAAGGTCTTGGAGTAATTGGGAAATTCAGGCCAGGGCAATAGTCTGGTGCTTTTCAAAGCCTGCTTGATTGGACTCCTGACTCCCACAGTCTGTTCTTTCTGTGGAGCTCAATCTGTCAATGAGACTGGGCATGGTCTAGAGCAAGGCTATGGGCTCAATGTCCCAGTGACTCCTTACTTTACCCCAGGCTCTGACAAGATCTCCAACTCTTACTCTGCCTCACTACACTGTGGACTGTGGATGCACTCTGTCCCGCCACCTCCTCATTTCTTAGAAACTCAAATTCTTGGTTCCACTAGTCAGTATCTCCTTGAATATCTAGTTGATTTGGGGTCAGGATTTAGGTACCCCTTTGCTAACTCAGGTGGCCTTTTCCATCTAGTCAATTCTTTTTTTGTTTTAATTAATTTATTTAAAGATTGGCCAGCACCACGGCTCAATAGGCTAATCCTCCACCTGCGGAGCCAGCACACTGGGTTCTAGTCCCGGTCGGGGCACCAGATTCTGTCCCAGTTGCCCTTCTTCCAGGCCAGCTCTCTGCTGTGGCCCGGGAGGGCAGTGGAGGATGGCCCAAGTCCTTGGGCCCTGCACCCGCATGGGAGACCAGGAGAAGCACCTGGCTCCTGGCTTCGGATCAGCCCGGTGCACCGGCTGCAGCGTGCTGACCGCAGTGGCCATTGGAGGGTGAACCAATGGTAAGGGAAGACCTTTCTCTCTGTCTCTCTCTCTCTCTCACTGTCCACTCTGCCTGTCAAAAAAAATAATAAATAAAATAAAATAAAAAGTAAAAAAAGAGTTACACAGAGAGAGAAGGAGAGGCAGAGAGAGAGAGAAAGAGAGAGAGAGAAAGAGAGAGAGAGAGAGAGGTTTTTCATCCATTGGTTCACTCCCCCAATTGGCTGTAACAGCCGGAGTTGCACTGATCCAAAGCCAGGAGCCAGGAGCTTCTTCCAGGTCTCCCACATGGATGCAGGGGCCCAAGGACTTGGACCATCTTCTACTGCTTCCTCCCCAGGCCATAGCAGAGAGCTGAATCGGAAGTGGAGCAGCCACAGCACCAACCCCCGGTCTAGTCAATTCTTTAAGTGTAGATCCCATTGTGACCTGGACTTGTAGAAACAGGTCCTGCAGTATATTCTCTAGTGCTCTCCTTCCAAAGTAGCTCAAAACCCCTTGTTAAGACTCTTGTTGTGGAGGCTCACTGCAAATTCAGGCCTATAAGATGTGGCTCAAGGTTAGGAGGTGTAGGACTACTGTTTCTTTTCATGTAAGAGGACAAAGCAACCATATGTATTTGCACAGACTGAGGCCTAGTTCTAGCATACTGCCAGTAAAGGGAACTGGTCACTTCCAGTTTGTGCTGTTCTGGCAAATATAAATCCCAGGTTACACCACAGCAGCAAGAGGCCATCAGAGAGACATCTAAGCTCAGTAGAGACTGTCGGAAAGACAGCCCGAGCTCAGAGCATCAGACATCTCAAACTCAGGAGAGAGCATCACAGAGGCATCTGAAACTCAAGCGAGAGCATCAGAGACACATCTCAAGCAAAGAGAAAGCATCAGATGTCTCAAACTCAGTACAGCAGGCACTCCCTTGGGGCACATCCTCAGATAATGGGAGTCCTTTGACCTCTTTAAGAAAAAGTACCTGATCTTTTTCTGCATCACTGCCTGGCCTGGTTACAAGCTGGAGGGTGGAGAAAGTTGGCCTCCAGAGGGTACTATTAATTATAATACCATTCTTCAACTGTATCTTTTCTGTTGTAAAGCAGGGAAGCAATTGAAGTCCCTCAATCCCAGCTTTCTTTGGACTACAGGACAATCCAGACCTCTATAAAGCCTATCTTCAGGACCACAATGACCCCCTGTAATCCTTCTACTTCCTCTACTTGTCCTCCATACCCTGAGTCTTCAGTGACCCCTGAGCGTCTTGCTGGTCCGCTGCCTCCTCAACAAATACCCAAAGGACAGAGATCTCACAGCATGGTGGCTGTGTGATGTCTTTTCACAGCAGGGTTGGCTGTGTCCACCAGTTATGATGGGAATCAGTCTAAATATGCTTTCTTGATCCCAGAAGTTCACCTGTGTGGATGGTGGTTGTACTTGGCAGGATTATTTTTTATAGCACAACTTATGTGTTTCAAATGGACAAGGGGTTAGTACAGTACTGGGCTGGGTTGTCTTTGTTTTGTTTTGTTTTGTTTTGACAGGCAGAGTGGACAGTGAGAGAGAGAGAGACAGAGAGAAAGGTCTTCCTTTTTCCATTGGTTCACCCACCCCCACCCCCATAGCCACAGAGGCCAGCGCACCGCGCTAATCCGAAGCCAGGAGCCAGGTGCCTCTCCTGGTCTCCCATGCGGATGCAGGGTCCAAGGACTTGGGCCATCCTCCACTGCCCTCCCGGGCCACAGCAGAGAGCTGGACTGGAAGAGGAGCAACCGGGACAGAATCCGGCACCCTGACCGGGACTAGAACCTGGTGTGCCAGTGCTGCAGGCGGAGGATTAGCCTATTGAGCCGCGGCGCCAGCCTGGGTTGTCTTTGAATAGAGCTTCCTTTCCAGTACTTTGAGGCCTACAAGATGTATCTAGAGAGTTTACCACTGCGGAAAGTTTATAAAGACTGTTTGGGTCGAGTGGAGACAGAGGGGAAGGACCTCTGGTTTTCTTTTTTTGGTTGGTTGCTGTAACACTGTTCTTCGAGTGACTGGGAGAGTTTGATATTTCTGCAGACAACATCGAGCACCATGGCTCTTGCAGGATGACTTCGATGCTGTATGAATTCTGCCATTTTGCTGGCACTGGTATGGCTCTTGGGTCCACCACTCTGTTGGAGCTATGGACTCCATTTTGATTTTTGCTGCAGATGATACAAAGGAAGGTGCTCCTGGGTATTTGGGTCCACATTTTGTTTTGGGGCTATATATTTGGTTCTTATAAATTGTTCAAGTCCATGGTTGTTGCCGTCTTGCATCACTGGAGCTCCCCTGATATCTTTTAAGATCAACGGACTGGATGATGTTTTAGATAGGAGACAAAAATTTTGCTATGGGTGATATTCTCCTTTGTGCTCACACTGAGGAGATATCACATGAAGGTAGTAACATTCTCAATTTCCTAGAGGAGAGGGGCTCCAAAGTCCCAAAGTCCAGGGCCCAGTTCTGCTAGCCCTCAGGGAAGTAGAGCTGAAGGAGCCAGTAGGTAGGAAAGAAAGCTATAAGTGAGGGTGAACCAACGGAAGGAAGACCTTTCTCTCTGTCTCTCTCTCTCTCACCGTCTATCACTCTACCTGTCAAATAAATTAAAAAAAAAAATGCTTAGTAGAATTCACTTAGTAGAATTCACTAGCAAAGTCATGGGCCTGTGGCTTTCTTTGTGCTTGTGTTTTTTTGTTTGTTTGTTTTGTTTTTGTTTTTGTTTTTGTTTTTGTTTTTTTTACTGGCAGAGTTAGACAGTGAAAGAGAAACAGAGAAAAAGGTCTTCCTTCCATTGGTTCACCCCCAAAATGGCCGCTACGGCTGGTACGCTGTGCCGATCTGAAGCCAGGAGCCAGGTGCTTCCTCCTGGTCTCCCATGCAGGTACAGGGCCCAAGCACTTGGGCCATTCTCCACTGCACTCCCTGGCCACAGCCGAGAGCTGCACTGGAAGAGGAGCAACCGGGACAGAATCCGGCGCCCCAACCGGGACTAGAACCCAGGGTGCCAGCACCGCTGGTGGAAGATTAGCCAAGTGAGCCACGGCGCCAGCCTCTTAGTGCAAGTTTTAATGTTACTTTCAATTCCTTTAATGAATAAAGAGCTATTTATGTGATTTCTTCTTAAATAATATTTGCTGTTTGTATATTTAAAGAAATTAGTCTGTTTCATTTAATTCATTGAATATGAGTAAAGTGTTCTTAATATTCCATTATTGTCTTTTTATTACCCATAGGACCTTTATAAAAGTTTCTTTTTTCATTCTTATTGTTACTTATGTCCATATTTTTTTATTTGTTATACTAGTGAAGGCTTTATAAACTTTATTGTTCTTTTCAAAGAAATGCATTTTGGTTTTGGTTTCCATGAAATTGTATATTTTTGTTGTTTGAATATCTTTTATTATTCCAAGTTAATTTGCTTATTAGCATTTGACTATATCTCTGTTTTTTAATGGGTGGTCTCTGTTACAATATCCCTACTGTTCGTAGTCTAGAGTTAAAAGTTTATGACTTCAAGTAATATATAAAAGGCTTACAACCACACAGGTCCCCTTTCCTACACTGTTTTATGTATTATATTTATATATTATAATCCTTCCCAACAATATTATAATTTTTGCTTCCAAAACTCCTGGGGCTTGTGCTGTGGTGTAGCGGGTAAAGCTTCCACCTACAGTGCCGGCATCCCATATGGGTGCTGGATCGAACTCTGGCTGCTCCACTTCCAATCCAGCTATGGCCTTGGAAAGTGGAAGGTAGCCCAAGTGCTTGGGACCCTGCACCTGCATGGGAGACCTGGAAGGAGCTCCTGGCTCCTCACTTCAGATAGGCACAGCTGCAGCTGCTGCAGCCATTTGGGAAGTGAATCAGCAGATAGAAGACCTCTCTCTCTCTCTCCTCTCTCTTTCTCTCTCTCTCCTTCTCTCTGCCTCTGCCTCTCTGTAACTCTGCCTTTCAAATAATAAAATAAATAAATCTTTTAAAAATAAAAAAAAACTATGTAACAGAATTTGTGAGATATTAAGTAGATTATTTTATTTATGCAAATATTTATCATGTATGTCCTTCCTTCTTTCCTAAAGTTCTGGAATTCCCTTTGGTATCATTTCTTACCACTACTAATTTTCATTAACAATTCTTTTACAACAGGTTCTCTGGTGATACGTTCTCTTAGTTTTACTTCACCTGAAAATTATTGCTTTCATTCCTCATGGATATTTTTGTGGTGTGGAATTCTGGATTGACAAGTGTGTGTGTGTGTGTTTTCCCACCACTCTATAGATATTTTTCCACTGTCTTTTTTTTTCACTGTCTTTTGACCTCTGTGGCTTCTAGCTGGAATATCTACCAACATTTTTGTAAGAGATTTATTTATTTATTTGAAAGAGTTACACAGAGAGAGAAGTAGAGGCAGGAGAAAGAGAGGTTTTCCATCTGCTGGTTCACTCCCCAATTGGCCACAACGGCCAGAGCTGTGCCAATCTGAAGCCAGGATCCAGGAGCTTCTTCCGGGTCTCCCATGTGGGTACAGGGGCCCAAGGACTTGGACTGTCTTCTACCGCTCTCCCAGGCCATAGCAGAGAACTGGATCAGAAGTAGAGCAGCCGGGACTTGAACCAGCACCCATATAGGATGCTGGCACTGTAGGCAGCAGCCTTGTCCGCTACACCACAGCGCCAGCCCCACTACCAACATTTTGATTTGTTCTCTCCTTGATGTAATATGCTGTTTTCTTGGAGCCAGCACTGGTATCCCATATGGGCACTGGTTTGAGTCCCAGCTACTCTTCTTCCAATATAGCTCTCTGCTTATAGCCTGGGAAAGTAGTGGAAGGTGGCCCAAGTGCTTGGACCCCTACACCTACTTGGGAGACCCAGAAGAAGCTCCTGGCTCCTGGTTCGGATTGGCTCAGCTCCGGCCATTGTGGCCATTTAGAGATTAAACCGTAGGATGGAAGACTTCTCCCTCTGTCTCTCCCTCTCTCTGTTTGTAACTTTGCCTCTCAAATAAATCTTTTTTTTAAATGCCATTTTCTTCTTTCTGCTTTCAAGAGTTTTTCTTTCCCTTAGTTTGTAGCAACTTGATTTTGATGTATCTGATATGGTTTTCCTTGAAGTTATTTTCTTTGGTATTTAGATTCTTGACAGAAATGTCTTTTGCTCTATTTGAGAAGTTTTCACCCATTTTTAAAAAAAGATTTATTTATTTATTTGAGAGGTAGAGTTACAGATAGAGAGAGGGAGAGACAGAGACAAAGGTCTTCCATCCACTGGTTTACTCCCCAAATGGCTGCAATGGCCGAACTGAGTCAAGCTGAAGCCAGGAGCAGGAGCTTCTTCTGGGTCTCCCAAGTGCATACAGGGGCCCAAGGACTTGGGCCATCTTCTTCCCCTTTCCCAGGCCATAGCAGAGAGCTGGATCAGAAGTGGAGCATCTGGGACTCAAACCAGTGTCCATATGGGATGCCAGCACCGCATGGGGGAAGACTTAACCCACTAAGCAACAGCACAGGCCCCTCACCCACTCTTTAAATAGTTTTTGTTCACCAGTTTGTTTCTCCTTCCCTATTATTCTAATGATATGGATGTTAGACCTATTGAGATTGTGCCATAGGCCACCAAGTTCATGTTTCTGTTTTTGTTTTCGTTTTTCTCTGTGATTTGGACTGGATAATTTTATTACATTATCTTCAAGTTCCCTGAATCTCTTCTATTTCATCTCCTTTATGCTTTTGAGGCCATGCAGTGACATTTTCTCTCAAATACTGTATTATTCAATTTGCTGGCCAGATGTAAGGGTGGTAGAGAAGGAGAATAGTCTATAATCCCACCAAGGTAATGGAGGGGTTGGATGGTGAGGTGGTTGTTGGTACCCATTCCTGAGGAATGGCAAGGATGAAGGTGATAATATACATGGATGTGTTCACCCTCCAATGGCCGCCGCGGCCGGCGCGCTGCGGCCAGCGCACCACACTGATCCAAAGGCAGGAGCCAGGTGCTTCTCCTAGTCTCCCTTGGGGTGCAGGGCCCAAGCACTTGGGCCATCCTCCACTGCACTCCCGGGCCATAGCAGAGAGCTGGCCTGGAAGAGGGGCAACTGGGACAGAATCCGGCGCCCTGACCGGGACTAGAACCCGTGTGCCGGCGCCGCAAGGCAGAGGATTAGCCTATTGAGCCACGGCGCCGGCCAATACTATTTATTTTTAAAATTATATTTCAGCATATATGTGTGTGTGCATAATAGACTGAGATGTGGGTACATTGCTTACTGAAATGTTTCAAACATGTTTAAATACTATTTATTTTTAAAACTATATTTCAGCATATATGTGTGTGTACATAATAGACTAAGATGTGGGTACATTGCTTACTGAAATGTTTCAAACATGTTTAAAAATAATTTAAACTTTGATGATAAGATTTCTCAGTGTGTGAATAATATACCTGTGACTGATCCTAGTGGTTTCTGATATCTAATTCTTGTATTCTCAGATGAAGTTTAGGATACAGCCATAAATTCTGTAATTCTTATTTTCTACTACAACACATATTTTGTATTGAGTGGATTAGGAGCTTAGAGATATATCCTTTGGGCTATGTTGTGAATTTACTTTCTCATAACCTGGCATACTGCCGCTTCATTACATCTATGAACTCACTCTGAGCTATGATTTCACTTGGAAATGCTTCTAGCAGAACCAGCTGCTTGATAGGGACACCATTTCATCCTGCAGGCTGGAACCTGTTCTGATTAGTGCCCTGGAAAGAACTTGGATTTTGAGGAAAAGTTAGGAACAGTCTGAACATGAAAGCTCTTTTCTCACAGGTCCACATTGAAGTTTATTAAACTCGCAACTTCCTATTTCTCTTCATGTCTTCTCAGAAAGTGATTCCTCGTTTGAAAGGGCTCTGTGTGTGGACCTGAGTGCAGTGGGCATGGCTGCTGCCTCCCCGCTGAGAAACCTGGAGGACGAGGTGCTGTGCTCCATCTGCCTTGACTTCTTGAGAGACCCAGTGACCATTGACTGTGGTCATGTCTTTTGCTACCACTGCATCATTAAGGTCTGTGAATCTTCTAGGCAGCCGTTAAACTGTTCTCTTTGCAAGGCAGCTTTTAAGAAGGAGAACATGCGCCATGTGTGGCAGATGGCCAGCTTGGTGGAGAACATCTGGAGGATGAAGGTAGATGAGGAGAGACAACCCAGAGAGGAAAGACCGCCTGAGCAGAAGGCAGCGAAGCTGTGTGGGCGACACCTGGAGAAGCTGCACTACTACTGCAAGGACGACCAGCAGATCCTGTGTGTGATGTGTCGGGAGTCCCGGGAGCACCGGCACCACGCCGCCGTTCTCTTGGAGAAGGCTGCACAGCCTTATCGGGTGAGAACCCCGTGGGACCTCAGCTCTGTCCTGGTAGCCAAAAAAGTTCTCAACCTTCAGGATAAGGTCCAACTTTTAAAGCCACTTTTTGAGGTATAATTGACATATAAAAAGTTGTATGTATTTAATGTATACAAATCATTGAGTTTGGGGTTAGTATATACCTGTGAAACCATCACCACCATCAAAGCCATACACATACCCTTCATTTTCCAGAGTTTCTTCTCACTCCCTTTATTATGATGTCTTTGTGTGTGTGTATGGTAACAACACTAAAGAGCCACCCTTTTTACAAATCTTGAGTATATGATACAGAATTGTTAGCTGTATGCTGCACAGGAGATCTCCAGAATCTCCCTTGCATAACTGAAACTTTGTTCACTCTGTCATCGCCCTAGGCCCTCTCCCCAGGAGCCCCAGGCAACAACCATTCTACTCTCTGCTTACATGGACTATTTTAGACCCACATACAAGTTAGATCATACAATATGATACTAAGATACAATACTTCACTAAGCATGTGTCTTCTAGGTCCATCCACATGGCCGCAAATGGCAGGATTCCCTTCTTTTTAAAGGATGGGTAATACTCCATTGTATGTATATACCACGTTTCTTTATCCATTCATCCATTGCTGGACC
This sequence comes from Oryctolagus cuniculus, assembly GCF_964237555.1. Taxonomy (NCBI): domain Eukaryota; kingdom Metazoa; phylum Chordata; class Mammalia; order Lagomorpha; family Leporidae; genus Oryctolagus; species Oryctolagus cuniculus. The sequence goes on along the minus strand of NC_091436.1, from coordinate 140,206,315 downwards.
TTTAGATTGTTATCACATGTTTGCTATTGTGAATAACACTGCATTGAACATGGAAGTGCAGACATTCTTTGAGATACTGATTTCACTCTGGATAAATACCCAGAAATAATAATAATAATAATAATAATAATAATAAAACAAATACCCAGAAGTGGGATTTCTGGATCATACGGTAGTTATGTTTTTAATTTTTTGAGGAAAATTTATTCTGCTTTTATAATGACTATCAGTTTATATTCCTACCAGCTGTGCATCTGGGTTCCCTGTCTGCATCCATACCCACACTTGTTCTGTTTTTATTCTTTAATAATAAACATTACAGGGGACAGCGCTGTGGCGTAACGGGTAAAGCTGCCGCCTACAGTGCCGGCATCCCATATGAGTGCCAGTTCAAGTCCTGGCTGCTCCACTTCCAATCCAGCTTTCTGCTATGGCCTGGGAAAGCAGTGGAAGATGGCCCAAGTCCTTGGGCCCCTGCACCCGCGTGGGAAGACCCAGAAGAAGCTCCAGGCTTCTGGCTTCAGATCGGCACAGTTCCGGCCATTGCAGCCAACTGGGGAGTGAATCAATGATGGAAGATCTCTCTTTCTCTCTGCCTTTCCTTCTCTCTCTGTGTAACTATGACTTTCAATAAATAGATAAATATTTTTTAAAAAAATGAACAAGAAGGCTGAGGTGATGGTCCAAATTTTTTTTTTTTTTTTTTTTTTGGACAGGCAGAGTGGACAGTGAGAGAGAGAGACAGAGAGAAAGGTCTTCCTTTGCCGTTGGTTCACCCTCCAATGGCCGCCGCGGCTGGCGCGCTGCGGCCGGCGCACCGCGCTGATCCGATGGCAGGAGCCAGGAGCCAGGTGCTTTTCCTGGTCTCCCATGGGGTGCAGGGCCCAAGCACCTGGGCCATCCTCCACTGCACTCCCTGGCCACAGCAGAGAGCTGGCCTGGAAGAGGGGCAACGGGGACAGAATCCGGCGCCCCGACCGGGACTAGAACCCGGTGTGCCGGCGCCGCTAGGCGGAGGATTAGCCTAGTGAGCCGCGGCGCCGGCTGATCCAAATTCTTTAGTATGGGATTGTTTCTCTGCCTTTTGGCTAAGATCAGGTGTAGTATGGGAGGTTCTTGGTAAAGTGCCACTCTGAATTTGATAATAAAACTGATTTGTTTCCATATCAGCTTATGGTAGTCCCATTGCCTTGATGCTTTAGTTTCTAAGGCATTCAGATCAAATGTAAATCAGCAACAGAGAATACTAGTATTACTGGTATCTCTCAGTTTTTACAAGGATAATTCCAAAAGATCATGGAGGGGCTGGCACTGTGGTATAGTGGATTAAGCCGCCACCTGCAGTGCTGGCATCCCATATGGACGCTGATTCTAGTCCTGGCTGCTCCACTTCTGATCCAGTTCTCTGCTATGGCCTGGGAAAGCAGTAGAAAGATGGCCCAAGTGCTTGGGCCCCTGCACCTGTATGGGAGACCTGGAAGAAGCTCCTGGCTCCTGGCTTCGGATTGGCCCAGCTCCAGCTGTTGTGGCCATTTGGGGAGTGAACCAGTGGATGGAAGACCTCTCTCTCTCTCTCTCTCTCTCTCTCTGTAACTCTTTCAAATAAATAAATAAATCTTTTTTAAAAATCCTATATATGGATTTCAAAGAATTTTTGCATTAAAATAAACTTGTTTGTTTTTAAAAGATCTGTTTATTTATTTGAAAGTCAGAGTTACACAGAGAGAGAAGGAGAGATAGAGAGATCTTCCATCCGCTGGTTCACTCACCAATTGGCCGCAAGAGCCACAGCTGTAGCGATCCGAAGCCAGGAGCCAGGAGCTTCTTCCGGGTCTCCCAGGTGGGTGTAGGGGCCCAAGGACTTGGGCCATCTTCCACTGCTTTTCCCAGAGAGCTGGATTGGAAGTGGAGCAGCTGAGACTCGAACTGGCACCCATATGGGATGCCGGCACTGCAGGCGGCAGCTTAACCTGCTATGCCACAGCGCTGGCCTCTAAACTTGTTTCTATTTTCCACAAATTTTTTGAGGTATCATCTTAAAAACTATAATGTAATTCTTAGTGGTTGTATAATGATAGTAGATTATTTTATCTCACTTCTAGACAGCTGCCATAAGCCAACATAGTTCTCATTTTGTTTCTTCGTCGTTCACTAGAATGGAAACTGTGACTCTTACTACACACTGGAAGGTCAAACACCATCTGATTTCATTATGGAATCACTTTGTGTGCCCTTTCTTAATTGAGGCCATTTTCATCTTGATACTGAGATTCTTCATGTTTGCTTCCATAGGGTAAAATTCTAAATCACCTGAAGGTTCTGAAGGGAGACAGAGATAGAATTCAGAATTTTCAGTCCACAGGAGAGGATGAAATTCAGGCCCTGCTGGTAAGAAAAGGCTTGAGTGAATGCCCTGTGTACATGTGAATGGGGTAGGGGTGTGTGTGTGTGTGTGTCTAGGTTGAGGGGGAAGGAAATGAATGGACTTATTTTTTTTAAACTTTTATTTAATAAATATAAATTTCTTAAGTACAGCTTTTGGATTATAGTGGTTCTTCCCCTCTGTACCCGCCCTCCAAATCCAAAACCAGCCCACCTCCTATTCCCTCTCCCATCCCATTCTTCATCAAGATTCATTTTCAATTATCTTTATATACAGAAGATCAACTTAGTATATACTAAGTAAAGACTTCAACAGTTTGCTCCCACACAGACACACAAAATATAAAGAACTGTTTGAAGACTAGTTTTACCATTAATTCTCATAGTACAACACATTAAAGACACAGGTCCTACATGGAGAGTAAGTGCACAGTGACTCCTGTTGTTGATTTAACAATTGATACTTTTATTTATGACGTCAGTGATCACCCGAGGCTCTTGTCATGAGCTGCCAAGGCTATGGAAGCCTCTTGAGTTCACAAACTCCAACCTTATTTAGACAAGGCCATAGTCAAAGTGGAAGTTCTCTCCTCCTTTCAGAGAAAGGTACCTCCTTCTTTGATGGCCCGTTCTTTCCGCTGGGATCTCACTCACAGAGATCTTTCATTTTTGTTGTTGTTGGTTTTTTTTTTTTTTTTTTTTTTTTGGCCACAGTGTCTTGGCTTTCCATGCCTGAGAAACTCTCATGGGCTTTTTTGCCAAATCTGAATTCCTTAAGGCTGATTCTGAGGTCAGAATGCTCTGTATGGCATCTGCTGTTCTGTGAGTCTGCTGTGTATCCCGCTTCCCATGTTGGATCATTCTCTCCTTTTTAATTATATCAGTTATTATTAGCAGACACTAAGTCTTGTTTATGTGATCCCTTTGACACTTAATCCTATTATTATGATCAGTTATGAACTTAAACTGATCACTTTGACTAGTAAGATGGCATTGGTACATGCCACCTTGATGGGATTGATTTGGAATCCCCTAGCATGTTTCTAGCTCTACCATTAGGGGTAAGTCCAAGTGAGCATGTGCCAAACTGTACATCTCCTCCCTCTCTTATTCCCACTCTTATTTATAACAGGGATCACTTTTCAATTAAATTTAAACACCTAAGAATAATTGTGTATTAATTAAAGAGTTCAACCAATGGTATTAAGTAGAATAAAAAAATACTAAAAGGAATAAAAAAGTAAATTGTCCCTCGACAGTCAGGACAAGGGCTGACCAAGTCATTGTTTCTCATAGTGTCTGTTTCACTTCTACAAGTTTCCTTTTAGGTGTTCAGTTAGTTGTCACTGATCAGGGAGAACATATGCTATTTGTCCCTTTGAGACTGGTTTATTTCACTCAGCATGATGTTTTCCAGATTGCTCCATTTTGTTGCAAATGACCAGATTTCTTTCTTTCTTTTTTTTTACTGCTGTATAGTATTCTATAGAGAACATATCCCATAATTTTTTATCCAGTCTTCCGTTGATGGGCATTTAGGTTGATTCCATGTCTTAGCTATTGTGAATTGAGCTGCAATAAACATTAGGTGCAGACAGCTCTTTTATTTGCCAATTTAATTTCCTTTGGGTGAATTCCAAGGAGTGGGATGGCTGGGTCATGTGGTTGGGCTATATTCAGGTTTCTGAGGAATCTCCAGACTGACTTCCATAGTGGCTTTACCAGTTTGCATTCCCACCAACAGTGGATTAGTTTTCCTTTTTCCCCACATCCTCGACAGCATGGGTTGTTAGTTGATTTCTGTATGTAAGCCATTCTAAGGTGAGGTGAAACCTCATTGTGATTTTGATTTGTATTTCCCTGATGGCCAGTGAATGGATGGACTTCTTATTCAGAACTTATCCCCAGAGTATGTCACAAATGTCTGGTGTTTCCTAGCCTTTCAGAACAAATCATCTTTTTCTTTTCCTGCATTTACTGTAGACAAAATTCCAGAACCACAAGCAAGACATCGCATCCGTGTTTGAACAGGGCCATCAATTCTTGAGAGAAAGGGAGCAGTACCTTTTGGAGTGGCTGGTGGGGCTGGAGCAGGAGCTCACGGAAGGGAGGAATAGCCACGTCACCAAGGGCTCCGAGGAGGTGGTCCGGCTCGGGGCTTTGATCACAGACTTAGAGAAGAAGGCTCGGCAGCCAGCACTTGAACTTTTGCAGGTGAGGGACCAGCCAAACTCTATCTGAATCCTTTTGCTCCAAGCCGCAGTGTTCCCTCTTCCTTAGCAAGAGATTTGGACCAGGAGTCAAGACAGCCAATGTTTTATTCTCATTTGTTGAGTGCTTTAATAAGTTCTTCAGTCCACCAATAGGTTTAAAGCCTTGCATTGCCATCGGCAGGGGACTGTAATATGCAGACCATATAGTGTAGTAGCAAGACATACACAAATAATTGAGTGCTAAATCTTGTGACCTGACTGGAGGCCACAGGAATTCTGGGAAAAGCTAGAATTTAGTCAAGGAAGTCTTCACATAAGAATAAGCTCTTGCTGTTGGCCCTGAAGAAAATATATAGATTTGGATTATCAGAAAGGAAGAGCTGAACATTCTACTTGGTGGGGGAGGGAAGTAGATTGGTTAGAATTAGGTAAATGAATGTGATAATAAACTTGGTGCATGTGGGCAGGTGAATGTAGTTGCTTAGGAAGCTAAGGACAGGAAGCTGAAGGGAATATAGGAAAGGGACATGTAAGTAAAGTGAAGAGAACTACCTTTCTGGTGAGGGAGTTTAAATGAGGGACAAGTTAAAAGGAAGTTGAGATAGCTAAGATGGGGTCAACAGAGACCTTCCAAGGCAGATGAGATTTCAGTCTTGATAGACAGAGGTTCTTAGTGGATTATTGTCTGTGTGTGGATCAGGAAAGGTTTCCTGGAGAGTCTAGAACTCAAAGGAGGAAAAGAGGGAGAAGCATGTGTCCCTGCAAGCTGGTACCACAGGGGAGAGCAGAGCAGGTTCAGGCCCATCAGAATAATGCACTCTTCAATGCTGTTGATCACCCCTTCATGCTGAGCACGCCCAGGGATGGTGATGGCTCCTGAGTGTGCCCAGGGGTGGCGATGGCTCCTGAGTGTGCCCAGGGATGGCGATGGCTCCTGAGTACACCCGGGGATAGCGATGGCTCCTGAGTGTGCCCAGGGATGGTGATGGCTCCTGAGTGTGCCCAGGGATGGTGATGGCTCCTGAGTGTGCCCAGGGATGACGATGGCTCCTGAGTGTGCCCAGGGATGGTGATGGCTCCTGAGTGTGCCCAGGGGTGGCGATGGCTCCTGAGTGTGCCCAGGGATGGTGATGGCTCCTGAGTGTGCCCAGGGATGGCGATGGCTCCTGAGTGTGCCCAGGGATGGCGATGGCTCCTGAGTGTGCCCAGGGATGGTGATGGCTCCTGAATGTGCCCAGGGGTGGCGATGGCTCCTGAGTGTGCCCAGGGGTGGCGATGGCTCCTGAGCACGCCCAGGGATGGTGATGGCTCCTGAGTGTGCCCAGGGGTGGCGATGGCTCCTGAGTGTGCCCAGGGATGGTGATGGCTCCTGAGTGTGCCCAGGGATGGTGATGGCTCCTGAGTATGCCCAGAGGTGGCGATGGCTCCTGAGTGTGCCCAGGGATGGCGATGGCTCCTGAGTGTGCCCAGGGATGGTGATGGCTCCTGAGTGTGCCCAGGGATGGCGATGGCTCCTGAGCACACCCAGGGGTGGTGATGGCTCCTGAGTGTGCCCAGGGATGGTGATGGCTCCTGAGTGTGCCCAGGGATGGTGATGGCTCCTGAGTATGCCCAGAGGTGGCGATGGCTCCTGAGTGTGCCCAGGGGTGGTGATGGCTCCTGAGTGTGCCCAGGGATGGCGATGGCTCCTGAGTGTGCCCAGGGGTGGTGATGGCTCCTGAGTGTGCCCAGGGATGGTGATGGCTCCTGAGTGTGCCCAGGGATGGTGATGGCTCCTGAGCACACCCGGGGATAGCGATGGCTCCTGAGCACACCCGGGGATAGCGATGGCTCCTGAGTGTGCCCAGGGATGGTGATGGCTCCTGAGTGTGCCCAGGGATGACGATGGCTCCTGAGTGTGCCCAGGGATGGTGATGGCTCCTGAGTGTGCCCAGGGATGGTGATGGCTCCTGAGTGTGCCCAGGGATGGTGATGGCTCCTGAGTGTGCCCAGGGATGGCGATGGCTCCTGAGTGTGCCCAGGGATGGTGATGGCTCCTGAGTGTGCCCAGGGATGGTGATGGCTCCTGAGCGCGCCCAGGGATAGCGATGGCTCCTGAGCACACCCGGGGATAGCGATGGCTCCTGAGTGTGCCCAGGGGTGGCGATGGCTCCTGAGCACACCCAGGGGTGGCGATGGCTCCTGAGCACCTTATTTCTGTGACAGTGTTTGTCCTCTTCCTTTCAGGATCCAAGTGACATATTAAGCAGGTAAATGCTTCTTCATTTTTGTGTGTTTTTTTTAAACTACTTATGATGTCTCTTTCTTTTCTCTTTCTTGTTATTTAAATTTGATAAGGACTAGAAAGTGTTTTTTTAAGATTTATTTTTCTATTTGAAAGTCAGAGATACACAGAGGAGAGGGAGAGGGAGAGAGAGAGAGAGGTCTTCCATCTGATGGTTCACTCCCCAGTTGGCCGCAATGGCTGGAGCTCTGCCGATCCAAAGCCAGGAGCTTCTTCTGGGTCTCCCAGGAGGGTGCAGGGTCCCAAGGACTTGGGCCATCTTCTACTGCTTTCCCAGGCCATAGCAGAGAGCTGGATCGGAAGTGGAGCAGCCGGGACTTGAACCGGCACCCATATAGGATGCTTGCACTTCAGGCCAGGGCGTTAACACGTTGCACCATGGCGCCAGCCCCAAAAGTGGGTTATTTCAAGGTAAGAGAGACTCCTACTAGGGTAAGTTGAAAGGTATTCCATGAAATGGGGAATGGAGTTACAGAAAAATTATTCATGAAATTCATGTAAGGATGGTAATGAGCTAAGAAATAAATGAAATGGGAGATTATAGAAGAGTATTAGAGAAAATTTAGAATTCTAAAACCCAATTTCTTTTCATTCTTGTCTTTCCCACATGGTTCCCAGCTGCTACTCCTGGTCACAGCTTCCCCTACACAGCACATTTCATTATCAGATTGCCCTCCATGCTCAACAGTGATGATTTCCTGTGCTCTGACTGTTCACTGAAAGAAGACACTTGTGTAGGTCATAGGATCAATGATGTGTCTGATAGTGGGTCTGAGGATACGTATGTTAAACACTTAACACCGACAGTTTTCAAGACCATATCCATATGATACACAGAAGCTTTAGACAGATTAAAAAGTCAAGCACTTTGATTGCACACCACTCATCTCCAAAGACGGCCAGGACTCAGCGTTTAGTGAGCATTTAGTCTGTGAAACGGACATTGGGTATAAAGGAAGTAATGAGCTAGGTTACCAGATCCTAGCTGGGGGGACTAGACACACATGTTACAGATGAGTAATCACATAAGAAATGAGGCTCAAACAAACTAGGTAATGCTTCTTGCCTTGACATATTTTGTCTGATACTAATAAACTTATCCCAGCTTTCTTTTGACTCGTTTGCATAGTATTTCTTTTTCTATCCTTTAATTCTCAATCTTTCTACACTTTTAATAAATGCATTCTGACAGTTTTTATTTAATGGAATATTTAGTATTTATATCTCCTAGAAAATCACCATATTTTTGAAATTATTTGCACAGCCAAAATTATATGTTTAAATGTATTCATTTTACTTTTTATATATGAACATTTAAAACCTCTTATTTTGTGCATTTCTACTTCTATTTCATCTACTTTCTACCTTTTTAAAAAATATTTATCTATTTGAAAGGCAGAGTTACAGACAGAGGAGAGACAGAGAGAGCAAGATCTTTATTTTTTTAAAAGATTTATTTTATTTATTTGAAAGACAGAGTTACAGAGAGAGGTAGAGCCAGACAGAGAGAGGTCTTCCAACCACTGGTTCACTCTGCAAATGACTGCAATAGCCAGAGCTGAGCTGATTGGAAGCCAGGATCCAGGAGCTTCTTCTGGGTCTCCAACGTGGGTACAGGGGCCCAAGGAGCTGGGCCATCTTCTACTGCTTTCCCAGGCCGTAGCAGGGAGCTGGATCAGAAGTGGAGCAGCCGAGACTTGAACTGGCACCCAAATGGGACGCCGGTGCTGCAGGCCGCGACTTTAACCCATTGTGCCACAGTGCCAGCCCCGAGTGAGATCTTCTATCCGCTGATTCACTCCCCAAATGACCACAATGGCCAAGGCTGGTACGGGCTGAAGCCAGGAGCCTGGAGCTCCATCCAGGTCTCCCCCATGGTGACAGGGACCCAAGCACTTAGGCCATCATCCACTGCCTTCCCAGGCACAAGCAGGAAGCTAGATTGGAAGTGGAGCAGCCAAGGCTCAGTCTCTGATATGGGATACTGGAATTGTAGTGGTAACTTAGGCTCACTGCACCACAATGCTGCCCCCATTTTTTTCTATTTTTAATGGATTGTTGGTTTTTAGCTGTATGCCCTGCCTTTGCTGTATACCATTAATATCTAGTATTATAAAATACATAATATTGTTTATTTTTATTGTTTTCTAGGTATTTTGAACTTTTGAATTTGATTTGCTCTTTAACATAAGATTTAAGAATGTTATTTGTCATTGATGTTGTTTGTTAGTAGATGTTTTGTTTCCTTAGTTTTTTAATCTTGTAATTAGAAAAAACTGTTGCTTTCTTCTAGACTTTTTTGTAGATTTCTATGTTGTAAATCTTTGTGATTGTTCCAAACTCTTGAAAATAAGGTACATTCACTGTTTTCTTCGAATAAGATTTGATATTCATCTATCTCCATGATGTTTTCCTTTGTAATTTTGTTATTTAAATGCTTCATTGTGATACTTATTTTTTTAACTTTTTAATATAACCTGGGCTAAGAGAGGCCCCTTACTGAAATATTTTTCTTATTATAGTGTTTGCTTTTTATATTTTGATGCTTTTTTCTCCTCTGCATGAGCTTTAGGAAAGTTATATCTTAATTATAGATTATAATACTTTAAGTAACATAAAATACCCTTTATTGTTATATTTTTCTTTCTTTAATTCTGATAATAAGATCAACACCTCAGATTTCTTTCATTCTGTAGTTAGCTTATTTATCTCTTCCCATTTTTATCTTTTTTTAACTTGAAATCTTCTTCTAAAATTTTAAATTCAAAGCTTTATCTTAATTACCATTATTTAATAAATATCTTCAAATAATTTCTTTAGAAACTATGACATTACCAGCATGTTTCAAAGATATTCTAAGGCCAAAAAATTGAACTTTTGCTTTTATTTTAAGATTAACTTATTTATTTGAAAGGCAGAGTTACAGAGAGGTAGAGGAAGAGAGAGAGAGAGAGAGAGAGAAACTTCCATCCGCTGGTTCACTCCCCTAATGGCCACAATGGCTAGAGCTGGGCTGATCTGGAGCCAAGAGCTTCTTGTGGGTCTCCCACGTGGGTGGCAGGGGACCAAGAACTTGGGCCATCCTCCACTTCTTTCCCAGGTACATTAGCAGGGAGCTGAATCAGAAATGGAGCATCCAGGACATGAACTGGCGCTCATATGGGATGCCAGCACTACAGACAGTGGCTTAACCCACAATGCCACAGCACCAGCCCCGACCTTTTGCTTTAAACATCATATATAAATGACATATTTGGGGTGTAGATGGCCCTTTCTTCAGAGCTGTCTACTTACACTTTGATGTTGGAGCTGACTTTTGGAAATGTAGCTTTCACCCTCTGCCCCCAGGCCTGTTGTTAGTTGTATTTGTAAGGCACCTGTGTAGGTGGTAACAGTGGGAATATAGGTCTTTCTTTTGGTACTTCCCACTGTGACTCTACTTTCTCTAGGTATCCTCGGAAGAAGTTCTGGATTGAAAAGCCTATCAGTCCTGCAATCAAAAAACGAGCAGAAGAATTTTCAGATAAACTTGCTTCTTTAGAGAAAGGACTCAGAGGATTCCATGGTAAAGGAATGGATGAAGGAAGATGTTCTGAGCCTAGAAATCTTCTTTCATTTTGATACTTCTTTTGATGTTGGTTCTAACCTTAACTTTTAGAATTTCTTGCTCTTGTGCATACCGGGCAGAAACATTGGGAAGGGAATCTAAGTCTAAACCAGAGAACCTTCCACACAACAGTCTAAAAATGTTACTAAGACTAAGGTAGAATTATAAGTAAATAGGCCCCAGAGTTGGTTTAAAAATAAGATAATTTATAAGTAATAGTAGAAATAAAAATATTGGGAGGTTAAGGAAAACAGCATGGCAGTTCCTCAAAATAATTAAAAATAGAATTATTACATGATCTGTTAATCACATTTCTGAGTATATATCCCAGAGCTGAAGGCAGGATCTTGAGGAGACGTTTGCACATCCATGTTTCTAGCGGTGTTAGTGCAATAGAGGTGCAAATGTCCACTTGTAGAGGAATGGATAAAGGAAATGTGGCATACACATACAGTGGAATGTTATTCCACCTAAAAGGGGAAAGAAATTCAGATGTGCTCCACCACAGATAAACCTTGAGAGCATTTTACTAAGTGAAATAAACCAGTCACAAAAGATAATAATACCGTATGATTCCACTTGGCTGTCATTGGTACAGAATCTGAATGACTCACTTTCAGCTGGTCAGCTCTGGGTGTCTCCTGCACTGATTTCTCTGTTTCATTTGCACTTCCATGGGTGTCCTGTCATCTTTTAAAACTGTGTTAGTCAGGCGGCTCACTAGGCTAATCCTCCACCTGCGGCGCCGGCACACCAGGTTCTAGTCCCGGTTGGGGCGCCAGATTCTGTCCCCGTTGCTCCTCTTCCAGGCCAGCTCTCTGCTGTGGCCCAGGAAGGCAGTGGAGGATGGCCCAGGTGCTTGGGCCCTGCACCCCATGGGAGACCAGGAGAAGCACCTGGCTCCTGGCTTTGGATCAGCATGATGCACCGGCCTCAGCGGCCATTGGAGGGTGAACCAACGGCAAAAGGAAGACCTTTCTCTAGGTCGCTCTCTCTCACTATCCACTCTACCTGTAAAAAAATAATAATAAATAAAAAATATTAAAAAAAAAACAACTGTGTTAGTCAACAGTAAGAGAACTTGACCTAGAAAGACGTATTGTCAGAATTGTTTACTGTCTTTTTCTCCATTCACTCTAGGAAAGCTGATGAGAGATCTGGAATATAAAACAAGTAAGTATTGGGGAGGGGGACTTACACTGTTTTATTTTGCTCTAAAGAGAAATTTCTCACCTGAAATTTCCATTTTTTCTTTGTGAAGTTCCTTTACCTGGATCATCTCTCTAAACAGGAAGGCCTGTGTAGTGCCTATCTGTTAACTGATCCCTGAGTTTTCCAACCCAGGAACTTTTGGGGTGCTTTCCCCAGATAGAATGACTCCAGTCCTTCCCTCTTTCTCTTCACAGATATCATCAAGCTGCCTGTGCCCTTGAATTGTCTTCCCACATTCTGTCCACTTTCTAGATATGGGAGCTAACAGTAGTGTGAGCACAAGGTCTAAGGCATTCTTTGTCCTGGTCCCCAAAGGGTGTGTCAGCATTGTCAGAAAGGCCCCAGAGCATATGGGTAAAATATCCTTTGGTATATTTTATGATGCCACATTTTTATCCCCTGTCCTTACAGTGAAGATCATCCTGAATTCTCAGACAGCCAATGGCTACCTCTCAGTGTCTCCAAATGGGAAGAGTATGATATTCACTGGCTTATGGATGAACAAATACCAACACGGTCAGCGATTTGATCCTGAGCCTGCTGTGCTGGGCAGCAATGGCTTCACATGGGGCAAAGTGTACTGGGAAGTCAAAGTGAACAGAATCTGGTGGGGAGCAGAGGAGGAAGAAGAAGCAATGCGGTACAGGGGTGGAGCCAGAGGTGTGTTTGGCAGTAGCTATTTTAGTGGATTCTTAGGCATCACTGATGAATATGGTTCTCCTGGATATAGAAATGAGAATGAAGAGTTGGAGGAGGAAAATGGACTATGGTCCAAATTCTGCATAGTAGGGGTGGCAAGAGAGTCAGTGGTGAGAAGAGGATTTCTCAACTTCACCCCTGAGGAGGGATTCTGGACTCTGCAGCTGTCTTCAGCTGGGGTCTGTGTATGCACTGGCTCTGATCCCTTCCAGATTCTGTCCTACTGTCCAAGAATGATTGGAGTTGCTTTGGATTATGATGGAGGGAAGGTAACCTTTACCAATGCCAGAACTCAAGAGTTCATCTACGAATTCTCATCTTCCTTCACTGGGAGAATTTTTCCTTTCCTGTGGCTTAATTGCATGAGATCCAGACTTACACTGAGACCCTGAGAAGTGACATGAGGGGCACAGTCTATCTTTACTTTTTCATTTTTTTCTCTCTTTCTTTCATTTGTCCCTATTCTTCTACATCATTCGTAACTTTTTACTTTAGCTAGATTGTCCTGATGGGTTTCCAGATTCCCTTAGCTGACCAGAGCAGTGTGGTAGAGTCAGGAATCTCTTGCCCTCTCTGCTTTTGTCTCTAAAATGGGAATGATAATACTTGATTTGCTTTATCTATAGTGGAAAGGTTGTAATCATTAAAATAATTATTAAAGTACATGCCATTATTAATTTTTTTCTTGTTGCCTTTGATTTAGTCCTTGTCCTTGTCTTTGGCACTGAGACAAATGATGAGGAATACCTGTGTCATAGGTTTGCATCCTCTGCCACTAATAGGAATTGACTACGACATCTGAGACAGATCTCTCATCAGCTGGTTCACTCCCCAAAATGCTTACAACAGCAGAGCCTGGGTCAGGAGGAAGCCAGGAGACTTAAGCCATCACCTGCTACTTCTCAAGGTATGCATTAAACAGGAAACTGGAACTCAAACCCAGGCACCTCAATTATAGGATGTAGGCATCCTAAGTGAGGTCTTAACTGCTGAACCAGATGCCCACTCCTCTCTTCCTCTAATTGTAAGACCATTAATGGCAACATGGGTAATTACCTCCAAAAGGCCCCACCTCCTAATATCACTAACATACGAATCAGAGGATTCATTTTCAATACATGGACTTTGGGGGGACATAAACAAACCACAGCATGGAGAAATCTGCTCTGATAATTTACCTGTATAGTAATGGTTTTTTTTTTTTTGAAAAATCAGACCATAGCCGGCGCCGTGGCTCAATAGGCTAATCCTCCACCTTGCGGCGCCGGCACACCGGGTTCTAGTCCCGGTTGGGGCGCCGGATTCTGTCCCGGTTGCCCCTCTTCCAGGCCAGCTCTCTGCTATGGCCAGGGAGTGCAGTGGAGGATGGCCCAGGTGCTTGGGCCCTGCACCCCATGGGAGACCAGGAAAAAGCACCTGGCTCCTGGCTCCTGCCAGGATCAGCGCGGTGCGCCGGCTGCAGCGGCGGCCATTGGAGGGTGAACCAGCGGCAAAGGAAGACCTTTCTCTCTGTCTCTCTCTCTCACTGTCCACTCTGCCTGTCAAAAAAAAAAAAAAAAAAAAGAAAAATCAGACCAAACAATACAAAATCTCTGTAGCCTGTATCTATATCCATCAGTAAAAGTAAGTAGAAGTCCACTGCCATTGCTTATGCTCAAATGCTTGATATTGCAAGGTCGAGGCCATTTACAACCACATTTTTTCACATAACAAATAGCCAACAGTTTTAACTAGTATATTTTATGTGTTTAGCTGTGCATATTTAGTAACCAATAGGACCCAAGGAACAAATTTTATGGGTTAAGGATTCAGATGTCCCAGTGAGTTTGGTTAGAAATAAATGAGAGCAACCAGCTCTGTGGCATAGCAGGTAAAGTCACAGCCTACAGCACCAGCATCCCATATGGGCACTGGTTTGAGACCTGGCTGCTTCACTTTTGATCCAGCTCCCTACTAATGTGCCTAGGAAGGCAACAGAAGATGGCCCAAGTGCTTGGGCCCCTGAACCCACATGGGATACCAGAAGAAGATTCTGGCTCCTGAGTTCAGCCTGTCCCAGCCCCAGCCATTGCTGCCATTTGGGGAGTGGCAAGACCTTTTGCTCCCTCTCTCTGTCTTTGCCTCTCTCTGTAACTCTTTTAAGTATATAAAATAAATCTTTAAAAAAGGAGGAAGGAAGGAAGGAAGGAAGGAAGGAAGGAAGGAAGGAAGGAAGGAAGGAAGGAAATAATGAGTTGCAAAAAACAAGGCCAGTTTAGCAAGACAGTGGCGAGACTGTTCTTGTTTAGAATCTTTTGTTACTCCACTGATCAAAAATTGGGGAAGCTGAGAAACAGGATGACCAACAAGTACAGAGACTCAATATGAGTCTCCTCTTCAATGTTCTTTTGCTGAACATTTCCTTGAGATGCACGCATCTCCACATTCTGGGCCTGTTGCAAGAATTCTACGCATATGTATGTCTCCAAAACTCCTGCGACCAGTTGTTCTTCCACATACTTGGACTCTGGCCAAACATTTGGTTACTACCTAAGTTTATGTAAGACCTTAACATCAGACCATTGTTTACCCTGTAGGCAATAAATTGTACCTTTCAACTTTCTGCTCAATGTGATGTTTCTACTTCCCCGTTTTTCTTTAGCAAGAATGTATCAGTGGAAACCTTAATTTCTCCTGTGCCCAGGAGATTTTTTGAGAAAGCTTTGCAAAACAAAAAATATTTCCACACTTATACCCTCTTGGTGGGAATGTAAATTAGTGCAGTGGCCATGGAAAACAGTGTGGAGATTTCCTTAAAAACTAGAAATAGACTTGCCATATGATCCAACAGTCTTTAACAGAATGAATCAGAGATACCAGCACCACCATGTTTATAGAAGCACTGTTCACAGCAGCCAAAATTTGTAGTCAACCAAGGTGTCCATCATCAGATGCATGCATACAGAAAACGTGGTGTATATACATGATGTAATATTATTCAACTATAAAAAAGGGGCCATCACTGTGGTTATGTATTAGGTTAAACCTCTGCCTGTGGCACTGGCATCCCATATGGGCACCGGTTGGTGTCTCAGCTGCTCTTCTTCCGGTCCAGCTCTCTGCTATGGCCTAGGAAAGCAGCAGCAGATGTCTCAAGTGCTTGGGCCCCTGCACCCGCGTGGGAGTCCCAGAAGAACCTCCTGGCTCCTGGCTTCATACTGACCCAGATCCATCCATTGTGGCTATCTGGGGAGTGAACCAGCAGATGGAAGACTTTTCTCTTTGTCTCTCCCTCTCTCTGTAACTCTACCTCTCAAATAAATAAACCTTTTTAAAAAATGAAATTCAACCATTTGCAGCAAAATAGACACAGCTCTCTCTCACTGTCTGTAACTCTATCAGGCAAATAAATAAATAAAGTATTTTTTTAAAAAACCTTTGTTTTATACTTTTGTCAAACCAATGATTAACAATATTACACTAACATAGTTTTCATGATCTGTGGTTCCTTTAAAATTTATTGTATTTGGGTGAAATTTTCATTTTTCCATTCAATTTTTTTTTTTTTTTGACAGGCAGAGTGGACAGTGAGAGAGAGAGACAGAGAGAAAGGTCTTCCTTTTGCCGTTGGTTCACCCTCCAATGGCCGCCGCGGCTGGCGCGCTGCGGCCGGCGCACCGCGCTGATCCGATGGCAGGAGCCAGGAGCCAGGAGCCAGGTGCTTTTCCTGGTCTCCCATGGGGTGCAGGGCCCAAGCACCTGGGCCATCCTCCACTGCACTCCCTGGCCACAGCAGAGGGCTGGCCTGGAAGAAGGGCAACCGGGACAGAATCCGGCGCCCCGACCGGGACTAGAACCCGGTGTGCCGGCGCCGCTAGGCGGAGGATTAGCCTAGTGAGCCGCGGCGCCGGCTCCATTCAATTATTTTTTTATAACCATTGTCTATATCCCATGGAACTAGGGTTTTTTGCTTTTTACTTGTCAAATTTCTTATTTGGTGAATTATTAAGCCTTTTACTATAACATAAATTTAAATGTTATCTCAAAAACTAGAAAAAAGGAGGGTGGGAAAGAGGGAGAAAGGGAATATCATTATGTTCTTAGAATTGTATCTACAGGAGCTGGTGCCGTGGCACAGTAGGTTAATCCTCCACCTGCAGCACCAGCATCCCATATGGGTGCCGGTTCTAGTCCGGCTGCTCTTCTTCCAATCCAGCTTTCTGCTGTGGCCTGGGACAGCAGTAGAAGATGGCCTAAATCCTTGGGCCCCTGCACTCACATGGGAGACCGGGAAGAAGCACCTGACTCCTGGCTTTGGATCGGCGCAGCTGCGGCCATTGCGGCCACCTGAGGAGTGAACCAACGGACGGAAGACCTTTCTCTCTGTCTCTCCCTCTCACCGTCTGTAACTCTCAAATAAATAAAAAAATTTTTTTTAAATAATTGTATCTACAAATCACATTCAATCTGTTAAAATTTACTTTAAAATTTAAAATAAAAATTTGTTAAAAGAAACAATTCCAATCATCTACCAATTCCTCCAGAGACATAGAAAGAGTTAGTATTCCCCATCTCATAACCTTGATAACAAAACCTGTGAAGCACAATACAAGAGGAAAATACCTGGAAAATTTTACAAGCAAATTCCTAAGAAAAATATCAGCATATGGAATTTTGCAATATACTTAAGTATAAAAATCACACAGCTATCACTTCATTCATCAGATATCAATTAATGTAATTCATCACCCTAAAAGATATAAGAAGAATTTTACTTCAATAGGTATAGAAAACAAAAGCAACAGGGAGGGCATTGTGGCCCAATCTGCTTGGGACACCTACATCCAGAGTGCTAGTTTGAGTCCTATCTACTCAGCTTCCAATCCAGCTCCCTGCTAATGTGCCTGGGAAGCAGCAGATGATGGTTCAAGTACTTGGGTCCCTGCTACCCATATGAGAGAGCCAGACAGAATTCCTGGCTCCTGGCTCCTGCCTCTGGTCTGGACTAATCCTAGCTGTTATAGCCATTTGGGGAATGACTCATTAGATGGAAGATGTCTCTGTCACTCTTCCTTTCAAATAAGTAAATAAATCATTTTAAATTTTGCTAATCAATGTGCCTTCATGGTTAAGAAAAAGGTTTTTTCAAACTAATGGAAATAAATTTCTTTAAAGTGATACAGCCTGACTTTATGCTTGAATATAAATACATAGGTTAAATACAAAATAATGTAGTTTTCCTTTGGAATATACTGTATTAAACCTGTTAAAAATTGAGAACATTTAAAATAAATTTATAAACAATCCAAAATCACTTGATTTGTTTCATTTATAAGGAACCCATAAAACTTAAGTCAAATTTGGAGCACAGTTAAATGATGGTCTGGGACTTCAGCCCAGCCTACTAGCTCACGAGGCAAGGGGATCCAATTTTAGCAGAAAGACTGCTGTTGTAAATCATTTCCCCAGAACAGTGGGGACGTACAAATGTGGCTGGAAGGAGGACAGCACCTCAGTAGGTGAAGGGAGCTGATTTTCCTCACCTTCCAGCTCTTCTCTCTCCTTGCCTACCCCACAAGCAAAGAGGAGAAAAACACACATTCACCTGACAGATTCAGCAAGTGCATCCTCTTCCTGCGTCTGAGTGCAGGGAGTATTTTATTTTGATTTGATAAATTTCATTGCATTCTAAAAATGTCTTTCCTGGTCTTCTATGGATTTTCATATATAGATGTCCCCTTTGATTTTTTTTTCTACATGGCATTAAATGAGTTGATTTTATTTTTTCTTTTCCAGCTCAAGGTCCTGTGCTTCCTCTATTCCATGACTTCCTTCTCTTATTCAATATGTGCTGTTCACGTATTCCAAAATTCACAATTTTGGATATATACACAATTCTCTAACTTGCTTTTTTCTGAGATCTGTCCATGTTGATATGGGTTTAGTTCCTTTTAACTTGGTGATGTATTGAGTGATGAAATATTAACTCTTCTAGGTATTTTGGTAAAGGAAATTTATAGGCTCCATAATCTTTACAGCCCCATTAACACAATAACAGGATAGGTAACACTGGAATCAGGTGATGGTTAACAAAAACCCTGAAGAGCTGTGAGGACACTGGTGTCTGTTTTTCCCATGAGACTGCATGTGAACAAGGAGTGCCTCTTGGTGAGGTGGCCACAATGCTTTGTTCCAGGGATGAGGAACAGTGTAGTGAGAATTAAAAATACCTGTAACCTTGGAGAAGGAGTAGGAACATGTGCTAGGCTCAGAACTACAGGGGGGAAAGGCACACCAGAGAACCATCATCCTGATCCAAAACTAACCAAAGAAAAACATCACTGGGAAGAAATGGACAAGTATCCCTCAGGAACACAGACACAAACTATCAGGAAATCAAATTTTAAAATTCATAGCAACAAACACATCTCTGCACATCAGTTTTATTGTTATCATAGGAAAGCAAGTTTGGTTAAACACTTGTAAAACAATTCACCAAAGTATTAGAATGAAAGACAAAAGCTATACGTTCATTACAATGGATGCAGAAAAACACCTGTCCAAATTCAACATCATTTCATGATGAAATTTCTAGCAAACTAGAAATAGCAAGGAACTTTTCAACCTGGCTATAGACATCTACTCAGTGATCAAAGGCTCAGTGCTTGCTTCCTAGAATCAGCAACAAAGCAGATATCTGATCTCACCATTTAATCAGTCTTGTTCTGGATGCCCTAACCAACGCAAAAAGTACAAACATGAAATTAAAACTTCTAAATAGACAAATAAATCTGCCCTTCTGTGCAGAAAGCATGATAATGCATATTAAAAATCTTTCAGCACTCCCAAAAGTTACTAGGATTAATAAATCAACTTAGCAGGGCCACAGATTAATATGGTTAATACACTAAAATCAATTTTATTTTTATGTACTAACAACAAGCAATTGGGAAATATTTCCATAACCTCCATTTACAATAACATCAACATTTTTTCAGCTAAAAGCAATGTAGTATCCTGGATTTGATCCTGATATAGAAAAGAGTTATTGGTAGAAAAACTAGTAAAATACAAAAAAACTATTCAGCTTATTCAGTTATAAAAGTGATCATTTCTTAGTTATAACAAATATTCAATGGTTATTCAACATGCTAAAAATTAGAGAAAATAGGGCAAAGACTAAATGGAACTGATATAGGCAGGCAGATTGAACAAAACATATTAATTCTGTAAGCTGGAAGACCACGCCTTCACCACGCCCTTGTTTGATCTCATGTCCCTACCTGACCACACTTGGACGCCCATCTGCCCACCAGACCATATAACCACTCCCCTTTGAAAAGCATATAAAAGGCCAGGAATGCCCCAAAATCGCTCTCTGTCTCTGCTCCGCTGCCCATGATAAGCTGTTAATAGCTGCTCAAAACTCTTGCTGCACGTGGCTTTTGGCCTGCTTTCTGCTTGGTGTGAACTCCAACCTAATCTCCAGACTTTCACTTCTCCCTTAGATTAGATAACGCCCTCACTCTCCTATGCATTTCTCTCACTGAATAAAAAGCTTAAAAATGTATCATGCTGTCTCATTTATTTGCACCAGTATTCAGAATTCTCTGAATTCATGGCAAGAACCCAAAAGGCTTATTAATATTCTAAATTTATTAATAAGCACCTGGTAACAGAATCTTCTGTACTATTTTTACTACTTCCTATAAATCTACAAAAAACCTTACTTAGAAGTAACAAAAAATACTTAGAAACAAATTTAATTAAAAAGATACAAGTCCACCCTCAAAACTACAAAATAGTGCAAAAATAAATAACAAGACATAAAGAACAGAGGGCCATACCATGTGTATGGATTGAAAAACTCGATATTATTAAGATGAAAATTGGGGCCAGCACCGTGGCTCACTTGGCAAATCCTCCACCTGCAGCGCCAGCATCCCATATGGGTACCGGGTTCTAGTCCCGGTTGCTCCTCTTCCAGTCCAGCTCTCTGCTGTGGCCTGGGAGGGCAGTGGAGGATGGTCCAAGTGCTTGGGCCCTGCACCCACATGGGAGACCAGGAAGAAGCACCTGGCTCCTGGCTTCGGATCAGCATAGTTCTAGCCGTGGCGGCCATTTGGGGGATGAACCAATGGAAGGAAAACCTTTCTCTCTGTCTCTCTCACTGTCTAACTCTGTCAAGTAAATAAATAAATAAAAGAAGATGAAAATCATCCCTACATTGATCAATTTTATTTAATGTTTCCAATTAAAAGCTAAATTTACAAACGAAAAGAACCGTCCAGTGCAGCTTCAATCGAGCTCTCTCTACTTGAGTGCAAACACTAACATAGAACATGACCATAAAAAGCAGCAGCCATCCCTCTGGATCCAGGCTGGAATGTCAGCTGGAAGCACCTTCTCCATATAGCCAGCTTTCCGCAGCCCACAGAAGCTGCATCTGACAAAGAGATCCTGAGGTAAGGCAGCAGGAACGAGGAACAAGTAGCAAATCAAAATGGGCGTGGCTTCCAAAAGGACTTGTTGAATGGCTCAGTGCCTTCTGTTTAAGTTCATGTTTGATTCAGGTTGTAAAAGAGGAAGTTGTAACCCTTGCAATGTTTTATATCAGACTGATGATGGTGGCGGGAAGGCTAATATTTACCCTCACAGTGGAGGGCAAAGAAAAAAAAATTGAGAATTATTTTATTAAAAACTACAAAGCAATCCAACATGTAAGTACAAAAAGAATGAAAAATTCCCAAATCAAATACAGTTTTAAGGTTTCTGTAGCACTTACCATTAAGGCAGTCTGCATTCTCACACACTCAGTATGAAATAGTTGATGAAACATAGGATATTATCTTTTTTATTAACCCCCCTCCCACCTATAATCTCCCAAATCCTCAAGATGTGATAGCCACCTCACTTCCTCTGGAAAGTCACTCATTATCTAATTCATGTCTTAAAGAGGAATGAGTCAATGTGCCTTATCAGATTAAAAAAAAAAAAAAAAAGTCCCCATGAGTGACAGCCCAAGGGAACAGGATCCTAGCCCCTCTGCCTCCACAGTCCCGGGCTTCTAAATGTCTGTAAAACTACCAACCACAGCCCTCCCTCGCTCACCGACTCACCCACGGCTTTATGTTGCTTTACTTCCTAAAGCAAACAGTCTGGGTTAAAGAATGACAGAACTACTCTCCCTTCAGATGAAGTCCTTTGTGGTTTATTTTTTAATTGACATGTTTGCCAGAGACCAGCTCCAGTTGGTCCAGGGGTCCCAAGGTCTGAGAGGTGTTGGCACTTGAAATGAGAGACACACTCACAGCAAGGCTGATGGCATGACTCTGGCTCTCAAGCACCAGACTTTATATCATAAGTCACACAATGATTCTTTCTTCTTACAATAACAAGTCTGTTGTTCACTTTCATCTAGTGAGAATTTCTTTGATTTTCAAGGACATACGCAGAGCATGGGTTACTATGACAGGCAGGTGCGAGATTACGGGCTGCCCACAAAAGTCAAGACCTGGAGTGCTGCTGAGCTATGCAGAAACTGATTACAGAAGCTAGAATATTACCTTCCTACTCTAACCTTTACTAGAAGCCCCAAGTTCAAAGCATGTCCTCTTTTAAATGTATCCCCTCTTTGCAGTTCTTTCGGTAACTCTTTAATTGTTTATTGAACTTATCTAAAGGTCCCTTAGATCTATTCCACAGTTTTGACATCCTTTTTTTTTTTTTGATTTTTTTTAACTTTTATTTAATAGATATAAATTTCCAAAGTACAGCCCATTGATTACAGTGGCTTCCCCCCCATAACATCCCTCCCACCCGCAACCCTCCCCTTTCCCTCGCACTCTCCCTTTCCATTCACATCATGATTCATTTTCGATTCTCTTTAAATACAGAAGATCAGTTTAGCATACATTAAGTAAAGATTTCAACAGTTTGCTCCCACACAGAAACATCAAGTGAAAAAGACTGCTTCAGTACTAGTTATAGCATTAAATCTCAATGTACAGCACACTAACGACAAAGATCCTACATGAGGAGTAAGTGCACAGTGACTCCTGTTGTTGACTTAACAAATTGACACTCTTGTTTATGGCATCAGTAATCATCCTAGGCTCTTGTCATGAGCTGCCAAGGCTATGGAAGCCCCCTGAGTTCACTGACTCTGATCATATTTAGACAAGACCATGGTCAAAGTGGAAGTTCTTCCTCCCTTCAGAGAAAGGTACCTCCTTCTTTGATGACCCGTTCTTTCCACTGGGATCTCATTCGCAGAGATCTTTCATTTAGGTTTTTTTTTCCCCAGAGTGACTTGGCTTTCCATGCCTGAAATACTCACATGGTCTTTTCAGCCAGATCCGCATGCCTTAACGGCTGATTCTGAGGCCAGAGTGCTGTTTAGGACATCTGCCATTCTATGGGTCTGCTGTGTATCTCACTTCCCATGTTGGATCATTCTCTCCCTTTTTTTTTTAACCATTGCTATATTTGTAGCACATATTGAATTAAAGCTTTAATAACACTTATCTTTATTCTAGTGGGAAGTATATACCAGGGAGCCTGTTGCCTTTTAATTCTTTTACACAACAGCTCAACCTTGTATAAAGCATCAACCCCTTCTCCTACACTAACATTCTGCTTGATTAAAATTCTACAAAGCAATGGACATTTTGGGGATTATGAGACTAAGCATTCTTCCCTAAAATTAGGAATACAGCAATCATTAGCAGGACCACCAGGAAGCTCCAGCTTGCTTATGCAGAGTGTAGTTCCCAACAAACCTAAAACCGCCAAGAGGACCTCAGCTGTCATTCTCACGCCTTGCTGAGACAGACCTTCTGCTGTGACCTTGTCAGCCAGCCGAAGTTGCCTTGGCCTCGCCACGTGTTGATTTTTAAATTTTTAGAGAAAGACATAAGACGTAGAATAGCTACTTTTGAAAAAACTAGAACAAAATTGGAAAGCTTTTATTCCAAAACTTACTATGAAGCTATAGTAATCAACAGAACATGGAATCAGTTTAAAGTTAGATATCTAGATCACTGTAGCAGAAGAAGATCCCATTGTGGCACCACACTATTATTTTCAATGGGCTTTCAACAAAGGTGCCAAGATAATTTCATGGAGAAAAGACTTTTTTTTTTTTTTTTTTTTTTTTGACAGGCAGAGTGGACAGTGAGAGAGAGAGACAGAGAGAAAGGTCTTCCTTTTGCTGTTGGTTCACCCTCCAATGGCTGCCACAGCCGGCGCACTGTGCCGGCGCACCACGCTGATCCGATGGCAGGAGCCAGGTGCTTCTCCTGGTCTCCCATGGGGTGCAGGGCCCAAGGACCTGGGCCATCCTCCACTACACTCCCTGGCCACAGCAGAGAGCTGGCCTGGAAGAGGGGCAACCGGGACAGAATCCGGCGCCCCGACCAGGACTAGAACCAGCTGTGCCGGCGCCGCAAGGCGGAGGATTAGCCTAGTGAGCCGCGGCGCCAGCCTGAAAAGACGGTTTTCAATATACGCTTATGGATCATCGGGATATCCGTTTCGAAAAAAAGAAATGAAGCTTGGGGGCCTGTGGGTTAAACCCTGCCTGCAGTGCTGGCATCCCATATGGGCACCAGTTTGATCCTGGCTGCTCCACTTCTGATCCAGCTCTCTGCTATGGCCTGGGAAAGCAGTAGAAGATGGCCCAAGCCCTTGGACCCCTGCACCCATGTGGGAGACTGGGAAGAAGCTCCTGGCTCCTGGCTTCAGATTGACACAGCTCTGGCTGTTGCTGCCAATAGGAGAGTGAACCAGCGAATGGAAGACCTCTCTCTCTCTGCCTCTCCTTCTCTCTATGTGTAACTCTGACTTTCAAATAAATAAGTCTTAAAAAAAAAAAAAAGACTACATTGTATATGTTTCTCAGGTTTCCTGTCTCCCCTTCCCAGGTGGCTGCATCAGCCAGAGCTGCAACAATCCAAAGCCAGGAGCCAGGAGCTTCTTCCAGGTCTCTCACGTGGGTGCAGGGGCCCAAGGACTTGGGACATCTTCTACTGCTTTCCCAGGCCATGGCAGAGAGCTGCATCGGAAGTGGAGCAGCCGGGTCTCGAATCCGCGCCCGTATGGGACGAGGGCACTTCAGGCGAGGGCGTTAACCCACTGTGCCACAGCGCTGGCCCCTCGGTGTTTACATTCTTATGACTACACAAATGCTAGAAACAAGCAGATTAGTAGCTATAATTACTTATCTTTTGTTTAATTGACTTTTTCATTTCCCTGGAGTTAACCAATGTCTGTTCCTTAACTTGGTTAGTTTCTTTTGTACTCATTACTAACTTTCTCCCAAACTCACTTCTAGGATCTGCTCCATGGTTAGAATGTGTCTATCAAAGTCTGTGTGTTGGAAACGTGATCCCTGATGTGGTGGTGTTAGGAGATGGGGCTGATGGGATCTGTGTGGGTCCAGAGGGTTCCACACTTGCTAACGTTGAACGCCATCAGGCCAGGAGCAGTGTTCCCACTCTGGCCTCTGTGGCCCCCTCGCTTGCACCCTTACCCCCAGGGCTGTGAGAGTGCAGGAAGAAGGTCCTTGCCAGAGCCTTGACCTTGATCCTGTAATTCACAGCCTGCAAAATTGTGACAATGAACCTCTGTTCTGTATCATTTACCCCGTCTGTAGCGTTATGCTAGAGTAACACAAATGCACTTTATT
This sequence comes from Oryctolagus cuniculus, assembly GCF_964237555.1. Taxonomy (NCBI): domain Eukaryota; kingdom Metazoa; phylum Chordata; class Mammalia; order Lagomorpha; family Leporidae; genus Oryctolagus; species Oryctolagus cuniculus. The sequence continues at coordinate 140,181,251 of NC_091436.1, read as the reverse complement.
CTCATGAAGACATCCAAGCACATTCAGTGGCCCACCACGTCATCTTTGTGAAGGTGCCTGTCCCACAGCTCTGGCCGGGCCAGGCGTGGCCTCCATGCTTACACACCTGGGAAGGGCTGACATCATGGACCTCCTTCACTCTCCCTGAACAGCCCTTGGCTTCTCCCTTATGCAGGCTCCCCGGTTGCCTTCATCCTGTTGGCTCCCCCTTAGGTTTTCTCCACCATTTTCATTTCCCATCATCCAGCATGAGGAGGTCTAAGGGACACGGAAAGTAAGACACTGACACCATAGCCTCTGAAAATGTCTGTAGGCTATCCTTGACTTATTCCAATTTTGCTCCATGTACTGAGCGGTTTTTAATCCCAAGAGGAAACACCTGAGGCAGTATAACTCTGTAAAGAGGAGAGGTTATTTTACTCACAGCCCTGGAGGCTCACGCACCAGGCCCTGGCACTGGTCCTCTGGCAAGACCTCATGGTGGAACACGATGACGGGCTGCCTGCAAGAGAGAGGAGAGACTATTTGAATGTGCCATGGGATATTCTAACATGTTAAATCTTTTAAATGATTGTCATTTCTAAGTTGGTAGATATAACGGAAGACAAAATTATCCTTGGGGTTATCATTAATTCCAAAGAACACACTTGAGATCCTAGAGCCAAAACGTCTGATACCTGCTGATTTAGGCCCCGCGCCCTGCCTCGGGAAGGTGCTGCGAAAGGAGCCTTGGTGCCAGGTCCCATGGAAACCTGGGGTCAAAGTCTCAGATTCTGGCGTGGCGCTCAGGGTCGCGGTCCGAGGGCAGGGTTGGGCCGGGGAAGCCAAGCGGCGGGTAGTCCCCGCGTCCCAGAGTTTCACTTCCCTTCTCACAACTCGGGCCAGATCCTTCTGCCTGGACACTCATGACGCGCGCCCACATCTCACTCCCATTGGACGTAAGGTTTCCAGAGGAGCCAATCAGTGCCGCCGGAATTCAGCTATAAAATCCCCGGAGCCGCTGGGACTCAGATTCTTCCTAGAACTGCAGTATGTTTTCCTTGATGCCTCGGACCCTCCTCCTGCTACTCGCAGGGGCCTTGACCCTAACCCAGACTCAGGCGGGTGAGTACGGGGTCGGGATGGAGACGACCTCTGTGGGGCAGGAGCGTGGGGACCGGGCAGCGGCATCTCCTCAGCCCCCGGCCCAGACGCCACCACCTCGGCCGCGCCGGTCCTGCTCCCTCCCCTGACCCAGTCCCTTGTGCAGTCACCTTTTGCAGCTTCACTACCTTGAGTCCTTTGCACTTCGGACCCAGGAGTTCTGAGCCGGACCCCAACGCCTGTCGCCCGCAGGCTCGCACTCCATGAGATTTCTCCACACCACCGTGTCCCGGGCTGGCCTGGGGGAGCCGCGCTTCACTGCCGTGGGCTACGTGGACGACACGCAATGCGGGCGCTTCGACAGCGACGCCGCGAGTCCCAGGGCCGAGCCTCGGGAGCCGTGGGGGCGGCAGGTGGAGCCCGGGTTCTGGGACACGCAAACGCAGATCTTGAAGGGCGAAATGCTAAGTTACCTCGAGGTCCTGAACTACCTGCGCATCTACTACAACCAGAGCGAGGCCGGTGAGTGACACGGGCCGATCACAGCCCGCGAACTCTCCCCTTCCCGGGTTGCCAGAGTCTCCTCAGAGCTTCACCCTGTGGCCCCAGGACGCGCGCATCTCCTTCACCCAGCAAGAGCCCGGGGATTCCCTGTGGTTCGGTTTCAGTTGCGGTGGGAAAAGGCGAGGACCATCATCCTCTCTGGTCGGACTCTGGGGGCGGGGGCAGTAAGTGGGTGCATTTGTTTCTGGGTGGAGTGGGTGACTGGCTTGTGGTGCCCAGGCTGACCGCAGGACTGGCGGGGCCAGGGTCTCACACACTCCAGTCTGCGAAGTGGGGCCGGATGGGCGCTTCCTCCGGGGATACAGTCAGTACGCATACGATGGCGCCGACTACCTTGCCCTAAATGAGCACCTGCACTCCTGGACCGTGGTGGACACCAGGCCTAACATCTGGAAGCCCGAGTGGGATGGGGAGCAGTGCACGTCCTTCTTGGAGGGCGAGTGCGTGAAGTGGCTCCGTGGGTTCCTGGAGATGGGGAAGGAGACCCTGCAGCGCGTAGGTACGTGGGGCCACGGGGCACCTCCCTATCACGGGTCAGTCTCCCAGCCCGAGTCTCACAAGAGAGAGAACAAGAGAGTATCCAGCTTAGAGCACTGCCTCCCTCAGCTCCGGAGGCGGAAGAATCCTGCTGGGTTTCCAGATCCTGTGTGAAGCAGTGAATCTGAGGGCCTGTGCTCCTCTCTGGGATCATTAAGGGATCCAGTCTCTGCCGTGTTGAAAAGTAAGAGGATCCCCGAAATTACTGAGCCGTATGACCTTCAACCTTGGGTGTCAGGGCCCCCACCCGAGGTCTCCAGAGGACTGATTTCCCTTTCCAGTCTTTGACCTCCACTCAGGTCAGACATGAACTCTCTGAGACCTGAGCTTCATACCTGGGCTCACTCTGATTCTAGAACTTTACAGGAATGGGCGATTATTCCAGATATCTGAGTCCAGCCTGGTGTCTGAGGTCTGCACTCACTGCCCCACTCCAAGTGTCCTGTCCATTCTTAGGATGGTCCTGGGGCTACTTCAGTGGTCCATGGGAGATCCAGAAAAACCTCTGAATTTCTTGAATCTTCCCTTCAGATCCCCCCAAGACACATGTGGCCCACCACCCCATCTCTGACAAGGAGGCCACCCTGAGGTGCTGGGCCCTGCGGAGATCTCACTGACCTGGCAGCGGGATGGGGAGGACCAGACCCAGGACATGGAGCTCGTGGAGACCAGGCCTGGGGGTGACGGAACCTTCCAGAAGTGGGCGGCTGTGGTGGTGCCTTCTGGGGAGGAGTAGAGATACACGTGCCGTGTGCAGCACGAGGGGCTGCCCGAGCCCCTCACCCTGAGATGGGGTGAGGAGGGCAGGAGGGGCGGGGCCTCTGTGGGGAGGGCAGAGCCCTGCTGGGGCCTTTAGCAGGGGCAGGGCTGAGCCCTGGGGTCACAGCCCTCACCTCCCCTTCCTTCCCTCTCAGAGCCTCCTGCTCAGCCCACCATGCTCATGTGGGAGTAGTTGCTGGCCTGGTCCTCGGAGCTGTGGTCACAGCAGCTGTGGTTGCATTTGTGATGAGGAAGAGGAAGAGCTCAGGTAGGGAGGGGTGAAGGCTGCAGGCTGAGTTTTCCTTGTCCCACTGGGAGCTGCTGCCTGCTTACTGGGAAGTACCAGTCATACATGTGCTTACATGCATGCACATGCTTATCAGGCTAGGGGCCCTGTTAGCTGGTGCTCTCTTACAAAGTGTGTATGAGAATGAAGGTGAAGCATCACCCTGATGACTGCCGTGATGGGGACCTGATTCCCAGCATTGGAGGTCGCTGGGGAAAGCCCCTTACTGAGGACAGACCTCCAGGGAGGTGGTTGCTCCATTCCTTCTCTTCTCCTGTCCTCCTGTTTCCTGATCTTGCCCTGGGCCTGCAGTCATGTTCTGGAAACATCCTTGGGGTCCAGGACCTCATGGCCTTGCCTTATCCTTGGCCTCATGCGTATTATGTTCATTCTACAGTTAATAATGGAAGGAGGTATGCTGAGTCTACAGGTGAGTGTGACGTGGGTGACCCCTGAGACTCCTGGGATGGTGTACCAGGAGCCCATGGGGGAGCATACCTGCCCCCCCATGATTCCTCCTGCAGCCACACCGCCTTGGGCTCTGACCAGATCCTGTTTTATTCCAACCCAGGCAGCGACAGCACCCAGGATTCTGATACGTCTCTCACAGCTTCTACAGGTGAGAACTGGAGAAGGGTCAGGGCAGAGGGGAATTCTTCAGATTTGAATGTGAGTGTGTGGTGGGCTGGTCCAAATGTCACCACATACAGTGACTGATCTGAGTTGTTTCTCATTGTTTGCTGCTACAGCATGAGACATCCCTTGTGTGGCACTGCGTGACGCAAGCTTTGTTCAAATCCCGCCCAATCCGAGCATGGATTTTTTTTTTTTTTTTGACAGGCAGAGTGGACAGTGAGAGAGAGAGACAGAGAGAGAAAGGTCTTCCTTTGCCGTTGGTTCACCCTCCAATGGCCGCCGCTGCAGCCGGCGCACCGCACTGATCCAATGGCAGGAACCAGGATCCAGGTGCTTTTCCTGGTCTCCCATGGGGTGCAGAGCCCAAGCACCTGGGCCATCCTCCACTGCACTCCCTGGCCATAGCAGAGAGCTGGCCTGGAAGAGGGGCAACCGGGACAGAATCCGGCGCCCCGACCGGGACTAGAACCCGGTGTGCCGGCGCCGCAAGGTGGAGGATTAGCCTATTGAGCCACGGCGCCGGCCGAGCATGGACTTTAAGAGCTCCTGACTTCTCCTTCTCAGCTTGTATCTGAATGTGTCGGTGTGACAGTGCTCCTGTTGGCATGAAGTAGGATGCTGGGATGCTGGCCTTGCATGCCCACCAAAGCCTCCCCAACACTGACCTGTATTCTCTTCCCAACCAACTTCCTGTTCCAGCTACATGGGGCTGGGATGTCTCCATCGTTTTAACTATGAACTGCAACATTGGACTTCAACTTCTTACTTCCCTATTGGGAGTAAGAGTCTGGATATAAATATCCTTTTAAAATTCTCTCCTGAAAAGTTGATGGATTAATGAAAGGATAAGAAGAGCCTTCCAATTTTAGAGGTGAAACAAATGGAAGAAGACCAGAGCACCTCTGGGATCCATGTGTTTGCTATGCTGAGTCTGTTACAGGCAGGGACAGAAACTGAGGAATCTTGAGGAGGGGCCCAGTGTTGTGCAGCCGGGCCCAGTTATGCTCACTCCATCGTGGACTTTGACATAATCGCTTTGTAGCTGGCTCCTGGTTTCAGCCTGTTCCAGCCAGCACTGTTGCTGCCAATCGAGTAGTGAAGCAGTGAATGGAAAAATATCTCTCTCTCCTCATCTTTCTAATAAATATTTATTTATTTAAAAATGATTTGCTAAAAATTCAGTTCATTAGCTTTTGCTTTGATCCCCAAAAGAATAACAAAGTTTGGATTTATTCTTATGCCTTAAATTCTACCAGTTCAGGTATGCATATGAAAAAATAGACAGCTATCCACACAGTGGACAACAGGTATCCTCGTGTCACCTTTGCTGCCCCTTTGATCTTGTGCCACAGTAGTAGTTGTCCAGCCAGGATCTGTGATCTCGGGAACTCAGGATAAAGCCCAAGCCTTATTCTCACACTAGCACCATGGGCAGTCAGAGCTCGTGTGGGCAAGCCCTCAGCTCTAACCTTTTCAGTATTGGGTTCCATAGAGGACTATGCCTGCTCTTGTTATGAGCTAGGTTCCTTTCTTCTCCAGCAGTCTGCTGTCTCTGACAGCAGGGTGACTTGTCTTTCCTGTCTCACAAGGCCCAGAGTAGCCCCTGCTGACAGTAGTCCCTGTGGTGTCAAGACAGGACTTTTCAGACCTATTCAGCCCTTGTCCTTATTCTGGGCCTGTTTTCTGGGCTGTTCTTTCTGTCTTTCTCCATTCCTTTTAAAGGAACCAGAATCCGAGGCAGGTGCCTGCAGCATAGGCATCCCATGTGGGCACCGGTTTGAGTCCAGGCTGTTCATCTTCCAATCCAGCTCCCTGCTAAGGCCTAAGAAAAGCAGCAGAGGATGGTCCAGGTACTTGGCTGCTGCCACCCCTGTGGAGGATCCAGATGGAATTCCTGGTTCCTGGTTTCAGCCTCTCCCAGCCCCAGCTATTGCAGTCATTTGGGAGTGAACCCATGGAATTAAATTTATCTTTCTCTCCCTGTGTGTGTGTGTGTGTTTCCCTGTCTCTGTCGCTCTGCCTTTAAAATAAATAAATCTTTATCAAAAATAATTGGCTATAAAAATTCAGTTCATTGGCTTTTGTTTTGTGACATGATAGAATAAGAAGAATTGGATTTATTTTTGTGCCTTAAACACTACAGACTCACATTGACATAGGAAAAAACAGACAAGTATCCAGACACTGGGCAACAGGAATTCTGATCTCTGAGAGAGAAGGAATTGAAAGAGGGAAGGGCTACAGTTATCCAGCTCCCTCCTGGACAGGTTTTGCAGGATGCAGTGAGGGAGGAGGAGCCCTAACAGCACAGCTGACTCACTGAGTGGAGGGGACAGAGGTGTGAATTTGGAGAAGCCTCAACAGTGAGAACATGCAAGATGAAGGCACAAAGAAAAGATAGAATACAGGAAAGGAAGTTGCATAGGGCCTCCCTGGGGTCTTCAGCTCATTATTTCATGCACGTAAGGGAACTAGTCTAGTACAGGGGAAGAATCACCTGAAGTCTGTAGGTAACAGTGCCCAGTGCTACACAGAGCTGGAAATAGTGCCTGTTCCCAGCAGCCAGAATGAGCCTCATAAATCGCTGGGATTCGACAGACTATTCGGAAGAGTTTTGAGTCAGGAGGGGTGAATAATTAGCCCAGGAATAAACAGTTTATGCTTTTTCCAGCAAATATTAAAAATAAAACCCCAAAGTCTCAAACATCTCCTGAATAACTTAAATTTTTCCAATAAGAGGTATTCAAGAATATCATGGTATATTAATATCTCTTGCACATAACCTTGTAAAGTTACAATGTCTACTATCAAAATAATCAGGCATGAAATGAAAATATGAAAATACCACTCATAAGATAGAGAAAGGAAATTAATTTAAGCCAAGACTGACACAGAGGTTATAATGAGCAGAAATGAAAGTTTAATAGTTACTCTAAACACATTCCATAACTTCAAAAGTTTCAAAATAGACATGAAAGATACATAAAAAGGAGGTTCCAAGATGGTGGAATGTGGAGGGAGCTTACTGATCTAGTCCAGGAGAAGACAGTTTTTTGTTTGTTTGTTTGTTTGTTTTGTACATTTTAAGCTTTTATTTAGTGAGAAAGATGCATAGGAGAGTGAGAGCTTTATTTAAGAGAGAGAGGTGAATAGGGGTTCATACCCAGCACCAGGAACCAGCCATGTGGATGAGCATCTAGGCCAGGAAGCCTAGAGCACATGGCCCGAAGGCCATTGCCCTGGAGGCACAGGGCTACAGCAAGCCCATCTCCTTTCAAGAGTCTAGGGAAGAAGAGAGGGCAGGAGAAGACAGTTTAATTAAAGTGGAGATGGTATAGTCTCAGGGAAGAGTTAGGGAAACAATGGAAGAGGAATCTCTTCTGTAATTAGAGGAACTTGGTGGACCTATGTGGAGGGCATAGGGCATAGGACCTATGTGGAGGGTGCCCACGGCTCAGGACTCCAGCAGCCAAGAGCTCTGTTACCGCGCTGGAAAATGAGGTGAGATGAACTCGCAGTAGCTGAGACACTGGCAGAAAAGTGGCAGGAAGAGCCTAGAGGGAACGAGGCTTGAAGCCCCATAGGGGAAGTACACCTGCCTAACGAGAGGAGAGGAAAAATAAAAGGAACAGTACGGACACGATTCTGTCTCTCTCCACTCACCTTACAAAGCCATACAAGCAGATAGAGCAGGTGCCATTTTGGACATATGAAACAGCTGCACCAGCTCGTGTCTGTGCCCGGCTATCAGCTGAGTGGAGACTCCTGACTCCGATGGAGAGAGATAACAGGTGGCTAGAAACTGTGACTATGTGACGCTTCTGACCTGAGACTGTGAAAAAAAAAAAAAAGCAAAACTGAGGGAGTATGGGAGAACTCACAGTGTGGCTGAGACTTTGAGTAGTCTTGCAGAAGATGCCACAAGCTCGGTAAGCCCTGGCTACACAGTAAGAGACATTGCAGAGGAATTGGAATTTACACTGAGGACTACACAGATCCTTTGTGTGGTCCTTGGGACAGAGTAGATGAATATTATACCTACTGGGTATAATATTTGCCTGGGTAGTCAGGCAAATCCAAAAGAATTGAAATCATACCATGCTTCTTAGCACACAATGGAAGGAGGCTGGAAATTAGCAACTCAGGAATCTCTAAAGCATATGCAAACACATGGAAACCAAACAACAAGCACTTGAATGAAGAGTGGGTCATAGAAGAAATCAAAAGAGAAATCAAAACCTTTCTGGAAGCAAATGAATATAACAACGCAAAATATCTAAACCTATGGGATACAGCCAAAGGAGTATTAAGAGGCAAGTTTACAGCAATAGGTGGCTACATCAAGAAATTGGATACTCTATAGAATACTATACAGAAACCTGGTCATTTGCAACAAGATGGAGGAATTTGGAAAACATCATGCTGAGTGAATTATGCCAGTCCCAAAGGGACAAATATATGTTCTCCCTGATCGGTGACAACTAACTGAGCACCAAAGGGGAAACTTGTTGAAGTGAAATGGACACTATGAGAAACAGTGACTTGATGAGCTCTTGTCCTGACTGTTGATGTACAATGTAATACTTTATCCATTTTAGTATTTTTTTTTGTTCTAGTACTATTGATTGAACTCTGTAATTAACACACAATTGTTCTTACGTGTTTAAATTTTAACTGAAAAGTGATCCCTGTTAGGAATTTGGAAAACATTATGCTGAGTGAAATAAGCCAGTCCCAAAGGGACAAATTTCATATGTTCTCCCTGATCGGTGACAACTAACTGAGCACCAAAAAGGAAACCTGTTAAAGTGAAATGAACACTATGAGAAACGGTGACTTGATCAGCCCTTGCCCTGACTATTGATAAACAACTTAATACTTTATTCCTCCTAGTATTTTTTGTTTGTTAGTTCTACTTAATACTTTTGGTTGAATCCTGTAATCAATACACAGTTATTTTTAAGTGTTGAAACTTAACTGAAAAGTGATTGCTGTTAAATATAAGAGTGGGAATAAGAGAGGGAAGAGATGTGCAATTCGGGACATGCTCAAGCTGACTTGCGCCAAACAGTAGAGTTAGAAACATACCAGGGGATTCCAATTCAATCTCATTTAGGTGACATGTACCAATGCCATCTCACTAGTCCCAGTGATCAATTTCTGTTCACAATTGATCATAATGATAGGACTAAGAGTCAAAGGGATCACATAAACAAGACTAGTGTCTGCAAATACTAGCTGATAGAAAAAAAGGGAGAGAACGATCCAACATGGGAAGCAAGATACACAGCAGACCCATAGAATGGCAGATGTCCTAAACAGCACTCTGGCCTCAGAATCAGCCCTGAAGGCATTCAGATCTGGCTAAAAAGCCCATGAGAGCATTTCAGGCCTGGAAAGCCAAGTCACTGTGGCAAAAAAAAAAAAATGACCTAAATGAAAGATCTCTGTGAGTGAGATCCCAGCAGAAAGAAGCGGCCATCAAAGAAGGAGGTACCTTTCTCTGAAGGGAGGAGAGAACTTCCACTTTGACTATGGCCTTGTCTAAATAAGGTCGTAGTTTGTGAACTCAGGAGGCTTCCATAGCCTTGGCAGTTCATGACAAGGGCCTTGGGTGATCACTCACGTCATAAATAAGCATGTCAATTGTTCAATCAACAACAGGAGTCACTGTGCATTTACTCCACGTGTGGGACCTCTGTCCTTAATGTGCTGTACTGTACAAATTAATGGTAAAACTAGTCTTCAAACAATTCTTTATACTTTGCATGTCTGTGTGGGAGCAAACTGTTGAACTCTTTGCTTAATGTAGAGTTGATCTTCTGTATATAAAGATAATTAAAAATGAATCTTAATAAAGAATGGATGGAAGAAGGAGAAGGAGGTGGGTTTGGGTTTGGGGGTTGTAGGACGGGTATGGGAGGAAGAACCGCTATAATCCCAAATTTGTACTTATGAAATTTATATTTATTAATAAAAGCTTTCTACAAGAAAAGAGAGAGACCTATTTATTTGAAAGACAGAGGTAGGGAGAGAGTGAGAGTAACAGCAAAAGAGTGACAGAGAGAAATCTTCTGTCCTCTGATTCACTCTTAAATAGCTGCACACAGGGCAGGGCTGGGCTGAATTCCCGGTGGCAGGGACCCAGGACTTAGGCCATCTTCTGCTGCCTTCCTTGGGGATTGTCGGGGAGAAGGATCGGAAGCAGGGCAGACGGACTGGAGTCAGAAGAGGCAGCTTAACTCAAGCTCACGCCTCTTTGTTGTTTTTCTGAGTGGATGATCTGTCCATTGCTGAAGGGGGAGCGCTGAAGTCCCCTACTATTATCATATTGGAGTCTCTCTCTCTTTAGGTCTATTAATATTTGTTTTATGTATCAGGATGCTCTCATGTTGGGTGCATATGTATTATTACTGGACTAACATTTTATCATTATATAATGACCTTTCTTTTCCTGTTTTAGTGCTTTGCATGTAAAATATTTTTTGTCTGATGTAAGTGAGGCTGCATGTGGTTTCTTTTAGGTTCCACTTGTATGGAATATCTTATTTTGTTATTTCAGTTTCAGTCAATGTGTGTCCTTAAGGGAAATAAGGGTCCTGTAAAATGCATATAGTTGGATTTTTTTTTTTTACTATTTTATTCATTCAGTCATTCTATACCTTTAACTAGAGAATTTAATCCATTTTTTTTGTCAGGCAGAGTTAGACAGTGAGAGAGAGAGACAGAGAGAAAGGTCTTCCTTCCATTGGTTCACCCCCCAAATGGCTGCAACAGCCGGCACGCTGTGCCCATCCGAAGCCAGGAGCCAGGTGTTTCCTCCTGGTCTCCCATGCGGGTGCAGGGCCCAAGCACCTGGGCCATCCTCCACTGCCTTCCTGGGCCACAGCAGAGAGCTGGACTGGAAGAGGAGCAACTGGGACAGAACTGGCACCCCAACTGGGACTAGATCATGGGGTGCCGGCACCGCAGGCGGAGGATTAGCCTAGTGAGCTGCAGCGCCGGCCAGAATTTAATCCGTTTACATTTAAGGTAATTATTGGTAAGTAAGTCTTATAATGCAATTTTAATATTGCCTTCTAGTTTTAGTTTTCTCTCTAATTTCTTCTTCCCTCTTTCCCTAACTCCCTTCCTTCCTCCTTCCATCCTATCCCCTACCTTTCTCCCTGTCTCATAATCTTCCTTTATAGGAAAGTGATGTTTCTTGTACTGCGTTTCTGTTCTTTGCTTATTGTTTTTGGTAAGTCTATTATATAATTATGTATGCACAAGGCTTACATAATCATGCTCTGGTTATACAAACTACTTTAAATGATAGAAACTTAACAGGATCATAAAATAGGAAAATAAAGAGAGATTAGTAATATAAAGTAATATTCAATGTACATCATTTTCCCTCATAGTTTGAATGTTTGTGCTGTCATCTTTCTATATTGCCCATCATAACATACTAATATGTTTATTTCACAACAAAGATATGAATAGATTACACACCATGAAAATCATTATGCTGGAACGTACTGAATTTCTATATTTGTATAGATACTCTAACCAGAGAGTCTTTTTATATTCTTCCTACTCATTAGTGTTCCTTCACTTCAGTTTGGAAACTTTGCATTTCTTGTAGGACAGGTCTGGTGGTGACAAATTCTCTCAGCTTTTGTTGTCTGGCAATGTCTTTATCTCTCCTTCATATCTAAAGGATAGCTTTTCTGGGTGCAGTGTTCTTGGTGGCAGTATTATTCCTTTAACTGTGACAGTGTCTCATCCCCTCCCTGCTGGCCTGTACTGTCTCTGCTGAGAAGTCTGCAATCAGGTGTACTGGGATTCCTTTGTGTTGTTTCTTTCCCTTGAAACTTCTAAGAAATGATTTATTTATTTGAAAGGCACAGTGACAGAGAGGGTTCAATCTGTTGGTTAGCTTTCCAAATTCATGCAGTAGCCAGGCCAGGAGCCAGGAATTCCATCCTGGTCTCAAATATAGGTGGCAGGGTCCCAAGTACTTGAGCCATTTTCCATTGCCTTCCCAAACACAGTCCTATGGTTCCTTGCTATCTGCCCAAGGATGGGGAAGGGGTGATAAGAGCATCCTCGTGGGTAGTCAGGCTGATACTGAGCTGGCACACTCCTGAGCTGGGACTACCTGATGCTGACCTGGGACACACAGTCAACAGACCAGGTGTAATCCCAGGGATGTATGCCCGACACACACGAGGCTGGCAGTGATATACACTGAGATAAGCCCATCCCTGTGGGGCACAAGTCTTTGCCTGGTGCTGGAGCAGGTCTTAGAAGCTCTGCCTGCAGCCACTAATGTATAGACAGAGACCATTAGGATTTGGCCAATGTAGATTTTATTAGCCCAGCATTGAGTTCCAATTCAGAGTCCTGTAGCTCCTTGCCTTCTGCCCAAGGTAAGGGAAGGGGCACTAAAGACAGCCTTTTGGCCAAACAGATTGTCACTCAGCTACATCACAAGTGGGTTTCACAGTTCCTGGGCTGGGTAGTCTTGGGGGTGCAGGCTAGACCCCTATGAAGCTGGTAGTAATACATGCTGAAACAAGTCTGTCTCACTGCAAACACAGAGCTCCAATGCCAGGGGAACTCTTGAGGCTTCATTTGCAAGTTCTGACCTGTAGGTAGAAGGCTTGGGCTTCGCCAGGTGTTGGGTCTCACTGCTGCCACCTGGCTCTGAGCTGTAAGGCAAGGTCCTAAGTTCCCTCTCCTACCCTACTCCTGTTTGGCTTGTGTCTTGCTCTGCTTTGTTCCAGAGACTGGGGGAAGGGTGGTGGAGTTGATCCCTTGACCTCTGGGTTAATGCAAGTCCAAAATGTTAGCCTGTGGTTAGGAGTCCAGGGACAGAGCTGTGGGTCCCTGTTAGACACTGGTTTTTTAACATGGCAGGCCTTGTGCTGGATATCAAGTCCAAGCACTGGACTTAAGTAAGGGAAGCAAAATGTTTTTCTCCACGCTGGGCTTCTTGGAATAGGATGAGGGATGACAAGTACCCTTCTTTCTTGCTTGCTTTTGTTTTTTTTTTTTTTAATATTTATAGGGAAGGCACTGTACATAGATGTAAAGTGGCCGCCTGCAGTGTCCACATCCCATAGGGGCACCGGTTCGAATCCAGTCCTGGCTGCTCCACTTCCAATCCAGCTCCCTGCTAATGCACTTGGGAAATCAGTGGAAGATGGCCCAAGTACTTTTGTTCCTGCACCCACGTGTGAGACCCAGAAGCAGCTCCAGGCCCCTGGCTTTGGATTGGCCCAGATCCAGCTATTGTGCCCATTAGGGGAGTGAACCAGTGGATGGAAGACTGTTCTCTCTGCCTCTCCATCTTTCTCTCTCTTTCTCTCTCTCTCTGTAAATCTGCCTTTCAAACAAACAAATACATAAATCTTTAAAAGTATTGAACTGTGTACAATATGTTTTATATGAAACAACTTCAGATTAATAGTATCTAAATTAATGAGATACAAACATTACATTCCATATAACTCTATTTCCTCTTCTACCATTTAGTACTATTATTGTTATACAGATCATATCTGAATATCATAAACAACTTGCATTGTAAAAATTTTCATGTAGTTTTGGAAAGTTTCAATGTGTTCATCTTTAAGGTCAGGAATCTTTTCTTCCATGATTCAGTCTACCAATAACTGCACCTGATATCCAGTGTTTATATCTCATGCATTTTCATCATTGCAAATTTGATTTTGATCTTTTATGTATCTTTCTTTCTTTTTTTAAAGAAAATTTTATTTAATAAATATAAATTTTGAAAATAAAGCTCTTGGATTATAGAGGTTTTTCCCCTCATACCACCCTCCCATCCGCAAACCATCCCATCATTTACTCCCTCTCCCATCCCATTCTTCATTAAGATTCATTTTTAATTATCTTTATATACAGAAGATCAGCTCTATATTAAGTAAAGATTTCAACAGGTTGCTCCCACACAGACACGCAAAGTATAAAGAATTGTTTGAAGACTAGTTTTACCATTAATTTGTACAGTACAACACATTAAGGACAGAGGTCCTACATGTGGAGTAAATGCACAGTGACTCCTGTTGTTGATTGAACAATTGACACGCTTATTTATGACGTGAGTGATCACCCGAGGCCCTTGTCATGAACTGCCAAGGCTATGGAAGCCTCCTGAGTTCACAAACTATGACCTTATTTAGACAAGGCCATAGTCAAAGTGGAAGTTCTCTCCTCCCTTCAGAGAAAGGTACCGGATTCTGTCCCGGTTGCCCCTCTTCCAGGCCAGCTCTCTGCTATGGCCAGGGAGTGCAGTGGAGGATGGCCCAGGTGCTTGGGCCCTGCACCCCATGGGAGACCAGGAAAAAGCACCTGGCTCCTGGCTCCTGCCAGGATCAGCGCGGTGCGCCGGCTGCAGCGGCGGCCATTGGAGGGTGAACCAGCGGCAAAGGAAGACCTTTCTCTCTGTCTCTCTCTCTCACTGTCCACTCTGCCTGTCAAAAAAAAAAAAAAAAAAAAGAAAAATCAGACCAAACAATACAAAATCTCTGTAGCCTGTATCTATATCCATCAGTAAAAGTAAGTAGAAGTCCACTGCCATTGCTTATGCTCAAATGCTTGATATTGCAAGGTCGAGGCCATTTACAACCACATTTTTTCACATAACAAATAGCCAACAGTTTTAACTAGTATATTTTATGTGTTTAGCTGTGCATATTTAGTAACCAATAGGACCCAAGGAACAAATTTTATGGGTTAAGGATTCAGATGTCCCAGTGAGTTTGGTTAGAAATAAATGAGAGCAACCAGCTCTGTGGCATAGCAGGTAAAGTCACAGCCTACAGCACCAGCATCCCATATGGGCACTGGTTTGAGACCTGGCTGCTTCACTTTTGATCCAGCTCCCTACTAATGTGCCTAGGAAGGCAACAGAAGATGGCCCAAGTGCTTGGGCCCCTGAACCCACATGGGATACCAGAAGAAGATTCTGGCTCCTGAGTTCAGCCTGTCCCAGCCCCAGCCATTGCTGCCATTTGGGGAGTGGCAAGACCTTTTGCTCCCTCTCTCTGTCTTTGCCTCTCTCTGTAACTCTTTTAAGTATATAAAATAAATCTTTAAAAAAGGAGGAAGGAAGGAAGGAAGGAAGGAAGGAAGGAAGGAAGGAAGGAAGGAAGGAAGGAAGGAAATAATGAGTTGCAAAAAACAAGGCCAGTTTAGCAAGACAGTGGCGAGACTGTTCTTGTTTAGAATCTTTTGTTACTCCACTGATCAAAAATTGGGGAAGCTGAGAAACAGGATGACCAACAAGTACAGAGACTCAATATGAGTCTCCTCTTCAATGTTCTTTTGCTGAACATTTCCTTGAGATGCACGCATCTCCACATTCTGGGCCTGTTGCAAGAATTCTACGCATATGTATGTCTCCAAAACTCCTGCGACCAGTTGTTCTTCCACATACTTGGACTCTGGCCAAACATTTGGTTACTACCTAAGTTTATGTAAGACCTTAACATCAGACCATTGTTTACCCTGTAGGCAATAAATTGTACCTTTCAACTTTCTGCTCAATGTGATGTTTCTACTTCCCCGTTTTTCTTTAGCAAGAATGTATCAGTGGAAACCTTAATTTCTCCTGTGCCCAGGAGATTTTTTGAGAAAGCTTTGCAAAACAAAAAATATTTCCACACTTATACCCTCTTGGTGGGAATGTAAATTAGTGCAGTGGCCATGGAAAACAGTGTGGAGATTTCCTTAAAAACTAGAAATAGACTTGCCATATGATCCAACAGTCTTTAACAGAATGAATCAGAGATACCAGCACCACCATGTTTATAGAAGCACTGTTCACAGCAGCCAAAATTTGTAGTCAACCAAGGTGTCCATCATCAGATGCATGCATACAGAAAACGTGGTGTATATACATGATGTAATATTATTCAACTATAAAAAAGGGGCCATCACTGTGGTTATGTATTAGGTTAAACCTCTGCCTGTGGCACTGGCATCCCATATGGGCACCGGTTGGTGTCTCAGCTGCTCTTCTTCCGGTCCAGCTCTCTGCTATGGCCTAGGAAAGCAGCAGCAGATGTCTCAAGTGCTTGGGCCCCTGCACCCGCGTGGGAGTCCCAGAAGAACCTCCTGGCTCCTGGCTTCATACTGACCCAGATCCATCCATTGTGGCTATCTGGGGAGTGAACCAGCAGATGGAAGACTTTTCTCTTTGTCTCTCCCTCTCTCTGTAACTCTACCTCTCAAATAAATAAACCTTTTTAAAAAATGAAATTCAACCATTTGCAGCAAAATAGACACAGCTCTCTCTCACTGTCTGTAACTCTATCAGGCAAATAAATAAATAAAGTATTTTTTTAAAAAACCTTTGTTTTATACTTTTGTCAAACCAATGATTAACAATATTACACTAACATAGTTTTCATGATCTGTGGTTCCTTTAAAATTTATTGTATTTGGGTGAAATTTTCATTTTTCCATTCAATTTTTTTTTTTTTTGACAGGCAGAGTGGACAGTGAGAGAGAGAGACAGAGAGAAAGGTCTTCCTTTTGCCGTTGGTTCACCCTCCAATGGCCGCCGCGGCTGGCGCGCTGCGGCCGGCGCACCGCGCTGATCCGATGGCAGGAGCCAGGAGCCAGGAGCCAGGTGCTTTTCCTGGTCTCCCATGGGGTGCAGGGCCCAAGCACCTGGGCCATCCTCCACTGCACTCCCTGGCCACAGCAGAGGGCTGGCCTGGAAGAAGGGCAACCGGGACAGAATCCGGCGCCCCGACCGGGACTAGAACCCGGTGTGCCGGCGCCGCTAGGCGGAGGATTAGCCTAGTGAGCCGCGGCGCCGGCTCCATTCAATTATTTTTTTATAACCATTGTCTATATCCCATGGAACTAGGGTTTTTTGCTTTTTACTTGTCAAATTTCTTATTTGGTGAATTATTAAGCCTTTTACTATAACATAAATTTAAATGTTATCTCAAAAACTAGAAAAAAGGAGGGTGGGAAAGAGGGAGAAAGGGAATATCATTATGTTCTTAGAATTGTATCTACAGGAGCTGGTGCCGTGGCACAGTAGGTTAATCCTCCACCTGCAGCACCAGCATCCCATATGGGTGCCGGTTCTAGTCCGGCTGCTCTTCTTCCAATCCAGCTTTCTGCTGTGGCCTGGGACAGCAGTAGAAGATGGCCTAAATCCTTGGGCCCCTGCACTCACATGGGAGACCGGGAAGAAGCACCTGACTCCTGGCTTTGGATCGGCGCAGCTGCGGCCATTGCGGCCACCTGAGGAGTGAACCAACGGACGGAAGACCTTTCTCTCTGTCTCTCCCTCTCACCGTCTGTAACTCTCAAATAAATAAAAAAATTTTTTTTAAATAATTGTATCTACAAATCACATTCAATCTGTTAAAATTTACTTTAAAATTTAAAATAAAAATTTGTTAAAAGAAACAATTCCAATCATCTACCAATTCCTCCAGAGACATAGAAAGAGTTAGTATTCCCCATCTCATAACCTTGATAACAAAACCTGTGAAGCACAATACAAGAGGAAAATACCTGGAAAATTTTACAAGCAAATTCCTAAGAAAAATATCAGCATATGGAATTTTGCAATATACTTAAGTATAAAAATCACACAGCTATCACTTCATTCATCAGATATCAATTAATGTAATTCATCACCCTAAAAGATATAAGAAGAATTTTACTTCAATAGGTATAGAAAACAAAAGCAACAGGGAGGGCATTGTGGCCCAATCTGCTTGGGACACCTACATCCAGAGTGCTAGTTTGAGTCCTATCTACTCAGCTTCCAATCCAGCTCCCTGCTAATGTGCCTGGGAAGCAGCAGATGATGGTTCAAGTACTTGGGTCCCTGCTACCCATATGAGAGAGCCAGACAGAATTCCTGGCTCCTGGCTCCTGCCTCTGGTCTGGACTAATCCTAGCTGTTATAGCCATTTGGGGAATGACTCATTAGATGGAAGATGTCTCTGTCACTCTTCCTTTCAAATAAGTAAATAAATCATTTTAAATTTTGCTAATCAATGTGCCTTCATGGTTAAGAAAAAGGTTTTTTCAAACTAATGGAAATAAATTTCTTTAAAGTGATACAGCCTGACTTTATGCTTGAATATAAATACATAGGTTAAATACAAAATAATGTAGTTTTCCTTTGGAATATACTGTATTAAACCTGTTAAAAATTGAGAACATTTAAAATAAATTTATAAACAATCCAAAATCACTTGATTTGTTTCATTTATAAGGAACCCATAAAACTTAAGTCAAATTTGGAGCACAGTTAAATGATGGTCTGGGACTTCAGCCCAGCCTACTAGCTCACGAGGCAAGGGGATCCAATTTTAGCAGAAAGACTGCTGTTGTAAATCATTTCCCCAGAACAGTGGGGACGTACAAATGTGGCTGGAAGGAGGACAGCACCTCAGTAGGTGAAGGGAGCTGATTTTCCTCACCTTCCAGCTCTTCTCTCTCCTTGCCTACCCCACAAGCAAAGAGGAGAAAAACACACATTCACCTGACAGATTCAGCAAGTGCATCCTCTTCCTGCGTCTGAGTGCAGGGAGTATTTTATTTTGATTTGATAAATTTCATTGCATTCTAAAAATGTCTTTCCTGGTCTTCTATGGATTTTCATATATAGATGTCCCCTTTGATTTTTTTTTCTACATGGCATTAAATGAGTTGATTTTATTTTTTCTTTTCCAGCTCAAGGTCCTGTGCTTCCTCTATTCCATGACTTCCTTCTCTTATTCAATATGTGCTGTTCACGTATTCCAAAATTCACAATTTTGGATATATACACAATTCTCTAACTTGCTTTTTTCTGAGATCTGTCCATGTTGATATGGGTTTAGTTCCTTTTAACTTGGTGATGTATTGAGTGATGAAATATTAACTCTTCTAGGTATTTTGGTAAAGGAAATTTATAGGCTCCATAATCTTTACAGCCCCATTAACACAATAACAGGATAGGTAACACTGGAATCAGGTGATGGTTAACAAAAACCCTGAAGAGCTGTGAGGACACTGGTGTCTGTTTTTCCCATGAGACTGCATGTGAACAAGGAGTGCCTCTTGGTGAGGTGGCCACAATGCTTTGTTCCAGGGATGAGGAACAGTGTAGTGAGAATTAAAAATACCTGTAACCTTGGAGAAGGAGTAGGAACATGTGCTAGGCTCAGAACTACAGGGGGGAAAGGCACACCAGAGAACCATCATCCTGATCCAAAACTAACCAAAGAAAAACATCACTGGGAAGAAATGGACAAGTATCCCTCAGGAACACAGACACAAACTATCAGGAAATCAAATTTTAAAATTCATAGCAACAAACACATCTCTGCACATCAGTTTTATTGTTATCATAGGAAAGCAAGTTTGGTTAAACACTTGTAAAACAATTCACCAAAGTATTAGAATGAAAGACAAAAGCTATACGTTCATTACAATGGATGCAGAAAAACACCTGTCCAAATTCAACATCATTTCATGATGAAATTTCTAGCAAACTAGAAATAGCAAGGAACTTTTCAACCTGGCTATAGACATCTACTCAGTGATCAAAGGCTCAGTGCTTGCTTCCTAGAATCAGCAACAAAGCAGATATCTGATCTCACCATTTAATCAGTCTTGTTCTGGATGCCCTAACCAACGCAAAAAGTACAAACATGAAATTAAAACTTCTAAATAGACAAATAAATCTGCCCTTCTGTGCAGAAAGCATGATAATGCATATTAAAAATCTTTCAGCACTCCCAAAAGTTACTAGGATTAATAAATCAACTTAGCAGGGCCACAGATTAATATGGTTAATACACTAAAATCAATTTTATTTTTATGTACTAACAACAAGCAATTGGGAAATATTTCCATAACCTCCATTTACAATAACATCAACATTTTTTCAGCTAAAAGCAATGTAGTATCCTGGATTTGATCCTGATATAGAAAAGAGTTATTGGTAGAAAAACTAGTAAAATACAAAAAAACTATTCAGCTTATTCAGTTATAAAAGTGATCATTTCTTAGTTATAACAAATATTCAATGGTTATTCAACATGCTAAAAATTAGAGAAAATAGGGCAAAGACTAAATGGAACTGATATAGGCAGGCAGATTGAACAAAACATATTAATTCTGTAAGCTGGAAGACCACGCCTTCACCACGCCCTTGTTTGATCTCATGTCCCTACCTGACCACACTTGGACGCCCATCTGCCCACCAGACCATATAACCACTCCCCTTTGAAAAGCATATAAAAGGCCAGGAATGCCCCAAAATCGCTCTCTGTCTCTGCTCCGCTGCCCATGATAAGCTGTTAATAGCTGCTCAAAACTCTTGCTGCACGTGGCTTTTGGCCTGCTTTCTGCTTGGTGTGAACTCCAACCTAATCTCCAGACTTTCACTTCTCCCTTAGATTAGATAACGCCCTCACTCTCCTATGCATTTCTCTCACTGAATAAAAAGCTTAAAAATGTATCATGCTGTCTCATTTATTTGCACCAGTATTCAGAATTCTCTGAATTCATGGCAAGAACCCAAAAGGCTTATTAATATTCTAAATTTATTAATAAGCACCTGGTAACAGAATCTTCTGTACTATTTTTACTACTTCCTATAAATCTACAAAAAACCTTACTTAGAAGTAACAAAAAATACTTAGAAACAAATTTAATTAAAAAGATACAAGTCCACCCTCAAAACTACAAAATAGTGCAAAAATAAATAACAAGACATAAAGAACAGAGGGCCATACCATGTGTATGGATTGAAAAACTCGATATTATTAAGATGAAAATTGGGGCCAGCACCGTGGCTCACTTGGCAAATCCTCCACCTGCAGCGCCAGCATCCCATATGGGTACCGGGTTCTAGTCCCGGTTGCTCCTCTTCCAGTCCAGCTCTCTGCTGTGGCCTGGGAGGGCAGTGGAGGATGGTCCAAGTGCTTGGGCCCTGCACCCACATGGGAGACCAGGAAGAAGCACCTGGCTCCTGGCTTCGGATCAGCATAGTTCTAGCCGTGGCGGCCATTTGGGGGATGAACCAATGGAAGGAAAACCTTTCTCTCTGTCTCTCTCACTGTCTAACTCTGTCAAGTAAATAAATAAATAAAAGAAGATGAAAATCATCCCTACATTGATCAATTTTATTTAATGTTTCCAATTAAAAGCTAAATTTACAAACGAAAAGAACCGTCCAGTGCAGCTTCAATCGAGCTCTCTCTACTTGAGTGCAAACACTAACATAGAACATGACCATAAAAAGCAGCAGCCATCCCTCTGGATCCAGGCTGGAATGTCAGCTGGAAGCACCTTCTCCATATAGCCAGCTTTCCGCAGCCCACAGAAGCTGCATCTGACAAAGAGATCCTGAGGTAAGGCAGCAGGAACGAGGAACAAGTAGCAAATCAAAATGGGCGTGGCTTCCAAAAGGACTTGTTGAATGGCTCAGTGCCTTCTGTTTAAGTTCATGTTTGATTCAGGTTGTAAAAGAGGAAGTTGTAACCCTTGCAATGTTTTATATCAGACTGATGATGGTGGCGGGAAGGCTAATATTTACCCTCACAGTGGAGGGCAAAGAAAAAAAAATTGAGAATTATTTTATTAAAAACTACAAAGCAATCCAACATGTAAGTACAAAAAGAATGAAAAATTCCCAAATCAAATACAGTTTTAAGGTTTCTGTAGCACTTACCATTAAGGCAGTCTGCATTCTCACACACTCAGTATGAAATAGTTGATGAAACATAGGATATTATCTTTTTTATTAACCCCCCTCCCACCTATAATCTCCCAAATCCTCAAGATGTGATAGCCACCTCACTTCCTCTGGAAAGTCACTCATTATCTAATTCATGTCTTAAAGAGGAATGAGTCAATGTGCCTTATCAGATTAAAAAAAAAAAAAAAAAGTCCCCATGAGTGACAGCCCAAGGGAACAGGATCCTAGCCCCTCTGCCTCCACAGTCCCGGGCTTCTAAATGTCTGTAAAACTACCAACCACAGCCCTCCCTCGCTCACCGACTCACCCACGGCTTTATGTTGCTTTACTTCCTAAAGCAAACAGTCTGGGTTAAAGAATGACAGAACTACTCTCCCTTCAGATGAAGTCCTTTGTGGTTTATTTTTTAATTGACATGTTTGCCAGAGACCAGCTCCAGTTGGTCCAGGGGTCCCAAGGTCTGAGAGGTGTTGGCACTTGAAATGAGAGACACACTCACAGCAAGGCTGATGGCATGACTCTGGCTCTCAAGCACCAGACTTTATATCATAAGTCACACAATGATTCTTTCTTCTTACAATAACAAGTCTGTTGTTCACTTTCATCTAGTGAGAATTTCTTTGATTTTCAAGGACATACGCAGAGCATGGGTTACTATGACAGGCAGGTGCGAGATTACGGGCTGCCCACAAAAGTCAAGACCTGGAGTGCTGCTGAGCTATGCAGAAACTGATTACAGAAGCTAGAATATTACCTTCCTACTCTAACCTTTACTAGAAGCCCCAAGTTCAAAGCATGTCCTCTTTTAAATGTATCCCCTCTTTGCAGTTCTTTCGGTAACTCTTTAATTGTTTATTGAACTTATCTAAAGGTCCCTTAGATCTATTCCACAGTTTTGACATCCTTTTTTTTTTTTTGATTTTTTTTAACTTTTATTTAATAGATATAAATTTCCAAAGTACAGCCCATTGATTACAGTGGCTTCCCCCCCATAACATCCCTCCCACCCGCAACCCTCCCCTTTCCCTCGCACTCTCCCTTTCCATTCACATCATGATTCATTTTCGATTCTCTTTAAATACAGAAGATCAGTTTAGCATACATTAAGTAAAGATTTCAACAGTTTGCTCCCACACAGAAACATCAAGTGAAAAAGACTGCTTCAGTACTAGTTATAGCATTAAATCTCAATGTACAGCACACTAACGACAAAGATCCTACATGAGGAGTAAGTGCACAGTGACTCCTGTTGTTGACTTAACAAATTGACACTCTTGTTTATGGCATCAGTAATCATCCTAGGCTCTTGTCATGAGCTGCCAAGGCTATGGAAGCCCCCTGAGTTCACTGACTCTGATCATATTTAGACAAGACCATGGTCAAAGTGGAAGTTCTTCCTCCCTTCAGAGAAAGGTACCTCCTTCTTTGATGACCCGTTCTTTCCACTGGGATCTCATTCGCAGAGATCTTTCATTTAGGTTTTTTTTTCCCCAGAGTGACTTGGCTTTCCATGCCTGAAATACTCACATGGTCTTTTCAGCCAGATCCGCATGCCTTAACGGCTGATTCTGAGGCCAGAGTGCTGTTTAGGACATCTGCCATTCTATGGGTCTGCTGTGTATCTCACTTCCCATGTTGGATCATTCTCTCCCTTTTTTTTTTAACCATTGCTATATTTGTAGCACATATTGAATTAAAGCTTTAATAACACTTATCTTTATTCTAGTGGGAAGTATATACCAGGGAGCCTGTTGCCTTTTAATTCTTTTACACAACAGCTCAACCTTGTATAAAGCATCAACCCCTTCTCCTACACTAACATTCTGCTTGATTAAAATTCTACAAAGCAATGGACATTTTGGGGATTATGAGACTAAGCATTCTTCCCTAAAATTAGGAATACAGCAATCATTAGCAGGACCACCAGGAAGCTCCAGCTTGCTTATGCAGAGTGTAGTTCCCAACAAACCTAAAACCGCCAAGAGGACCTCAGCTGTCATTCTCACGCCTTGCTGAGACAGACCTTCTGCTGTGACCTTGTCAGCCAGCCGAAGTTGCCTTGGCCTCGCCACGTGTTGATTTTTAAATTTTTAGAGAAAGACATAAGACGTAGAATAGCTACTTTTGAAAAAACTAGAACAAAATTGGAAAGCTTTTATTCCAAAACTTACTATGAAGCTATAGTAATCAACAGAACATGGAATCAGTTTAAAGTTAGATATCTAGATCACTGTAGCAGAAGAAGATCCCATTGTGGCACCACACTATTATTTTCAATGGGCTTTCAACAAAGGTGCCAAGATAATTTCATGGAGAAAAGACTTTTTTTTTTTTTTTTTTTTTTTTGACAGGCAGAGTGGACAGTGAGAGAGAGAGACAGAGAGAAAGGTCTTCCTTTTGCTGTTGGTTCACCCTCCAATGGCTGCCACAGCCGGCGCACTGTGCCGGCGCACCACGCTGATCCGATGGCAGGAGCCAGGTGCTTCTCCTGGTCTCCCATGGGGTGCAGGGCCCAAGGACCTGGGCCATCCTCCACTACACTCCCTGGCCACAGCAGAGAGCTGGCCTGGAAGAGGGGCAACCGGGACAGAATCCGGCGCCCCGACCAGGACTAGAACCAGCTGTGCCGGCGCCGCAAGGCGGAGGATTAGCCTAGTGAGCCGCGGCGCCAGCCTGAAAAGACGGTTTTCAATATACGCTTATGGATCATCGGGATATCCGTTTCGAAAAAAAGAAATGAAGCTTGGGGGCCTGTGGGTTAAACCCTGCCTGCAGTGCTGGCATCCCATATGGGCACCAGTTTGATCCTGGCTGCTCCACTTCTGATCCAGCTCTCTGCTATGGCCTGGGAAAGCAGTAGAAGATGGCCCAAGCCCTTGGACCCCTGCACCCATGTGGGAGACTGGGAAGAAGCTCCTGGCTCCTGGCTTCAGATTGACACAGCTCTGGCTGTTGCTGCCAATAGGAGAGTGAACCAGCGAATGGAAGACCTCTCTCTCTCTGCCTCTCCTTCTCTCTATGTGTAACTCTGACTTTCAAATAAATAAGTCTTAAAAAAAAAAAAAAGACTACATTGTATATGTTTCTCAGGTTTCCTGTCTCCCCTTCCCAGGTGGCTGCATCAGCCAGAGCTGCAACAATCCAAAGCCAGGAGCCAGGAGCTTCTTCCAGGTCTCTCACGTGGGTGCAGGGGCCCAAGGACTTGGGACATCTTCTACTGCTTTCCCAGGCCATGGCAGAGAGCTGCATCGGAAGTGGAGCAGCCGGGTCTCGAATCCGCGCCCGTATGGGACGAGGGCACTTCAGGCGAGGGCGTTAACCCACTGTGCCACAGCGCTGGCCCCTCGGTGTTTACATTCTTATGACTACACAAATGCTAGAAACAAGCAGATTAGTAGCTATAATTACTTATCTTTTGTTTAATTGACTTTTTCATTTCCCTGGAGTTAACCAATGTCTGTTCCTTAACTTGGTTAGTTTCTTTTGTACTCATTACTAACTTTCTCCCAAACTCACTTCTAGGATCTGCTCCATGGTTAGAATGTGTCTATCAAAGTCTGTGTGTTGGAAACGTGATCCCTGATGTGGTGGTGTTAGGAGATGGGGCTGATGGGATCTGTGTGGGTCCAGAGGGTTCCACACTTGCTAACGTTGAACGCCATCAGGCCAGGAGCAGTGTTCCCACTCTGGCCTCTGTGGCCCCCTCGCTTGCACCCTTACCCCCAGGGCTGTGAGAGTGCAGGAAGAAGGTCCTTGCCAGAGCCTTGACCTTGATCCTGTAATTCACAGCCTGCAAAATTGTGACAATGAACCTCTGTTCTGTATCATTTACCCCGTCTGTAGCGTTATGCTAGAGTAACACAAATGCACTTTATTCTCATGAAGACATCCAAGCACATTCAGTGGCCCACCACGTCATCTTTGTGAAGGTGCCTGTCCCACAGCTCTGGCCGGGCCAGGCGTGGCCTCCATGCTTACACACCTGGGAAGGGCTGACATCATGGACCTCCTTCACTCTCCCTGAACAGCCCTTGGCTTCTCCCTTATGCAGGCTCCCCGGTTGCCTTCATCCTGTTGGCTCCCCCTTAGGTTTTCTCCACCATTTTCATTTCCCATCATCCAGCATGAGGAGGTCTAAGGGACACGGAAAGTAAGACACTGACACCATAGCCTCTGAAAATGTCTGTAGGCTATCCTTGACTTATTCCAATTTTGCTCCATGTACTGAGCGGTTTTTAATCCCAAGAGGAAACACCTGAGGCAGTATAACTCTGTAAAGAGGAGAGGTTATTTTACTCACAGCCCTGGAGGCTCACGCACCAGGCCCTGGCACTGGTCCTCTGGCAAGACCTCATGGTGGAACACGATGACGGGCTGCCTGCAAGAGAGAGGAGAGACTATTTGAATGTGCCATGGGATATTCTAACGTGTTAAATCTTTTAAATGATTGTCATTTCTAAGTTGGTAGATATAACGGAAGACAAAATTATCCTTGGGGTTATCATTAATTCCAAAGAACACACTTGAGATCCTAGAGCCAAAACGTCTGATACCTGCTGATTTAGGCCCCGCGCCCTGCCTCGGGAAGGTGCTGCGAAAGGAGCCTTGGTGCCAGGTCCCATGGAAACCTGGGGTCAAAGTCTCAGATTCTGGCGTGGCGCTCAGGGTCGCGGTCCGAGGGCAGGGTTGGGCCGGGGAAGCCAAGCGGCGAGTAGTCCCCGCGTCCCAGAGTTTCACTTCCCTTCTCACAACTCGGGCCAGATCCTTCTGCCTGGACACTCATGACGCGCGCCCACATCTCACTCCCATTGGACGTAAGGTTTCCAGAGGAGCCAATCAGTGCCGCCGGAATTCAGCTATAAAATCCCCGGAGCCGCTGGGACTCAGATTCTTCCTAGAACTGCAGTATGTTTTCCTTGATGCCTCGGACCCTCCTCCTGCTACTCGCAGGGGCCTTGACCCTAACCCAGACTCAGGCGGGTGAGTACGGGGTCGGGATGGAGACGACCTCTGTGGGGCAGGAGCGTGGGGACCGGGCAGCGGCATCTCCTCAGCCCCCGGCCCAGACGCCACCACCTCGGCCGCGCCGGTCCTGCTCCCTCCCCTGACCCAGTCCCTTGTGCAGTCACCTTTTGCAGCTTCACTACCTTGAGTCCTTTGCACTTCGGACCCAGGAGTTCTGAGCCGGACCCCAACGCCTGTCGCCCGCAGGCTCGCACTCCATGAGATTTCTCCACACCACCGTGTCCCGGGCTGGCCTGGGGGAGCCGCGCTTCACTGCCGTGGGCTACGTGGACGACACGCAATGCGGGCGCTTCGACAGCGACGCCGCGAGTCCCAGGGCCGAGCCTCGGGAGCCGTGGGGGCGGCAGGTGGAGCCCGGGTTCTGGGACACGCAAACGCAGATCTTGAAGGGCGAAATGCTAAGTTACCTCGAGGTCCTGAACTACCTGCGCATCTACTACAACCAGAGCGAGGCCGGTGAGTGACACGGGCCGATCACAGCCCGCGACCCCTCCCCGTCCCGGGTTGCCAGAGTCTCCTCAGAGCTTCCCCCTGTGGCCCCAGGACGCGCGCATCTCCTTCACCCAGCAAGAGCCCGGGGATTCCCTGTGGTTCGGTTTCAGTTGCGGTGGGAAAAGGCGAGGACCATCATCATCTCTGGTCGGACTCTGGGGGCGGGGGCAGTAAGTGGGTGCATTTGTTTCTGGGTGGAGTGGGTGACTGGCTTGTGGTGCCCAGGCTGACCGCAGGACTGGCGGGGCCAGGGTCTCACACACTCCAGTCTGCGAAGTGGGGCCGGATGGGCGCTTCCTCCGGGGATACAGTCAGTACGCATACGATGGCGCCGACTACCTTGCCCTAAATGAGCACCTGCACTCCTGGACCGTGGTGGACACCAGGCCTAACATCTGGAAGCCCGAGTGGGATGGGGAGCAGTGCACGTCCTTCTTGGAGGGCGAGTGCGTGAAGTGGCTCCGTGGGTTCCTGGAGATGGGGAAGGAGACCCTGCAGCGCGTAGGTACGTGGGGCCACGGGGCACCTCCCTATCACGGGTCAGTCTCCCAGCCCGAGTCTCACAAGAGAGAGAACAAGAGAGTATCCAGCTTAGAGCACTGCCTCCCTCAGCTCCGGAGGCGGAAGAATCCTGCTGGGTTTCCAGATCCTGTGTGAAGCAGTGAATCTGAGGGCCTGTGCTCCTCTCTGGGATCATTAAGGGATCCAGTCTCTGCCGTGTTGAAAAGTAAGAGGATCCCCGAAATTACTGAGCCGTATGACCTTCAACCTTGGGTGTCAGGGCCCCCACCCGAGGTCTCCAGAGGACTGATTTCCCTTTCCAGTCTTTGACCTCCACTCAGGTCAGACATGAACTCTCTGAGACCTGAGCTTCATACCTGGGCTCACTCTGATTCTAGAACTTTACAGGAATGGGCGATTATTCCAGATATCTGAGTCCAGCCTGGTGTCTGAGGTCTGCACTCACTGCCCCACTCCAAGTGTCCTGTCCATTCTTAGGATGGTCCTGGGGCTACTTCAGTGGTCCATGGGAGATCCAGAAAAACCTCTGAATTTCTTGAATCTTCCCTTCAGATCCCCCCAAGACACATGTGGCCCACCACCCCATCTCTGACAAGGAGGCCACCCTGAGGTGCTGGGCCCTGCGGAGATCTCACTGACCTGGCAGCGGGATGGGGAGGACCAGACCCAGGACATGGAGCTCGTGGAGACCAGGCCTGGGGGTGACGGAACCTTCCAGAAGTGGGCGGCTGTGGTGGTGCCTTCTGGGGAGGAGTAGAGATACACGTGCCGTGTGCAGCACGAGGGGCTGCCCGAGCCCCTCACCCTGAGATGGGGTGAGGAGGGCAGGAGGGGCGGGGCCTCTGTGGGGAGGGCAGAGCCCTGCTGGGGCCTTTAGCAGGGGCAGGGCTGAGCCCTGGGGTCACAGCCCTCACCTCCCCTTCCTTCCCTCTCAGAGCCTCCTGCTCAGCCCACCATGCTCATGTGGGAGTAGTTGCTGGCCTGGTCCTCGGAGCTGTGGTCACAGCAGCTGTGGTTGCATTTGTGATGAGGAAGAGGAAGAGCTCAGGTAGGGAGGGGTGAAGGCTGCAGGCTGAGTTTTCCTTGTCCCACTGGGAGCTGCTGCCTGCTTACTGGGAAGTACCAGTCATACATGTGCTTACATGCATGCACATGCTTATCAGGCTAGGGGCCCTGTTAGCTGGTGCTCTCTTACAAAGTGTGTATGAGAATGAAGGTGAAGCATCACCCTGATGACTGCCGTGATGGGGACCTGATTCCCAGCATTGGAGGTCGCTGGGGAAAGCCCCTTACTGAGGACAGACCTCCAGGGAGGTGGTTGCTCCATTCCTTCTCTTCTCCTGTCCTCCTGTTTCCTGATCTTGCCCTGGGCCTGCAGTCATGTTCTGGAAACATCCTTGGGGTCCAGGACCTCATGGCCTTGCCTTATCCTTGGCCTCATGGGTATTATGTTCATTCTACAGTTAATAATGGAAGGAGGTATGCTGAGTCTACAGGTGAGTGTGACGTGGGTGACCCCTGAGACTCCTGGGATGGTGTACCAGGAGCCCATGGGGGAGCATACCTGCCCCCCCATGATTCCTCCTGCAGCCACACCGCCTTGGGCTCTGACCAGATCCTGTTTTATTCCAACCCAGGCAGCGACAGCACCCAGGATTCTGATACGTCTCTCACAGCTTCTACAGGTGAGAACTGGAGAAGGGTCAGGGCAGAGGGGAATTCTTCAGATTTGAATGTGAGTGTGTGGTGGGCTGGTCCAAATGTCACCACATACAGTGACTGATCTGAGTTGTTTCTCATTGTTTGCTGCTACAGCATGAGACATCCCTTGTGTGGCACTGCGTGACGCAAGCTTTGTTCAAATCCCGCCCAATCCGAGCATGGATTTTTTTTTTTTTTTTGACAGGCAGAGTGGACAGTGAGAGAGAGAGACAGAGAGAGAAAGGTCTTCCTTTGCCGTTGGTTCACCCTCCAATGGCCGCCGCTGCAGCCGGCGCACCGCACTGATCCAATGGCAGGAACCAGGATCCAGGTGCTTTTCCTGGTCTCCCATGGGGTGCAGAGCCCAAGCACCTGGGCCATCCTCCACTGCACTCCCTGGCCATAGCAGAGAGCTGGCCTGGAAGAGGGGCAACCGGGACAGAATCCGGCGCCCCGACCGGGACTAGAACCCGGTGTGCCGGCGCCGCAAGGTGGAGGATTAGCCTATTGAGCCACGGCGCCGGCCGAGCATGGACTTTAAGAGCTCCTGACTTCTCCTTCTCAGCTTGTATCTGAATGTGTCGGTGTGACAGTGCTCCTGTTGGCATGAAGTAGGATGCTGGGATGCTGGCCTTGCATGCCCACCAAAGCCTCCCCAACACTGACCTGTATTCTCTTCCCAACCAACTTCCTGTTCCAGCTACATGGGGCTGGGATGTCTCCATCGTTTTAACTATGAACTGCAACATTGGACTTCAACTTCTTACTTCCCTATTGGGAGTAAGAGTCTGGATATAAATATCCTTTTAAAATTCTCTCCTGAAAAGTTGATGGATTAATGAAAGGATAAGAAGAGCCTTCCAATTTTAGAGGTGAAACAAATGGAAGAAGACCAGAGCACCTCTGGGATCCATGTGTTTGCTATGCTGAGTCTGTTACAGGCAGGGACAGAAACTGAGGAATCTTGAGGAGGGGCCCAGTGTTGTGCAGCCGGGCCCAGTTATGCTCACTCCATCGTGGACTTTGACATAATCGCTTTGTAGCTGGCTCCTGGTTTCAGCCTGTTCCAGCCAGCACTGTTGCTGCCAATCGAGTAGTGAAGCAGTGAATGGAAAAATATCTCTCTCTCCTCATCTTTCTAATAAATATTTATTTATTTAAAAATGATTTGCTAAAAATTCAGTTCATTAGCTTTTGCTTTGATCCCCAAAAGAATAACAAAGTTTGGATTTATTCTTATGCCTTAAATTCTACCAGTTCAGGTATGCATATGAAAAAATAGACAGCTATCCACACAGTGGACAACAGGTATCCTCGTGTCACCTTTGCTGCCCCTTTGATCTTGTGCCACAGTAGTAGTTGTCCAGCCAGGATCTGTGATCTCGGGAACTCAGGATAAAGCCCAAGCCTTATTCTCACACTAGCACCATGGGCAGTCAGAGCTCGTGTGGGCAAGCCCTCAGCTCTAACCTTTTCAGTATTGGGTTCCATAGAGGACTATGCCTGCTCTTGTTATGAGCTAGGTTCCTTTCTTCTCCAGCAGTCTGCTGTCTCTGACAGCAGGGTGACTTGTCTTTCCTGTCTCACAAGGCCCAGAGTAGCCCCTGCTGACAGTAGTCCCTGTGGTGTCAAGACAGGACTTTTCAGACCTATTCAGCCCTTGTCCTTATTCTGGGCCTGTTTTCTGGGCTGTTCTTTCTGTCTTTCTCCATTCCTTTTAAAGGAACCAGAATCCGAGGCAGGTGCCTGCAGCATAGGCATCCCATGTGGGCACCGGTTTGAGTCCAGGCTGTTCATCTTCCAATCCAGCTCCCTGCTAAGGCCTAAGAAAAGCAGCAGAGGATGGTCCAGGTACTTGGCTGCTGCCACCCCTGTGGAGGATCCAGATGGAATTCCTGGTTCCTGGTTTCAGCCTCTCCCAGCCCCAGCTATTGCAGTCATTTGGGAGTGAACCCATGGAATTAAATTTATCTTTCTCTCCCTGTGTGTGTGTGTGTGTTTCCCTGTCTCTGTCGCTCTGCCTTTAAAATAAATAAATCTTTATCAAAAATAATTGGCTATAAAAATTCAGTTCATTGGCTTTTGTTTTGTGACATGATAGAATAAGAAGAATTGGATTTATTTTTGTGCCTTAAACACTACAGACTCACATTGACATAGGAAAAAACAGACAAGTATCCAGACACTGGGCAACAGGAATTCTGATCTCTGAGAGAGAAGGAATTGAAAGAGGGAAGGGCTACAGTTATCCAGCTCCCTCCTGGACAGGTTTTGCAGGATGCAGTGAGGGAGGAGGAGCCCTAACAGCACAGCTGACTCACTGAGTGGAGGGGACAGAGGTGTGAATTTGGAGAAGCCTCAACAGTGAGAACATGCAAGATGAAGGCACAAAGAAAAGATAGAATACAGGAAAGGAAGTTGCATAGGGCCTCCCTGGGGTCTTCAGCTCATTATTTCATGCACGTAAGGGAACTAGTCTAGTACAGGGGAAGAATCACCTGAAGTCTGTAGGTAACAGTGCCCAGTGCTACACAGAGCTGGAAATAGTGCCTGTTCCCAGCAGCCAGAATGAGCCTCATAAATCGCTGGGATTCGACAGACTATTCGGAAGAGTTTTGAGTCAGGAGGGGTGAATAATTAGCCCAGGAATAAACAGTTTATGCTTTTTCCAGCAAATATTAAAAATAAAACCCCAAAGTCTCAAACATCTCCTGAATAACTTAAATTTTTCCAATAAGAGGTATTCAAGAATATCATGGTATATTAATATCTCTTGCACATAACCTTGTAAAGTTACAATGTCTACTATCAAAATAATCAGGCATGAAATGAAAATATGAAAATACCACTCATAAGATAGAGAAAGGAAATTAATTTAAGCCAAGACTGACACAGAGGTTATAATGAGCAGAAATGAAAGTTTAATAGTTACTCTAAACACATTCCATAACTTCAAAAGTTTCAAAATAGACATGAAAGATACATAAAAAGGAGGTTCCAAGATGGTGGAATGTGGAGGGAGCTTACTGATCTAGTCCAGGAGAAGACAGTTTTTTGTTTGTTTGTTTGTTTGTTTTGTACATTTTAAGCTTTTATTTAGTGAGAAAGATGCATAGGAGAGTGAGAGCTTTATTTAAGAGAGAGAGGTGAATAGGGGTTCATACCCAGCACCAGGAACCAGCCATGTGGATGAGCATCTAGGCCAGGAAGCCTAGAGCACATGGCCCGAAGGCCATTGCCCTGGAGGCACAGGGCTACAGCAAGCCCATCTCCTTTCAAGAGTCTAGGGAAGAAGAGAGGGCAGGAGAAGACAGTTTAATTAAAGTGGAGATGGTATAGTCTCAGGGAAGAGTTAGGGAAACAATGGAAGAGGAATCTCTTCTGTAATTAGAGGAACTTGGTGGACCTATGTGGAGGGCATAGGGCATAGGACCTATGTGGAGGGTGCCCACGGCTCAGGACTCCAGCAGCCAAGAGCTCTGTTACCGCGCTGGAAAATGAGGTGAGATGAACTCGCAGTAGCTGAGACACTGGCAGAAAAGTGGCAGGAAGAGCCTAGAGGGAACGAGGCTTGAAGCCCCATAGGGGAAGTACACCTGCCTAACGAGAGGAGAGGAAAAATAAAAGGAACAGTACGGACACGATTCTGTCTCTCTCCACTCACCTTACAAAGCCATACAAGCAGATAGAGCAGGTGCCATTTTGGACATATGAAACAGCTGCACCAGCTCGTGTCTGTGCCCGGCTATCAGCTGAGTGGAGACTCCTGACTCCGATGGAGAGAGATAACAGGTGGCTAGAAACTGTGACTATGTGACGCTTCTGACCTGAGACTGTGAAAAAAAAAAAAAAGCAAAACTGAGGGAGTATGGGAGAACTCACAGTGTGGCTGAGACTTTGAGTAGTCTTGCAGAAGATGCCACAAGCTCGGTAAGCCCTGGCTACACAGTAAGAGACATTGCAGAGGAATTGGAATTTACACTGAGGACTACACAGATCCTTTGTGTGGTCCTTGGGACAGAGTAGATGAATATTATACCTACTGGGTATAATATTTGCCTGGGTAGTCAGGCAAATCCAAAAGAATTGAAATCATACCATGCTTCTTAGCACACAATGGAAGGAGGCTGGAAATTAGCAACTCAGGAATCTCTAAAGCATATGCAAACACATGGAAACCAAACAACAAGCACTTGAATGAAGAGTGGGTCATAGAAGAAATCAAAAGAGAAATCAAAACCTTTCTGGAAGCAAATGAATATAACAACGCAAAATATCTAAACCTATGGGATACAGCCAAAGGAGTATTAAGAGGCAAGTTTACAGCAATAGGTGGCTACATCAAGAAATTGGATACTCTATAGAATACTATACAGAAACCTGGTCATTTGCAACAAGATGGAGGAATTTGGAAAACATCATGCTGAGTGAATTATGCCAGTCCCAAAGGGACAAATATATGTTCTCCCTGATCGGTGACAACTAACTGAGCACCAAAGGGGAAACTTGTTGAAGTGAAATGGACACTATGAGAAACAGTGACTTGATGAGCTCTTGTCCTGACTGTTGATGTACAATGTAATACTTTATCCATTTTAGTATTTTTTTTTGTTCTAGTACTATTGATTGAACTCTGTAATTAACACACAATTGTTCTTACGTGTTTAAATTTTAACTGAAAAGTGATCCCTGTTAGGAATTTGGAAAACATTATGCTGAGTGAAATAAGCCAGTCCCAAAGGGACAAATTTCATATGTTCTCCCTGATCGGTGACAACTAACTGAGCACCAAAAAGGAAACCTGTTAAAGTGAAATGAACACTATGAGAAACGGTGACTTGATCAGCCCTTGCCCTGACTATTGATAAACAACTTAATACTTTATTCCTCCTAGTATTTTTTGTTTGTTAGTTCTACTTAATACTTTTGGTTGAATCCTGTAATCAATACACAGTTATTTTTAAGTGTTGAAACTTAACTGAAAAGTGATTGCTGTTAAATATAAGAGTGGGAATAAGAGAGGGAAGAGATGTGCAATTCGGGACATGCTCAAGCTGACTTGCGCCAAACAGTAGAGTTAGAAACATACCAGGGGATTCCAATTCAATCTCATTTAGGTGACATGTACCAATGCCATCTCACTAGTCCCAGTGATCAATTTCTGTTCACAATTGATCATAATGATAGGACTAAGAGTCAAAGGGATCACATAAACAAGACTAGTGTCTGCAAATACTAGCTGATAGAAAAAAAGGGAGAGAACGATCCAACATGGGAAGCAAGATACACAGCAGACCCATAGAATGGCAGATGTCCTAAACAGCACTCTGGCCTCAGAATCAGCCCTGAAGGCATTCAGATCTGGCTAAAAAGCCCATGAGAGCATTTCAGGCCTGGAAAGCCAAGTCACTGTGGCAAAAAAAAAAAAATGACCTAAATGAAAGATCTCTGTGAGTGAGATCCCAGCAGAAAGAAGCGGCCATCAAAGAAGGAGGTACCTTTCTCTGAAGGGAGGAGAGAACTTCCACTTTGACTATGGCCTTGTCTAAATAAGGTCGTAGTTTGTGAACTCAGGAGGCTTCCATAGCCTTGGCAGTTCATGACAAGGGCCTTGGGTGATCACTCACGTCATAAATAAGCATGTCAATTGTTCAATCAACAACAGGAGTCACTGTGCATTTACTCCACGTGTGGGACCTCTGTCCTTAATGTGCTGTACTGTACAAATTAATGGTAAAACTAGTCTTCAAACAATTCTTTATACTTTGCATGTCTGTGTGGGAGCAAACTGTTGAACTCTTTGCTTAATGTAGAGTTGATCTTCTGTATATAAAGATAATTAAAAATGAATCTTAATAAAGAATGGATGGAAGAAGGAGAAGGAGGTGGGTTTGGGTTTGGGGGTTGTAGGACGGGTATGGGAGGAAGAACCGCTATAATCCCAAATTTGTACTTATGAAATTTATATTTATTAATAAAAGCTTTCTACAAGAAAAGAGAGAGACCTATTTATTTGAAAGACAGAGGTAGGGAGAGAGTGAGAGTAACAGCAAAAGAGTGACAGAGAGAAATCTTCTGTCCTCTGATTCACTCTTAAATAGCTGCACACAGGGCAGGGCTGGGCTGAATTCCCGGTGGCAGGGACCCAGGACTTAGGCCATCTTCTGCTGCCTTCCTTGGGGATTGTCGGGGAGAAGGATCGGAAGCAGGGCAGACGGACTGGAGTCAGAAGAGGCAGCTTAACTCAAGCTCACGCCTCTTTGTTGTTTTTCTGAGTGGATGATCTGTCCATTGCTGAAGGGGGAGCGCTGAAGTCCCCTACTATTATCATATTGGAGTCTCTCTCTCTTTAGGTCTATTAATATTTGTTTTATGTATCAGGATGCTCTCATGTTGGGTGCATATGTATTATTACTGGACTAACATTTTATCATTATATAATGACCTTTCTTTTCCTGTTTTAGTGCTTTGCATGTAAAATATTTTTTGTCTGATGTAAGTGAGGCTGCATGTGGTTTCTTTTAGGTTCCACTTGTATGGAATATCTTATTTTGTTATTTCAGTTTCAGTCAATGTGTGTCCTTAAGGGAAATAAGGGTCCTGTAAAATGCATATAGTTGGATTTTTTTTTTTTACTATTTTATTCATTCAGTCATTCTATACCTTTAACTAGAGAATTTAATCCATTTTTTTTGTCAGGCAGAGTTAGACAGTGAGAGAGAGAGACAGAGAGAAAGGTCTTCCTTCCATTGGTTCACCCCCCAAATGGCTGCAACAGCCGGCACGCTGTGCCCATCCGAAGCCAGGAGCCAGGTGTTTCCTCCTGGTCTCCCATGCGGGTGCAGGGCCCAAGCACCTGGGCCATCCTCCACTGCCTTCCTGGGCCACAGCAGAGAGCTGGACTGGAAGAGGAGCAACTGGGACAGAACTGGCACCCCAACTGGGACTAGATCATGGGGTGCCGGCACCGCAGGCGGAGGATTAGCCTAGTGAGCTGCAGCGCCGGCCAGAATTTAATCCGTTTACATTTAAGGTAATTATTGGTAAGTAAGTCTTATAATGCAATTTTAATATTGCCTTCTAGTTTTAGTTTTCTCTCTAATTTCTTCTTCCCTCTTTCCCTAACTCCCTTCCTTCCTCCTTCCATCCTATCCCCTACCTTTCTCCCTGTCTCATAATCTTCCTTTATAGGAAAGTGATGTTTCTTGTACTGCGTTTCTGTTCTTTGCTTATTGTTTTTGGTAAGTCTATTATATAATTATGTATGCACAAGGCTTACATAATCATGCTCTGGTTATACAAACTACTTTAAATGATAGAAACTTAACAGGATCATAAAATAGGAAAATAAAGAGAGATTAGTAATATAAAGTAATATTCAATGTACATCATTTTCCCTCATAGTTTGAATGTTTGTGCTGTCATCTTTCTATATTGCCCATCATAACATACTAATATGTTTATTTCACAACAAAGATATGAATAGATTACACACCATGAAAATCATTATGCTGGAACGTACTGAATTTCTATATTTGTATAGATACTCTAACCAGAGAGTCTTTTTATATTCTTCCTACTCATTAGTGTTCCTTCACTTCAGTTTGGAAACTTTGCATTTCTTGTAGGACAGGTCTGGTGGTGACAAATTCTCTCAGCTTTTGTTGTCTGGCAATGTCTTTATCTCTCCTTCATATCTAAAGGATAGCTTTTCTGGGTGCAGTGTTCTTGGTGGCAGTATTATTCCTTTAACTGTGACAGTGTCTCATCCCCTCCCTGCTGGCCTGTACTGTCTCTGCTGAGAAGTCTGCAATCAGGTGTACTGGGATTCCTTTGTGTTGTTTCTTTCCCTTGAAACTTCTAAGAAATGATTTATTTATTTGAAAGGCACAGTGACAGAGAGGGTTCAATCTGTTGGTTAGCTTTCCAAATTCATGCAGTAGCCAGGCCAGGAGCCAGGAATTCCATCCTGGTCTCAAATATAGGTGGCAGGGTCCCAAGTACTTGAGCCATTTTCCATTGCCTTCCCAAACACAGTCCTATGGTTCCTTGCTATCTGCCCAAGGATGGGGAAGGGGTGATAAGAGCATCCTCGTGGGTAGTCAGGCTGATACTGAGCTGGCACACTCCTGAGCTGGGACTACCTGATGCTGACCTGGGACACACAGTCAACAGACCAGGTGTAATCCCAGGGATGTATGCCCGACACACACGAGGCTGGCAGTGATATACACTGAGATAAGCCCATCCCTGTGGGGCACAAGTCTTTGCCTGGTGCTGGAGCAGGTCTTAGAAGCTCTGCCTGCAGCCACTAATGTATAGACAGAGACCATTAGGATTTGGCCAATGTAGATTTTATTAGCCCAGCATTGAGTTCCAATTCAGAGTCCTGTAGCTCCTTGCCTTCTGCCCAAGGTAAGGGAAGGGGCACTAAAGACAGCCTTTTGGCCAAACAGATTGTCACTCAGCTACATCACAAGTGGGTTTCACAGTTCCTGGGCTGGGTAGTCTTGGGGGTGCAGGCTAGACCCCTATGAAGCTGGTAGTAATACATGCTGAAACAAGTCTGTCTCACTGCAAACACAGAGCTCCAATGCCAGGGGAACTCTTGAGGCTTCATTTGCAAGTTCTGACCTGTAGGTAGAAGGCTTGGGCTTCGCCAGGTGTTGGGTCTCACTGCTGCCACCTGGCTCTGAGCTGTAAGGCAAGGTCCTAAGTTCCCTCTTCTACCCTACTCCTTGGTGGCTTGTGTGTTGCTGTGCTTTGTTTTTGTGATTGGGGGAAGGGGTGGTGCAAGTGATCCCTTGACCTCTGGGTTAATGCAAGTCCAAAATGTTAGCCTGTGGTTAGGAGTCCAGGGACAGAGCTGTGGGTCCCTGTTAGACACTGGTTTTTTAACATGGCAGGCCTTGTGCTGGATATCAAGTCCAAGCACTGGACTTAAGTAAGGGAAGCAAAATGTTTTTCTCCACGCTGGGCTTCTTGGAATAGGATGAGGGATGACAAGTACCCTTCTTTCTTGCTTGCTTTTGTTTTTTTTTTTTTTTAATATTTATAGGGAAGGCACTGTACATAGATGTAAAGTGGCCGCCTGCAGTGTCCACATCCCATAGGGGCACCGGTTCGAATCCAGTCCTGGCTGCTCCACTTCCAATCCAGCTCCCTGCTAATGCACTTGGGAAATCAGTGGAAGATGGCCCAAGTACTTTTGTTCCTGCACCCACGTGTGAGACCCAGAAGCAGCTCCAGGCCCCTGGCTTTGGATTGGCCCAGATCCAGCTATTGTGCCCATTAGGGGAGTGAACCAGTGGATGGAAGACTGTTCTCTCTGCCTCTCCATCTTTCTCTCTCTTTCTCTCTCTCTCTGTAAATCTGCCTTTCAAACAAACAAATACATAAATCTTTAAAAGTATTGAACTGTGTACAATATGTTTTATATGAAACAACTTCAGATTAATAGTATCTAAATTAATGAGATACAAACATTACATTCCATATAACTCTATTTCCTCTTCTACCATTTAGTACTATTATTGTTATACAGATCATATCTGAATATCATAAACAACTTGCATTGTAAAAATTTTCATGTAGTTTTGGAAAGTTTCAATGTGTTCATCTTTAAGGTCAGGAATCTTTTCTTCCATGATTCAGTCTACCAATAACTGCACCTGATATCCAGTGTTTATATCTCATGCATTTTCATCATTGCAAATTTGATTTTGATCTTTTATGTATCTTTCTTTCTTTTTTTAAAGAAAATTTTATTTAATAAATATAAATTTTGAAAATAAAGCTCTTGGATTATAGAGGTTTTTCCCCTCATACCACCCTCCCATCCGCAAACCATCCCATCATTTACTCCCTCTCCCATCCCATTCTTCATTAAGATTCATTTTTAATTATCTTTATATACAGAAGATCAGCTCTATATTAAGTAAAGATTTCAACAGGTTGCTCCCACACAGACACGCAAAGTATAAAGAATTGTTTGAAGACTAGTTTTACCATTAATTTGTACAGTACAACACATTAAGGACAGAGGTCCTACATGTGGAGTAAATGCACAGTGACTCCTGTTGTTGATTGAACAATTGACACGCTTATTTATGACGTGAGTGATCACCCGAGGCCCTTGTCATGAACTGCCAAGGCTATGGAAGCCTCCTGAGTTCACAAACTATGACCTTATTTAGACAAGGCCATAGTCAAAGTGGAAGTTCTCTCCTCCCTTCAGAGAAAGGTACCTCCTTCTTTGATGGCCACTTCTTTCCGCTGGGATCTCACTCACAGAGATCTTTCATTTAGGTTTTTTTTTTTTTTTTTTTTTTGCCACAGTGACTTGGCTTTCCAGGCCTGAAATGCTCTCATGGGCTTTTTAGCCAGATCTGAATGCCTTAAGGGCTGATTCTGAAGCCTGACTGCTGTTTAGGGTCTTTGTCATTCTATGAGTCTGCTGTGTATCCTGCTTCCCATGTTGGATCGTTCTCTCCTTTTTAATTCTATCACTTATTTTAGCAGACACTGGTCTTGTTTATGTGATCACTTTGACACATAATCCTATCTTTATGATCAATTATGAACTTAAACTGATCACTTTAACTAGGAAGAAGGTTTTGGTACCTGCCAGCTTAATCGGATTTCGAGTCCCATGGCAGGTTTTTAGCTTTATCCTTAGGGGCAAGTCCGATGGAATGTGTTCCGAACAGTACATCTCCTCCCTCTCTTATTCTGCTCTTATTTTTAACAGGCAGAGATCAATTTTCTATTGGATTTAACACCTAAGAATAATTCTGTGTTGAGTTCAACTAATGATAATAAATCGAAAGAGAAAATACTAAAAAGAATAAAATAGTAAGCTGTTCCTCCACAGTCAGGACAAGGGCTGATCAAGTCATTGTTTTCCATAGTATCAGTTTCACTTCTACAGGTCTCCTTTTAAGTGCTCAGTTAATTGTCACAGATCAGGGAGAACATGTGGTATTTGTCCCTTTGGGACTGGCTTATTTCACTCAGAATGCTGTTTTCCAGATTCCACCATTTTGTTGCGAATGACTGGATTTCATTTTTTTTTAACCACTGTGTAGTATTTATATTGATTCTATGTCTTATTTATGGGCTATTTCTCTGTCCTTGCTTCTTTCAAGCACAAGGGTATTCCATAGAAAGAAAGGGGCTAGTACAGCCCACAGCAGGATTTTCATTGGCACAAACATCCTACTTTTGATGTAGTAGAATTGCTTATGTGTATTTCCCTTTGGTCATATAAGATGTTTTGATAATGCTAT
This sequence comes from Oryctolagus cuniculus, assembly GCF_964237555.1. NCBI lineage: Eukaryota > Metazoa > Chordata > Mammalia > Lagomorpha > Leporidae > Oryctolagus > Oryctolagus cuniculus. The sequence continues at coordinate 140,140,618 of NC_091436.1, read as the reverse complement.
CTCCAGAATGGAGATTTAAGAAAATTAATATTTTTAAAGACATTTTAAGTAAAATTCAACTAATGTAAAAAAATTAGTATTTTTGAGAACTTCAGCTTGACAAAACAAGACATGTTTCAGTGAAAGTGTTTTTTTCCCTTCGGTAGTTTAAAGGTGGTGAAGATTGTAATTCCTGCTGCAGTTTCCATTCTTGCCGAATCTGCTTTTAGTGCAATTAATGTCTTAGTGGTATCATAAAGACACCTGAGCAGGACTCCCTGCCTCCCCAAGCTTAGCTAGTACTCTGCTCCTAAGAGAAGAGACCCCCTCTGTTGCCTGATGGTGTCCTACCTTGGAACAGAGGTGGGGACATGAATTTTTCCCTTTGGAGCTGGGAAAAGTTTGTGAGGAGGTCAGGTGGAGATTCACTCAGGGCACATCTTGCTTTCAAGTATCCATGTCCCTGACAGCCATCTGATGCAATCTCTAGCTTTCACACAGAAGTGATAATATGTGGTGGTTATTTTTGTTTGTTTGTTTGTTTTGCTGTGTCTGATTTGTTTCACTAATGGTATATTCTCCAGTTCCCTCCATTTTGCTGTGAGTGCCAGGATTTCATTTCTCATGTGACTGTCTAGTGTTTCATTGTGTATATTTACCCTATGTTCTTTTTTATTCATCCAGCAATGGATACCTAGGTTGATTCTATTTATTGGCTATTGTGAACAATGCTGCATTGAACGTGGGAGTGCAGCTATATCTGATACGCTGATTTCATAAATTCAGAATGTATCCAGAAGTGGGATAGCTGAGTCAGATAGTAGTTCTATTTTCAGCTTTTTGAGGAACAACCATATTGCTTTAATGGCAGCTAGCAGGTGGGATGAGGGAGAGATCTTTAGGTCCTTGGGGCCCTGCCCTATGAAGCTAGTTCTCTTGAGGGTTGGTTATAAGCTGAATTCAGTCCAGCTTCACTCTGTGTTTCCTAGATCACCATGTGATCATTCCTGTGCACCTGCTATGCCATGTCCAGCTTCCCCAAGATGAAGAAAGAGGCTGCCTGATCTGAACTGTGAGCTCCAAACTGCAAGTTGAAACATGCCCAATCTTTCCCAAGATGCTCCTGTCCATGTCTCGTCTTTTAGTTAAAGAAAACTTGGTCGATACATCAACATTTCTTGGTGTCAGAAATTGGATCTAAAGCAAGCTCCCACGTTCTCCCTGGCAGCATTCTGGACCAAGGCACTGAAGGTCGACACTGCCTCATGACCACTCATCTACACATAGATGCCTCGGTGCACCGGGAGGTCCCCTGGTTCCAGATTCCTGTGCTTCAGGTTGGGATTCTGGAAGTCAGGAGGGTTCTCCCTTGCTTAGGGTATCAGACTTAGTCCATATGGGTGTGGTGCAGCCTCCAGTAATTGTTTTTGGTTGCACGGGAAGGGACACCATTTGGTGGCTACAAAACAGTCATCCCACATGCTCAATCTTTTTCTGCTGACCAGCTGTCTTCTGGCACTCTATTTTCATGACTAAATTGGTGAGGTCTCTGGACCAAACAACCTGAATGATTTAAAGCTTTGGTGGCCAGAATGAGTTCTTTGGAAACTGCACAACTTGTCTCTTTGCATGTGTAGTTAGAACAGAGGGAAGAATGAACCTCCCCGAGACAGTGGGAGGAATCTTGTAAGTGATATTTCCAGGAATCCAATGATATGTTTTTGTTTCTCTGAAAGAAAATAATCCCAAATAAATCAGGGATCCAACAAATTAGAAAAGAAACTAGCATTTGTAATAATAAAACAAAATCAGCTGGTGCTTCCCTGGCAAGTGCTGCTGTCACTTCTTCCCCTTGCTTTGTGTCTGCCCCTCCCCTGCCACCTCCTCCAGAGCTCACTCTTCCTCTTCCTCTTCCTCTTCCTCTTCCTCTTCCTCTTCCTCCACAGGCTCTGAGTCCCACCCCCACTTCTTCCCTGACATCCTGTTCTTTCCAAAGCTTCTAACTTTCCTGTTTCTTCTTGATAGCTCCTTTTAAAATCCTAACAACAGTGAATGGGAGCAAACACACTGCCTACGATCCTGGGTTGCAATCAGAACTTTTAGCTTATGGGTTCCCCTATCCACAAGGGAACTCCCTGGAATCAAACACTGTAAACATTAGCACCTGCCAACCTGGCTTTTCAGATCTTTATAAACTTGTTCTCAGGCTCCCAGGAAATGTCCTGGCCTAGGGATGGTTGCTACCTGCTGGAGGGAAGGAATCCCTTGAGAATATTAACCTGGCTATTAGCCAAGTGTTCAAAAAAGCAGGAAAACGGGCAGTTGAATTACGAAAGGGCAGTCTCTTGATTTTCCTCCACCAGGTAAACTGGATAAACCACCCAGTGTTGCACCCAAGGAAAGAACCCATCCTTGATTACTTTACCAATTTGCACAGACCTTGTATATTTACCTAACCAGTTTACACTGGTCCTTCTCTGCCAATAATAAAGGAACACAGTTCAGGGAAAACCCTTTCTGTTTTGTTGTAATCAGATCCAGAGAGCCCCACAGATTAAATCTCAATCACCGGGAACTGGAAATACCCTTGGAACAAGTATCCAAGGCACATTTAATTGTTGGCAAATCTAATACAGGGAACTGTCTTTTTGCCAACCAACATCTTCTGCGTCCTCTACTCTAAGCCAAGCCACTGAAAAAGTGCTGTGGGCTCCTCCCTCACCATCCGTGTTCCCCAGTCTGTAGAAGCCTAGTTCTTTCCTCCACACTCATCATTTCTGCACCAGCTGCCTGATTGTGAGCACAGACTCATATATCAGAGTTCACATAGAAAAAGGCTCCCGACTCTCCTGCTGAATAGAGCTCTCATTGTGTCACTGATACAAGTTCCACCTGTCCAGATAGACGAGCAGGACATGAAGCAGATGACAGCTGAGTGGACCGCTTCTCACAATAATCAGGACCAGGACAGAACAGCCTCAAATCAGCCTGCAGTAGGTGGAAATCGTGGACAGCGGCTGGCACTGTGGTGCAGCAGGTTAATGCCCTGGCCTAACGCGCTGGCATCCCATGTGGGTGCTGGTTCGAGACCAGGCTGTTCCACTTCTGATCCAGCTCTCTGCTATGGCCTGGGAAAGCACTGAAGGATGGCCCAGGTCCTTGGACCCCCGGGCCCACATGGGAGACTTGGAAGAAGTTCTTGGCTCCTAGCTTTGGATCAGTACAGCTCCAGCAGTTGTGGCCAATTAGGGAGTGAACCAGTGGATGGAAGACCTCTCTCTCTCTCTCTCTCTCTCTCTCTCTGCCTCTTCTTTCTGTGTAACTCTTTCAAATAAATAAATAACAATCTTAAAAACAAAGAAATCCTGGGGAACCTCTTTGCCCTGCTCTCCTTGGTTGCTATACTTCTTTCTTCCTCTGTGGACTGGGACACGACTAGCTATGTTTGCCATCACTGTAGTGATCTCCTTCTTTAGTGATTATAATCACCATCTTGTAGAGTTCCTTTCTAAAGACCCTTACCATATATGCCAATTTGTCCCCCTCTTGGAAGAGATCCCTAATGACTACTGGTAGCTCCCACGTGAGTCAGGGCTATGCTGATCAAGTCACCATTTCTCATAGTGTCCATTTCACTTCAACAGGTTTCCTTTTTGGTGTTCAGTCAGTTGTCACCAATCATGGAGAACATATGGTATTTGTCCCTTTGGGACTGGCTTATTTCACTCAGCATGATGTGTTCCAGATTCCTCCATTTTGTTGCAAATGACTGGATTTCATTGTTTCTTACTGCGGTATAGTATTCTAAAGAGTACATATCCCATAATTTCTTTATCCAGTCTACCGTTGATGGGCATTTAGGTTGGCTCCAGGTCTTGGCTATTGTGAATTGTGCTGCAATAAACATTAGGGTGCAGACCACTTTTTTGTTTGCCAATTTAAATTCCTTTGGGTAAATTCCAAGGAGTGGGATGGCTGGGTCGAACGGTAGGGTTATCTTCAGGTTTCTGAGGAATCTCCAGACTGACTTCCATAGTGCTTGACCAGATTGCATTCCCACCAACAGTGGGTTAGTGTCCCTTTTTCCCCACATCCTTGCCAGCATCTGTTGTTGGTAGATTTCTGTATGTGAGCCATTCTAACCGGGGTGAGGTGAAACCTCATTGTGGTTTTGATTTGCATTTCCCTGATTGCTAGTGACCTTGAACATTTTTTTCATGTGCCTGTTGGCCATTTAGATTTCCTCTTTTGAAAAATGTCTATTGAGGTCCTTGGCCCATCTCTTAAGTGGGTTGTTGGTTTTGTTGTTGTGGAGTTTCTTGATCTCTTTGTAGATTCTGGTTATTAACCCTTTATCTGTTGCATTTTTGCAAATATTTTTTCCCATTCTGTCGGTTGTCTCTTCACTCTCCTGACTGTTTCTTTTGCAGTACAGAAACTTCTCAATTTGATGCAATCCCAATAGCTGATTTTGCCTTTGACTGCCTGTGCCTCCCGGGTCTTTTCCAGAAATTCTTTGCCTGTGCCAATATCTTGAAGGGTTTCTCCAATGTTCTCTAGTAACTTGATGGTGTCAGGTCGTAGACTTAGGTCTTTAATCCATGTTGAGTGGATTTTTGTGTAAGGTGTAAGGTAGGGGTCTTGCTTCATGCTTCTGCACGTGGAAATCCAGTTTTCCCAGCACCATTTATTGAATAGACTGTCCTTGCTCCAGGAATTAGTTTTAGATCCTTGATCAAATATAAGTTGGCTGTAGATGTTTGGTTTGATTTCTGGTGTTTCAATTCTGTTCCATTGGTCTATCCATCTGTTTCTGTACAAGTACCATGCTGTTTTGATTACAACTGACCTGTAGTATGTCCTGAAATCTGGTATTGTGATGCCTCTGGCTTTGTTTTTGTTGTACAAGATTGCTTTAGCTATTCGAGGTCTATTGTGCCTCCATATGAATTTCAGCATCATTTTTTCTAGATCTGAGAAGAATGTCTTTGGTATCTTGATTGGGATTGCATTGAATCTATAAATTGTTTTTGGGAGAATGGACATTTTGATGATATTGATTCTTCCAATCCATGAGCATGGAAGATTTTTCCATTTCTTGGTATCCTCTTCTATTTCTTTCTTTAAGGTTTTGTAATTTTCATCGTAGAGATCTTTAACGTCCTTGGTTAAGTTTATTCCAAGGTATTTGATTGTTTTTGTAGCTATTGTGAATGGGATTGATCTTAGAAGTTCTTCCTCAGCCATGGCATTGCTTGTGTATACAAAGGCTGTTGATTTTTGTGCATTGATTTTATACCCTACTAGTTTGCCAAACTCTTCTATGAGTTCCAATAGTCTCTTAGTAGAGTTCTTTGGGTCCCCTAAATAAAGAATCATGTCATCTGCAAAGAGGGATAGTTTGAGTTCTTCCTTCCCAATTTGTATCCTTTTAATTTCTTTTTCTTGCCTAATAGCTCTGGCTAGAACCTCCAGAACTATATTGGATAGCAGTGGTGAGAGTGAACATCCCTGTCTGGTACCAGATCTCAGTGGAAATGCTTCCAACTTTTCCCCATTCAATAGGATGTTGGCTGTGGGCTTTTCATAGATTGCTTTGATTGTATTGAGGAATGTTCCTTCCAAACCCAGTTTGCTTAGAGTTTTCATCATGAAAGGGTGTTGTATTTTATCAAATGCTTTCTCTGCATCTATTGAGATAATCATATGGTTTTTCTTCTGCAGTCTGTTAATGTGGTGTATCACGTTGATTATCTTGCGCACATTAAACCATCCCTGCATACCAGGGATAAATCCCACTTGGTCTGGGTGGATGTTCTTTCTGATGTGTTGTTGCATTCTATTGGCGAGAATTTTATTGAGGATTTTTGCATCTATGTTCATCAGGGATATTGGTCTGTAATTCTCTTTCAGTGCTGCATCTTTTTCCGGCTTAGGAATTAAGGTGATGCTGGCTTCATAGAAAGAATTTGGGAGGATTCCCTCTTCTTCGATTGTTCTGAATAGTTTGAGAAGAATTGGAGTTAGTTCTTCTTTAAATGTCTGGTAGAATTCAGCAGTGAATCCATCTGGTCCTGGGCTTTTCTTTGTTGGGAGGGCCTTCATTACTGTTTCAATTTCTGTCTCAGTTATGGGTCTGTTTAGGTTTTCTATGTCTTCATGGTTCAATTTAGGTAGGTTGCATGGGTCCAGGAATCTATCCATTTCTGATAGGTTTCCCTGTTTGCTGGCATACAAGTCCTTGTAGTAATTTCTGATGATTCTTTTTATTTCTGTGGTGTCTGTTGTTATGTTTCCTTTTTCATCTCTGATTTTATTGATTTGGATCTTTTCTCTTCTTTTTTTAGTTAGTTGGGCCAATGGGGTGTCAATTTTGTTTATTTTTTCAAAAAACCAGCTCTTCTCTTGGCTGATTTTTTGTAATTTTTTTTGGATTCAATCCTGTTGATTTCTTCTCTGATTTTAATTATTTCTCTTCTCCTACTAGATTTGGGTCTAGTTTGCTGTAGGTTTTCTAGATCCTTGAAGTGAATTGAAAGCTCATCTATTTGGTGCCTTTCCAATTTCTTGATGTAGGCACCTATTGATATAAACTTTCCTCTTAACACTGCTTTTGCTGCGTCCCATAAGTTTTGGTATGTTGTGCTGTTATCCTCATTTACTTCCAGAAAGTTTTTGATTTCTCTTTTGATTTCTTCTATGACCCATTGTTCATTCAGGAGCATGTTGTTCAATCTCCATGTGTTTGCATATGCTCTAGGGATTCCTGAGTTGCTAATTTCCAACTTCATTCCTTTATGGTCTGAGAAGCTGCATGGTATGATTCTAATTCTTTTGAATTTGCTGAGACTTGCTTTATGACCTAGTATGTGGTCAATCCTAGAGAAGGTTCCATGTACTGCTGAGAAGAATGTAAAATCTTTAGCTGTAGGATTGAAAGTTCTGTATATATCTGTTAGATCCATTTGGGCTATAGTGTCATTTAAATCTACTGTATCCTTGTTGATCTTCTGTCCTGTTGATCTGTCTATTTCTGAGAGTGGAGTATTGAAGTCCCCCAGTACTATTGTATTGGGGTCTAAGTCTCCCTTTAAGTCCGTTAATAAATCTTTTAGATAAACTGGTGCCCTGTAGTTAGGTGCATATACATTGATAATTGTTATATCCTCTTGTTGTATTGATCCCTTAATCATTATATAGTGCCCCTCTTTGTCTCTCTTAACAGTTTTTGTGGTAAAGTTTATGTTGTCCGATATTAAGATGGCTACGCCCGCTCTTTTTTCATTTCTGTTGGCATGGTATATCTTTTTCCAGCCTTTCACTTTCAGTCTGTATGGATCTTTGTTGGAAAGATGTGTTTCTTGTAAGCAGCAGATAGATGGGTTTTGTTCCTTAACCCAATCAGCCAAACGGTGTCTTTTAACTGGACAGTTCAGGCCATTCACGTTCAATGTGACTAATGATAAGTGGTAACTTTGCCCTGCCATTTGCCAAAGATAAGTTCTAATATATGCTTTGAATTCCCTGTGAACTTTTGCTGTGAGGTTTCCTTCCTTTATCTTCTTTCATATTGATGACCGTGTTTCTGTGTTTCTGTGTGTAACACATCTTTAAGCATCTTTTGCAGGGCTAGACGAGTGGCAACAAATTCTTTCAATTTCTGTTTGCTATGAAAAGTCTTTATTTCACCTTCATTCACAAATGATAGCTTTGCAGGATATAATATTCTGGGCTGGCAGTTTTTCTCTCTTAGTACCTGGGCTATATCTCGCCATTCCCTCCTAGCTTGTAGAGTTTCTGATGAGAAGTCAGCTGAGAGTCTGATTGGAGATCCTCTGAGAGTAATCTGACGTTTCTCTCTTGCACATTTTAGGATCTTTTCTTTATGTTTCACTGTGGAGAGTTTAATTACAACATGTCGTGGTGAGGATCTCTTTTGGTCATGTTTATTAGGGGTTCTGTGAGCTTCCTGTACTAGGATTTCTCTGTCCTTCTCCAAACCTGGGAAATTTTCTGCTAATATCTCACTAAAAAGGCCTTCTAATCCTTTCTCCCTCTCCATGCCTTCAGGAACTCCAAGAACCCGAATGTTGGGTTTTTTAATAGTATCCTGAAGATTCCCGACAATATGTTTTAGATTTCTAATTTCCTCTTCTTTTCTTTGGTCTGACTGTATCCTTTCCTGTTCTCTGTCTTCTAAGTCTGATATTCTCTCTTCTGCTTCACCCATTCTGTTTGTAAGGCTCTCTATTGTGTTTTTCATTTGATCTATTGAATTCTTCACTTCAGTCACTATCACAGTTTCCTGTTGTACTAGTTGTTTCGTTTCATTTTGATTCCTCCTTAATATTTCATTTTCACGAGAGAGATTTTCTATCTTGTCCATTAAGGATTTCTGTAGTTCAAGAATTTGTTTTTGAGAACTTCTTAATGTTCTTATCAATTTTTTGAGATCTGCTTCTTGCATTTCTTCTATGTCATCATCTTCATAATCTTGAATTGGGGTGTCTTTTTCATTTGGGGGCGTCATGGTGACTTCCTTGTTTTTATTACCTCGGTTTTTGCGTTTGTATTTGGCATATTGGAGATATTTGGTTTCTTCACTGTGGTGCTTTTTCTTGTTATACTATGACTCTAGATTAAGTGGACTATCTGTTTTTGATGGAGCCTTAGGGCTTGAGATGGGTGTGGCCTGAGAGCTCTGTTTGGTGTGCCAAAGGTGACACTCCCAGGTTAGGCGTGGTAAATCTCTCTCTCTCTCTTTCTTTTTTTTGATTCAAAAGGGAAGTAATTCCGCACAGCTGAACGAAGTTGGAGGTAGTTAGCAGGCAAATGATATACCCACAGGAGCCAGAGATCAGAAGCTCTTTCCCCAGGACCACACAGGGAATCTGTTCGGCCCTCAGAGTGGGCTCAAATTCTCCTTCAGTCTCCCACTGGGTTGCCAAAGTTACGGAATTGTAGCGTCTCTGGAGAGTGCTCACGTGAATTCCGTGAGTTCTCTCCCCCACCGTCTCTTTTTTCACAGTCTCAGCTCAGTAGCACCACAAATTTACTAGGTCCTAATCTCCTGTTAATTCGCCCCGCCCAGAGTCAGGTTTTTCTGCTAGACTCAGGGCCGGGGCAGACCTGAGGTTTCTCTGCTTATGACGTATGTCCAAGATGGCACCTGCTCTTTCTCTTGCTCGCCCTTGAGAGGTGAGCAGAGAGAGAGAAACCCGTGTCCGTACCAGTCACCTTTTTTTCTCTCTCTCTCTCTCTCTCTCTTCCAGTTAGCCTGGTGAACTCCCCCCCCCCCCCCGGGTGTCGTTCCCTCTAGTCTCCTCTCTCCGTTTGCCTGCCGGTGTCTCGGGCTATTGAGGTTCGGCTCACCTCGCGTTCCAGCACTGGTGTGTTGAGTCTGCCGCTGGTGTCCCAAACTGTGGGCTCCCATGCTCTCCACGCAGGTCCGCTGTGAATCACGCGTTCCGGAAGAGTTTCTTCTGCTGTTTCCTCCCCTACTCTTCCTTGAACCTGCAGTATCTCCACTTTTATTAAACTGTCTCTCCCCGGACTATCAGTGTGCTCCCTTCCTATTCCGCCATCTTGCCTCCTCCCTTGGGAGAATGGACATTTTGATGATGTTGATTCTTCCAATCCATGAGCATGGAAGATTTTTCCATTTCTTGGTATCCTCTTCTATTTCTTTCTTTAAGGTTTTGTAATTCTCATCGTAGAGATCTTTAACGTCCTTGGTTAAGTTTATTCTAAGGTATTTGATTGTTTTTGTAGCTATTGTGAATGGGATTGATCTTAGCAGTTCTTTCTCAGCCATGGCATTGCTTGTGTATACAAAGGCTGTTGATTTTTGTGCATTGATTTTATATCCTGCCACTTTGCGAAACTCCTCTATGAGTTCCAATAGTCTCTTAGTAGAGTTCTTTGGATCCCCTAAGTAAATAATCATATCGTCTGCAAAGAGGGATAGTTTGACTTCTTCCTTCTCAATTTGTATTCCTTTAATTTCTTTTTCTTGTCTGATGGCTCTGGCTAAAACTTCCAGAACTATGTTAAATAGAAGTGGTGAGAGTGGGCATCCCTGTCTGGTACCAGATCTCAGTGGAAATGCTTCCAACTTTTCCCCATTCAATAGGATGCTGGCTGTGGGCTTTTCATAAATTGCTTTGATTATATTGAGGAATGTTCCTTCTATACCCAATTTGCTTAGAGTTTTCATCATGAAAGGGTGTTGAATTTTATCAAATGCTTTCTCTGCATCTATTGAGATAATCATATGGTTTTTCTTCTGCAGTCTGTTAATGTGGTGAATCACATTGATTGATTTGCGAATGTTGAACCATCCCTGCATACCAGGGATAAATCCCACTTGGTCTGGGTGGATGATTTTCCTGATGTGTTGTTGTATTCTAATGGCGAGGATTTTACTGAGGATTTTTGCATCTATGTTCATCAGGGATATTGGTCTATAATTTTCTTTCAGTGCTGCATCTTTCTCTGGCTTAGGGATTAAGGTGATGCTGGCTTCATAGAAAGAATTTGGGAGGATTCCATCTTTTTCGATTGTTCTGAATAGTTTGAGAAGAAATGGAATTAGTTCTTCTTTAAATGTCTGGTAGAATTCAGCAGTGAATCCATCTGGTCCTGGGCTTTTCTTTGTTGGGAGGGCCTTCATTACTGTTTCAATTTCTGTCTCAGTTATGGGTCTGTTTAGGTTTTCTATGTCTTCATGGTTCAATTTAGGTAGGTTGCATGGGTCCAGGAATCTATCCATTTCTGATAGGTTTCCCTGTTTGCTGGCATACAAGTCCTTGTAGTAATTTCTGATGATTCTTTTTATTTCTGTGGTGTCTGTTGTTATGTTTCCTTTTTCATCTCTGATTTTATTGATTTGGATCTTTTCTCTTCTTTTTTTAGTTAGTTGGGCCAATGGGGTGTCAATTTTGTTTATTTTTTCAAAAAACCAGCTCTTCTCTTGGCTGATTTTTTGTAATTTTTTTTGGATTCAATCCTGTTGATTTCTTCTCTGATTTTAATTATTTCTCTTCTCCTACTAGATTTGGGTCTGGTTTGCTGCAAATTTTCTAGGTGCTTGAGATGCACTGAAAGCTCATCTATTTGGTGCCTTTCCAATTTCTTGATATAGGCCCCTATTGCTATAAACTTGCCTCTCAATACTGCTTTTGCCATATCCCATAAGTTTTGGTATGTTGTGTTGTTATCCTCATTTACTTCCAGAAAGTTTCTGATTTCTCTTTTGATTTCTTGAATGACCCATTGTTCATTCAGGAGCATGTTGTTCAGTCTCCATGTGTTTGCATACTTTCTGGGGTTTCCTGAGTTGCTAATTTCCAGCTTCATTCTGCTGTGGTCTGAGAAGCTGCCTGGTATGATTCTAATTCTTTTAAATTTGCTGAGACTTGCTTTATGACCTAGTATGTGATCAATCCTAGAGAAGGTTCCATGCACTGCTGAGAAGAATGTAAAGTCTTTAGATGTAGGATTGAAAGTTCTGTAGATATCTGTTAGATCCATTTGGGCAATAGTGTCAATTAAATCTGCTGTTTCCTTGTTGATCTTCTGTCCTGTTGATCTGTCTATTTCTGAGAGTGGAGTATTGAAGTCCCCCAGTACTATTGTATTGGAATCTAAGTCTCCCTTTAAGTCCCTTAACATATCTTTTAAATAGACCGGTGCCCTGTAATTAGGTGCATATACATTGATAATTGTTATATCTTCCTGTTGAATTGAACCCTTAATCATTATATAGTGTCCCTCTTTGTCTCTCTTAACAGTTTTTGTATTAAAGTTTATTTTGTCTGATATTAATATGGCTACACCTGCTTTTTTTTTGGTTTTTGTTGGCATGGAATATCTTTTTCCAAACTTTCACTTTCAGACTGCATGCATCTTTGTTAGAGAGATGTGTTTCTTGTAGGCAACAAATAGTTGGGTGTTGTTCCTTAAGCCAGTCAGTCAGTCTGTGTCTTTTAACTGGACAGTTCAGGCCATTCACATTTAATGTGACTATTGATACATCAGTTGCATAATTTTCGAATATTTCATTGTGTTCAGTCGGTTGCCTCTTCACTTTCCTGACTGTTTCTTTTGCAGTACAGAAATTTCTCAATTTGATGTAATCCCAATAGTTGATTTTGGCTTTGATTGCCTGTGCCTCTGGGGTATTTTCCAGGAAATCTTTTCCTGTGCATATATCTTACAGGGTTTCTCCGATGTCCTCTAATAATTTGATGGTGTTGGGTTGTAGATTTAGATCTTTAATCCATGTTGAGAGGGTTTTTGTGTAAGGTCTAAGTTAGGGGTCTTGCTTCACGTTTCCACATGCATGTGGAAATCCAGTATTCCAGCACAATTTATTGAATAATAGACTGTCCTTGCTCCAGGAATTGGTTTTAGATCCTTGATCAAATATAAGTTGGTTGTAGATTTTTGGTTTGATTTCTGGTGTTTCTTGTCTGTTCCATTGGTCTATCCATCTGTTTTTATCCAGTACCATGCTGTTTTGATTACAACTGCCCTGTAGTATGTTTTGAAATCTGGTCTTGTGATGATTCAGCTTTGTTTTTGTTGTACTAGATTGCTTTAGCTATTTGAGTTCTCCTGTGCCTCCATATGAATTTCAGCATATTTTCCAGATCTGAGAAGAATGTCTTTGGTATTTTCATCAGTATCACATTGAATCTCTAAATTGCTATTGGAAGAATGGACATTTTTTTTTATTTTTGACAGGCAGAGTGGACAGTGAGAGAGACAGACAGAGAGAGAAAGGTCTTCCTTTGCCGTTGGTTCACCCTCCAATGGCCGCCTCTGCAGCTGGCGCACTGCGCTGATCCAGTGGCAGGAGCCAGGATCCAGGTGCTTTTCCTGGTCTCCCATGGGGTGCAGGGCCCAAGCACCTGGGCCATCCTCCACTGCACTCCCTGGCCATAGCAGAGAGCTGGCCTGGAAGAGGGGCAACCGGGACAGAATCCGGCGCCCCAACCGGGACTAGAACCCGGTGTGCCGGCGTCACAAGGTGGAGGATTAGCCTATTGAGCCACGGCGCCGGCTCAGAATGGACATTTTGATGACATTGATTCTTCGAATCCATGAACATGTAACATTTTTCCATTTTTTGTATTTTTTTTTTGTTTCTTTAAAGTTTTTTAATTCTCATCATAGACATCGTTGACTTCCTTGATTGGGTTTATTTCAAGGTATTTGTTTTGTCTTGTTTTGTTTTGTAGCCTACGTGAATGGGATTTATCTTAGAAGTTCTTTTTCAGGCCGGCACCATGGCTCACTAGGCTAATCCTCTGCCTGTGGCGCCGGCACCCCGGGTTCTAGTCTCAGTCGGGGTGCCGGATTCTGTCCCGGTTGCCCCTCTTCCAGGCCAGTTCTCTGCTGTGGCCAGGGAGTGCAGTGGAGGATGGCCCAAGTGCTTGGGCCCTGCATCCCATGGGAGACCAGAAGAAGCACCTGGCTCCTGCCATTGGATCAGCGCGGTGCGCCAGACGCAGCACGCCAGCTGCGGTGGCCATTGGAGGGTGACCCAATGGCAAAGGAAGACCTTTCTCTCTGTCTCTCTCTCTCACTGTCCACTCTGCCTGTCAAAAAAATAATAATAATAATAATATAAAAATAAAAAGAAGTTCTTTTTCACTGTGGTGAGTTTGATTACAATGTGTCGTGGCGAGGATCTCTTCTGGTCATATTTATTGAGAGTTCTGTGTGCTTCCTATACTTGGATGAAACTTTCTTTCTCCAAACCTGGGAAGCTTTCTGCTAGTATCTCACTAAAAAGGCCTTCTAATCCTTTCTCTCTCTCTCCACGCCTTCAGGAACTCCTAGGACCCAAATGTTGGTTTTTTTTAATAGTATCCTATAGATTCCCAACAATATTTTTTAGATTTCTAATTTCCTCTTCTTTTCTTTGGTTTGACTTATACTTTCCTGTTCTCTGTCTTCTAAGTCTGATATTCTCTCTTCTACCTCACTGATTCTGTTTTTAAAGCTCTCAAATGTGTTTTTTAATTGTTCTATTGAATTCTTCATTTCATTTTGCTTTCTCTTCAAGATCTCAATTTCATGTTCTACTAAATTCCTCATTTCATTTTGATTCCTCCTTATGATTTCATTTTGACAAGAGAGATTTTCTGTCATGTCCTGTATGGATTTCAGTAGATCATGTATTTGTTTTTAATTCCTTCTAAATATTCTTATCATCAATTTTTTTAGTTCCATTTCTTGCATTTCTTCTATCTCATCATCTTCATAATCTTGTATTAGAGTGTAATGTTATTTTGTGAGCATCATGATGTCTTCCTTGTTCTTGTTTCCTCGGTTTTTGCATTTGTTGTTTGGAATTGTGGAGATTTTCTTTTGTTTCTTCTTCTTTATTTTTTTCACTGTGGCAGCTTTTCTCATTATACTATGACTCTAGATTAAGTGGACTGTCTGCTTTTGATGAATCTCTAGAGGCTTGTGGTGGGTGTGGCCAGAGCTCTGTTCAATTCTTCAGGGTTAAGGGTGTTTCAAAGTGACACACCCAGGTTTGGCATGATCTATCACTTTTTTTTGTTCAGAAGGGAAGTAATTCCGTTCAGCTGTGCTCTTCTCGATGGCGATCAGTGCCTGAGCACTAGCCCCAGTGGGTATAATATTCATCTGTTCTGCCCCAAGGCCCACACAAAGGATCTGTGCAGTCCTTAGTGTAAGTTCAGATTCCCCTGCAATGTCTCACCAGGTAGCCAGGGCCTCCTGAGCTTGAGACGTCTCCCATTGAGACTATTCGCTATTCACAGTTCCAGTTCATAAGCTCCACACATTCACTAGGTCTTAGGGTCCTGTTATTACTCCCCACCAGAGTCAGGTTTTTCTGCTTGGCTGAGGGCAGGCAAGCCCCCAGCTGGCACAGCTATTAAGTTTGTCCAAAATGGCGCCTGCTTTATTGTCTCACATTACTTTGTAAGGTGAGTGGAGAGAGAAAATTGTGTCCATACTGTCCCTTTTATTTTTTTCTCTCTTCTAGTTAGGCTGGTGTACTTTCACCCTCAGGGCTTCAAGCCTCCTTACATCTATGCCCTTCCTGCCACTTTTCTGCCATTGTCTTGGGCTACTGTGGTTTTGCTTCACCTCTCCAGAGCTGACATGGAGGATACTCTTGGTAGCTGAGGTCCAGAACTGTGGGCACCCATGCCTTCCACGTAGATCCACTGTGTCACCCTAATTCTGGAAGAGTTTCTCTGCCATTGTTTCCCTAACACTTTCCTGAGACTACACTACCTCCACTTTTATTAAACTATCTTTTCTTGGACTATCAGTGAGCTCCCTCACTATTCAGCCATCTTGGAACCAGTTACTCCCAGAAGCCATTAGGGAAGAAAAAGAAATTAAAGGGATACAAATTGGGAAGGAAGAACTCAAACTATCCCTTTTTGCAGAGGATATGATTCTTTATTTAGGGGATCCAAAGAACTCTACCAAGAGACTATTGGAACTCACAGAAGAGTTGGGCAAAGTAGAAGGATATAAAATCAATGCACAAAAATCAACAGCCCACAGGCAATGCCACGGCTGAGAAAGAACTTCTAAGATCAATCCCATTTACAAAGCCACAAAAACAATCAAATACCTTGGAATAAACTTAACCATGATGTCAAAGAGCTCTATGATGAGAATTACAAAATCTTAAAGAAAGAAATACAAGCCTATACCAAAAACTGGAAAAATCTTCCACATACATGGATTGGAAGAATCAATATCATCGAAATGTCCATTCTCCCAAAAGCAATTTATAGATTCAATGTGATACCAATCAAAATGCCAAAGACATTCTTCTCAGATCTGGAAAAGATGATGCTGAAATTCATATGGAGGCACAGGAGACCTCTATTAGCTAAAGCAATCTTGTACAACAAAAACAAAGCTGAATCATCACAAGACCAGATTTCAAAACATACTACAGGGCAGTTGTAATCAAAACAGCATGGTACTGGATAAAAACAGATGGATAGACCAATGGAACAGACAAGAAACACCAGAAATCAAACCAAAAATCTACAACCAACTTATATTTGATCAAGGATCTAAAACCAATTCCTGGAGCAAGGACAGTCTATTATTCAATAAATTGTGCTGGAATACTGGATTTCCACATGCATGTGGAAACGTGAAGCAAGACCCCTAACTTAGACCTTACACAAAAACCCTCTCAACATGGATTAAAGATCTAAATCTACAACCCAACACCATCAAATTATTAGAGGACATCGGAGAAACCCTGTAAGATATATGCACAGGAAAAGATTTCTTGGAAAATACCCCAGAGGCACAGGCAATCAAAGCCAAAATCAACTATTGGGATTACATCAAATTGAGAAATTTCTGTACTGCAAAAGAAACAGTCAGGAAAGTGAAGAGGCAACCGACTGAACACAATGAAATATTCGAAAATTATGCAACTGATAAAGGGTTAATAAGCAGAATCTACAAAGAGATCAAGAAACTCCACAACAACAAAACAAACCACCCACTTAAGAGATAGGCCAAGGACCTAATAGACATTTTTCGAAAGAGGAAATCCAAATGGCCAACTACACATGAAAAAATGTTCAGGATCACTAGCCATCAGAGAAATGCAAATCAGAACCACAATGAGGTTTCACTTCACCCCAGTTAGAATGGCTCACATACAGAAATCAACTAACAACAGATGCTGGCAATGATGTGGGGAAAAAGGGACATGATCCACTGTTGGTGGGAATGCAAACTGGTAAAGCCACTATGGAAGACAGTTTGGAGATTCCTCAGAACCCTTTTGAAGTGAAATGGACACTATGAGAAACAATGACTTGGTCAGCCCTTGTCCTTACTGTAGAGGAACATCTAACTATTTTATTCCTTCTATTATTTTTTTTGTTCTACTTAATACCATTGGTTGAACTCTTTAGTTTACACACAATTATCCTTAGGCATTTAAAATTAACTGAAAAGAGATGCCTGTTAAATATAAGAGTAGGAATAAGACAGGGAGGAGATGTACAGTTCGGTACATGCTCACTCGGACTTACCCCTAATGCTAGTGCTAGAAATGTGCCAGGGGATTCCAATTCAACCCCAACAAAGTGGCATGTACCAATGCCATCTTACTAGTCAAAGTGATCAGTTTAAGTTCATAATTGATCATAATGATAGGATTAAGTGTCAAAGGGATCACATAAACAAGACTAGTGTCTGATAATAATAACTGATAGAATGAAAAAGGAGAGCGAGCGAACCAACATGGGAAGCGGGATACACAGCAGACTCATAGAATGGCAGATGCCCTAGACAGCACTCTGGCCTCAGAATCAGCCTTAAGACATTCGGATCCAGCTAAAAAGCACATGAGAGAAACTCAGGCATGGAAAACCAAGACACTGTGGCAATAAAAAATGACCTAAATGAAAGATCTCTGTGAGTGAGATCCCAGTGGAAAGAATGGACCATGAAAGAAGGAGGTACCTTTCTCTGAAGGAAGGAGACTTCCACTCGACTATGGCCTTGTCTAAATAAGATTGGAGTTTGTGAACTCAAGAGGCTTCCATAGCCTTGGCAGCTCATGAGTAGTGATTCAGGTGATTTCTGACATCATAAGTAAGAGTGTCGTTTATTAAATCAACAACAGGAGTAACTGCACACCTACTTCCCATGTAAGATCTCTGTCCTTAATATATTGTACTATGTGAATTAACCATAAAACTACTACTCAAACAGTATTCAATACTTTGTGTGTCTTTGTGGGTGCAGTCTGTTGAAATTTTTACTTAGTATATACTAAGTTGATCTTCTGTATATAATTAATGAATCTTGATGAAGAATGGGATGGGAGAGGGACTGGGAGATGGGATGGTTGTGGGTGGGAGGGAGGTTATGGAGGGAAAACTGCTATAATTCAAAAGTTGTACTTTGGAAATTTATATTTATTAAATAAAAATCGAAAAAAAGTTCTTTTTCCACTGTAGCATTGTCTGTGTATACAAAGACTATTGATTTTTGTGTATTGATTTTATATCCCACTATTTTATCCAACTCTTCTATGAGTTTTAATGGTCTCTTGGTGGAGTTCTTTGGATCCCCTAAATAATCATACCATCTGCAAAGAGAGATAGTTTGACTTCTTCCTTCCCAATTTATTCCCTTTGATTGCATTTTCTTGCCTTATGACTCTGACCTAAACCTCCAGAACTATATTGAATAGCAATGGTGAGAGTGGGCATCCCTGTCTGGTACCAGATCTCAGTGGAAATGCTTCCAACTTTTCCCCATTCAATATGATGCTGGCCATGGGTTTGTCATAAATTGCTTTGATTGTGTTGAGAAATGTTCCTTCCATACCTAATTTGCTTAGAGTTTTCATCATGAAAGGGTGTTGTTTTTTTATCAAATACTTTCTCTGCATCTATTGAGATAATCACTAGGTTTCTCTTCAGCATGTTAATGTGCTGTATCATACTGATTGATTTGCAAATGTTGAACCTTCCCTGCATACCGAGGATAAATCCCACTTGGTCTAGGTGGATGATCTTTCTGATGTGTTGTTGGAGTCTATTGGCTAGAATTTTATGGAGGATTTTTGCGTCTATGTTCATCAGGGAAATTGGTCTGTCATTCTCTTTCTCTGCTGCATCTTTTTCAGGTTTAGGAATTAAAGTGATGCTGGCTTCATAGAAAGAATTTGGAAGGATTTGCTCTCTTTCAATTGTTTTGGTTAGCTTGAGAAGAATTGGAGTTAGTTCTTATTTCAATGTCTGGTAGAATTCTATAGTGAATTCATCCGGTCTATAGTGAATCCATCTGGGCTTGTCTTTGTTGGGAGGGCCTTTATTACTGACTCAATTTCTGAATCAGTTATGGGTCTGTTTAGGTTTTCTATGTCTTCAAGATTAAATTTAGTTAGGTTGCATGTGTCCAGGAATCTAACCATTTCTGATAGTTTTCCCAGTTTGTTAGCATAAAACTCTTTGTAGTAATTTCTGATGATTCTTTTTATTTCTGTGGTTTCTGTTACATTCCCTTTTTCATCTCTGATTTTATTGATTTGGGTCTTTTCTCTTTTTTTTTCAGTTAGTTGGGCCAATGGTGTGTCAAGTTTTTTTTTTCCAAAAAACCAGCTCTTTGTTTTACTGATCTTTTGTATTGTTGTTTTGGATTCAATTTTGTTGATTTCTTATCTAGTTTTAATTATTTCTTTTTCTCCTACTGGTTTTGGGTTTGGTTTGCTGTTGTTTTTCTAGATCTTAGAGATGCATTGATAGTTCATTTTTTTGGTGCCTTTCCAATTTCTTGATGTAGGCACCTACTGCTATAAACTTTCCCCTTGATGTATAAGTTGGGACATGCTCAAGCTGACTTGCCCCAAGTGGTGGAGTTAGACATGTGCCAGGGGATTCCAATACAATCCCATCAAGGTGGCTTGTACCAACGCCACCTCACTAGTCCAAGTGATCAATTTAGGGTCACAATAGACCACAATGATAGGTCTAAGAGTCAAAGGGATCACATAAACAAGACTAGTGTCTGATAATACTAACTGATAGAATAAAAAATGGAATGGAGAGAATGATCCAACATGGGAAGCAGGATACACAGAAGACTCATAGAATGGCAGTTGTCCTAAACAGCACTCTAGCCTCAGAATCAGCCCTTAAGGCATTCGGATCTGGCTGAAAAGCCCATGAGAGTATTTCAGGCATGGAAAGCCAAGACACTCTGGGGAAAAAAAAAAGAGGACCTAAATGAAAGATCTGTGCGAGTGAGATCCCAGTGGAAAGAACGGGCCATCAGAGAAGGAGTTACCTTTCTCTGAAGGGAGGAGAAAACTTCCACTTTGACTACAACTTTGTCTAAATAAGATCAGAGTTGGCGAACTCAAAAGGCTTTCATAGCCTTGGCAACTCATGACTAGAGCCTGGAAAGATTGCTGATGCCATAAACAAGAGTTTCAATTTGTTAAGTCAACAACAGCAGTCACTGTGCACTTACTCCCCATGTAGGATCTCTGTCCTTAATGTGTAGTTCATTGTGAAGTAAAGATATGACTAGTGCTCAAACAGTATTTGGCACTTTGTGTGCTGTGTGGGAGCAAACTGGTGAAATCTTTACTTAATATATACTAAACTGATCTTCTGTATATAAAGAGAATTGAAAATGAATCTTGATGTGAATGGAATGGGAGAGGGAATGGGAGATGGGAGGGTTGCGGGTGGGAGGGAAGTTCTGGGGGGGGAGAAAGCCATTGTAATCCACAAACTGTACTTTGGAAATTTACATCTACTAAATAAAAGTTAAAAAAAAAAAACTTTCCCCTTAACACTGCTTTTGCTGTAACTTATATTTTTGATGTTGTGTTGTTATCTTCATTTGCTCCCAGAAGAGTTTTGATTCCTATTTTGATTTTTCTTCTATGACACACTGTTCATTCAGCAGCATGTTGTTCAGTCTCCATGTGTTTGCATATGCTCTAGAGATTCTTGAGTTGCTGATTCCCAGCCTAATTCCACTGTGGTCTGAGAACATGCATGGTATGATTTCAATTATTTTGAATTTGCTGAGATATGCTTTATGGCCTAGTATCTGGTCAAATCTAGAGAAAGTTCCATGTACTGTTGAGAAAATGTGTATTCTTCTAGTGTAGGATGAAAAGTTCTGTAGGTATCTGTTAGGTCCATTTGGTCTAAAGTATCAATTAAATCTGCTATTTCCTTGTTGATTTTCTGTATGGTTGACCTGTCCATTGATGAAAGTAGAGTACTGAAGTTCCCCAATGCTATTGTATTGGAGCCTAATCTCCCTTTAATTCCCTTATCCTTTCTTTTAAATAGCCAGGTGCCCTGTAATTAAGTGCATATACATTTATAATAGTTACATCTTCCTGTTGAATTGATCCCTTAATTACTATATAGTGCCCTTCCTTTGTCTCTTTTAACAGTTTCTGTGTTAAAGTCTATTTTGTCTGATATTAACATGGATTCACCAGGTCTTTTTTGATTTCTATTATCATGGAATATCTTTTTCCAACCTTTCACTTTCAGTATGCATGCCTCTATTTGGTGAGTTCCTGGGCCATCTTCTACCGCTTTCCCAGGCCATAGCAGAGAGCTGGATCTGAAGAGGAGCATCTGGAACTAGAACCAGCAGTCATAAAGGATTCCAGCCCTTCAGGCAAGGACTTTAAACTACTATGCCATAGCACCGGCCCCCTAAGATGTGTTTTTTGTAAGCAGCAAATAGATATGTTTTGGTTTTTTAATTCAATCAGCCAGTCTGTGCTTTTTAACTGGAGAGTTGAAGCCATTTGCATTGAATGTGACTACTGATAAATAATGACTTTTCCCTGCCATTTTCCAAAGATATTCCTAATTTATACTTTGATCTTCCTGTGATCTTTTACTGAGAGATGTTCTTGCTTTACCTTCTTTCATATTGATGACCATGTTTCTGTGTTTGTGTGTGTAACATACCCTTAAGCATTTTTTGCAGGGCTGGATGGATGTTACCAAATTCTTTCAGTTTCTGTTTGTTTTGAAAGGTCTTTATTTCACCTTCATTCACAGATGAGAGCTTTGCAGGGTATAATATTCTGAAATGATAGTTTTTTTCTCTTAGGACTTAGGCTATATCTTGCCATTCTCTCCTAGCATACAGGGTTTCTGATGAGAAGTCTGCTGTGAGTCTAATTGGAGATTCTCTGAAAGTAATCTGGCATTTCTCTGTTAAACATTTTAGAATCTTCTCCTTATGTTTCAATGTGGTGAGTTTTATTACAATGTGTCATGGCAAGAATCTTTTCTGATTATGTCTATTGGGAGTTCTGTGTGCCTCTTGTACTTGGAGGTCTCTTTCTTTCTCCAAACCTGGGAAGTTTTCTATTAGTATTTCATTATAAAGGCCTTCTAATCTTTTCTCTCTCTCCATGCCTTCAAGAACTCCTAGAATATGAATATTGTTTTTTTAAACTATCTTGTAGATTCCCAACCTTATTTTTTAGATTTCTAATTTCTTCCACTTTTCTTTGGTTTGACTGTACTTTCCTGTGCTTTGTCTTCTAAGTCCAATATTCTTTCTTCTGCCTTATTGATTTTGTTCTTAAAGCTCTCAACTGCGTTTTTTATTTGTTCTATTGAATTCTTCATTTCACTTTGATTACTCCTTAAGATCTCAATTTCATAAGAGAGATTTTCTTTCATGTTCTGATGGATTTCTTTTTTTAACTTTTATTTAATAAATATAAATTTCCAAAGTACAGGTTTTGGATTACAGTGGCTTCCCCCCCCCATAACTTCCCTCCCACCTGCAACCCTCCCATCTCCTGCTCCCTCTCCCATTCCAAAAATATGTGTATTTTTTCCAAGCTGGCATTGGAATCTCAGCCAATGCCTTCCTCTCTGAATGGATTGCAATAGTTCATGCATTAGCTTTTGATTACTTCTATGTAATCTTATGACGAATTTTTTGAGTTCTATTTCTTGCATTTCTTCTGTCTCATCATCTTCATAATCTAGTATTGAAGTCTCATGTTCTTTTGGGAGCATCATGTTTTCTTCCTTATTCCCGTTTCTTGGATTATTGCATTTGTTGTTCAGCATCTGTTGAGATACTCATTGGTTTCTTCTTCTTTTTTTTTTTCCACTGTGGTGACTTTTATCATTGTACTATGACTCTGTAGATAAGTGGACTGTCTGCTTTCAGTGAATCTCTAGAAGCTTGTCATGGGTGTGGCCAGCGAGCTCTGTTCAGTTCTCCAGGGTTAAGGGCATGACTAAGGTTACACACCCAGGTTTGGTATGGTCAATCTTCTCTCTCTCTTTTTTTTAGTGATTTTTTAATATATTTGACAGGTAGAGTTACAGACAGTGAGAGAGAGACAGAGAGAAAGGTCTTCCTTCAGTTGGTTCACTCTCCAAATGGCCGCCAAGGCCAGCGCTGTGCTGATCCAAAGCCAGGAGCCAGGTGCTTCCTCCCAGTCTCTCATGAGGGTGCTGGGGCCCAAGCACTTGAGCCATCCTCCACTGCCCTCCTGGGCCACAGCAGAGAGCTAGACTGGAAGAGGAGCAACCAGGACTAGAACCCAGCACCTATACAGGATGCTGGCGCCGCAGGTGGAGGATTAACCAAGTGAGCCACAGCGCTGGCCCCCTCTCTCTTTTTTTCTCTCTTTTTTTTTTCAATCAGAAGGGAAGTATATTCTGGTCAGTTGAGCTCTTCTCGATGGCGATCAATGCCTGAGTGCTAGCCCCAGTGGCTATAATATTCATCTGCTCTGTGACAAGGAACACACAAAGAATCTGTACAGTCCTCTGTGTAATTTCAGCATCTCTAGCAGTGTCTCTCACCAGGCAACCGGGAATCTCTAAGCTCATGGCATCTTCCACTGAGACTGCTCAAAGTCCCAGTCACACCCTGAGTTCTCCCACACACCCTCAGCTTGGTTTTTTTTTTTTTTTTCTCACAGTCCTGGTTCGGATGCTTCACACAATCACAAGCTCCTTGCCCTGTGTTATTTCTCCCCACCAGTCAGGAGTCTGCTCGGCTGATTGCCAGGCGCAGACACAAGCTGGCGCAGCTGTTATGTATGTCTAAAATGGTGCCCACTCTTTCAGCTACCACAGTACACCTTTATAAAGTGATCAGAGAGAGAAACGTGTCCTACTCTGGAGGCGACTGAGGTGGAGTTCGTATCCCTGCCATTCACTGTGCTAGAGTGAACTGATTGGTTCATTGTTCAGAGTGAGAGCACAGTCCCAGGGAACTTCACCCCCCCACTCCTACCCCTGCCGATGTGCGCACTGTCCAGAGTTCCAGCACACTCTGTCCTGCGCCTGCACCCTCTGTCTGATGCCATGACAAAATCCATCCTAGTGTGCTGGGAGCTCTGAGCCTCCCCAAGTGACTGGACAGGTGCCTGGGAACCCAGCCAGAACCTGTATGTTTCAAGTGGCGTGGGGAGGGGAGGTATGGGGAAGAACATGATCCCCAATTCAGACAGGGCAGGCATCTATTTCCAGAGTCCTAGGGGATATCATTCCAACATCCCTGCTCCCACAATCCACTTTGTGCAGAGTGCTGTGTGGGCTGGGACCCTGGCTGCTGGCCTATTGGGCCCGTAGGACCTGGGGAGCTAAGTCGGCCTTACTCCCAGGCAGGACTGTCTTTGGGGTCCCTGGAAGAAGAAGATAGCAAGGGCTTCTGTCTCCCAGCACAGCATGCATTGCACCAGTGACTCCTCTCTCAATATGGTGTCACACCAGCACTGCCCTGGCTTTGAGTGGTGGCAGAGTGAAGACTGAGCGAGTTCCTTCTTTGAAGCAAAGGTGAGTCTTGCAGGGACCCTCCTCACTGGGCTCTGTCTGTGGTGAGTGGATTCCTCGTGGGGAGGGGGGTGCCTGGCTGAGGGATCCGTGCTGATGGGCTCCACCTCCGCTCTCCTGCTCACCATTTCCCTACAATAAGGATCCCACAGGCTGTGTGGCTGGAGCTGCAGACACCACTGGCTTGGCTTTGTTCTGCTTTGTCCTCTCTCTGTGCTGCTACACCTTCTATCAGTGTCCTGCTGTGTTCCCAGTGTTCTGTTACTGCATTCAGGGGCTCTTCCTCAGGTGCCCACCTCCACAAGTAGCAGCTTTGGGTTTTCTTGGAAAAGGTGGAAGTGAAAGTTGAATTTCCCTGTACAGCCATCTTAATCGCCCAGATAAGTGCTATTAAAACCACTTAAATTTACATAGCATTTTTTATTTTTTAAAAAAGATTCATTAATTCCTTTGAAAGGCAGAGTTACAGGGAAAGAAGGAAAACACACACACACACACACACACACACAGAGCTTTCATTTACTGATTCACTCCCCTAATGGCTACAACAGCCAGGACTGGGCCAAGGTTAAGCTAGGAGCCTGGAACTCTATCCAGGTCTCCAACGTGGGTGCAGGGTTCAAGCACTTCTGCTGCTTTCCCAGGCCATTAACAGGGAGCAGGATTGGAAGTGGAGCAGACAGGACTCGAACTGGAGCCCAGATGGGATCCTGGCAATGCAGGCAGTGGCTCAACCTGCTTTGCACAATGCCAGCCCCTATGTAGCATCTTACAATATACAAAGAGAGGCTAGGTGAACAGTGTCTGCCTAGGTCCACTCTGGATAGAAAAGCAGCTGGAATGGAACCTCTGGAGCTGGTCTTTTATTCTCCAAGTGAGGCACAGGGATTTCTTATATTTCTCTACAGCTTAATTTCCATTACTGACTTTCTGTGACTGCAGAAGTCATCGCTGTCTGATGCGGACACCTTGACTTTTGAATCACAAAAAGCATTGGTGTCCTTGGTCCCTGTCCTAGTTGATGGCCAAGGCCCCTGAAACAGAAAGCCATTTTAAAAAGGACGGGTGACTGAATAATTATTTACTGTACCAGAGTATCTCAATTTTAACTTGCATGCTACTTTTTAAAAGATTATTTATTTGCAAGTCAGAGTTACACAGGGAGAGAAGGAGAGGCAGAGGCAGAGAGAGAGAGAGAGAGAGAGAGAGAGAGAGAGGTCTTCCATGCGCTGGTGCAGTCCCTAGATGGCCACAATGGCCGGAGCTGCTCCAATCTGAAGCGGAGCCAGGAAGTTCTTCTGGGTCTTCCACACGCATTCAGGGGCTCAAGCACTTGAACTATCATCCACTGCTTTCCCAGACCATAGCAGAGAGCTAGATCGGAAGTGGACCAACGGGTCTCAAACTGGTGTCCATGTGGATTGCCGGCACTGCAGGAGGCAGCTTTACCCACTACACCATAGCAGTGGGACATCCTTGCATGCTGTTTTAATCTCAACTGCTCTCCCAACACAGACTGTTACATGGTCCCATTCATAAATATTTATTGATGTTGTGGATGACACTAAAAATGAAAGGAGCCTGTCTGTGTTGATTGTGAACCTTAAGTTGCTCTCTCAGTCTTGAGCATGTGGTGCCGTCCTTGGAGAGCTTGCTTGAACTTACGCTTGTGTCAAGAGGTTAACCGCCCTCTGAAATTGATCCACACAGCTGTATGATGAATGCATTTATCATGTGACTTGCCATGCCCAGCACTGTAGAAGTGGGGTATCCTTGAGTAGAAAGTTTTCCTTCTCCTCTATGCTGGTAGCAGTGCTGTGAGGAGGCTTGACCTGTGTGTAGGGAAATCAGAACTTCTGGCACTTGGCTCCCTTTCATACAGCGTTATTTTCACCCCAGGCATAAAGCTTCGTGATCAAACACCTCCAATCAGCTCAGCTCAGCTCAGGGCTCAGGATAGAGGACCTGAGATGCGCCCATGGCTTCGGGAGCCTGAACGTTTGGCCTCGTTTGCATCCTATGTTTCTGTGAGGAACAGAAGCAGAGAGAGATGCCTGAGCCCTTGTCCTGGGATCTTCATGCTGTCCCTCTCACGGCCTGGTGGAGGCTCCCTGGACCAGGATAGCTTTGCATCCATGTTCAACTACTTACAGACGTTGTGACCTCTCAAAACTGGTTTCCCTGGTGACAACATTTGGGGTGAGTTTGACCTCTTTACCTGCACCAAGCACTGATGTTTTCCTTTTTTTGTTTGTTTGGTTTTTTTGGTTTTGTTTTTTTTTTCCTTTTTTTAAACTTTTATTTAATGAATATAAATTTCCAAAGTACAGTTTATGGATTACAATGGCTCCCCCCCTCATAACTTCCTTCCCACCCACAACCCTCCCATCTCCCGCTCCCTCTCCCCTTCCATTCACATCAAGATTCATTTTCAATTCTCTTTATATACAGAAGATCAGTTTAGTATATATTAAGCAAAGATTTCAACAGTTTGCACCCACATAGAAACACAAAGTGAAAAATACTGTTTGAGTACTAGTTATAGCATTAAATCACAATGTACAGCACACTAAGGACAGAGATCCTACATGAGGAGTAAGTGCACAGTGACTCCTGTTGTTGACTTAACAAATTGACACTCTTGTTTATGGCATCAGTAATCACCCTAGGCTCTTGTCATGAGTTGCCAAGGCTATGAAAGCCTTTTGAGTTCGCCAACTCTGATCTTATTTAGACAAAGTCGTAGTCAAAGTGGAAGTTCTCTCCTCCCTTCAGAGAAAGGTACCTCCTTCTTTGATGACCTGTTCTTTCCACTGGGATCTCACTCACAGAGATCTTTCATTTAGGTTTTTGTTTTGTTTTGTTTGTTTGTTTGTTTGCCAGAGTGTCTTGGCTTTCCATGCCTGAAATACTCTCATGGGCTTTTCAGCCGGATCCAAATGCCTTCAGGGCTGATTCTGAGGCCAGAAGCACTGATGTTCTCTGGTATTACTGGTGTTCCTTAGCTTCACCTTCCTTGTTTAGTGTTGTTTTCTCAGGACCAGTCAGAGAAGGAGGTGTCCAGGAAGTGTCTAAATCAAACTCATGCCCTTCATGGGGTCAGTGACCAGATCCAGTCCTGGGTCTGTTTACAGTAATGTGACCATGGCCCCCAGCCAGTCCCCAGAGGGCAGACACAGCTGAGCTGCTCTGCTGAGAGACCACAGCCCAGGGGAGGAGTCTCCCTGGCTCACTTTCCCTCCACTCCTTAACCACTTCCTTCTACAAACCTCTCTCTCCAGTTCCTCCCTCAGCCTTGTTTCCATGGACACAACCCCCTTTCCATCCCCTCCCATCAGCACTGAGAGCAGAACACAGGCTCCACAGCTGGGAACAGCATCCTTGGATGCATGGGATGTGGCTGTTGGGCTCTGGCGAACCTCACAGCAAGACTCAGATGGTGATGGCTCTCAGGAGGGGGCATTGGTGAACACAGCCTGGAGCCACACCCTGTCTTTCCTACCTCTTTGGGCCCATGGTGCTCTAGGTGCTGTGATCCTGGCCTCCCCCAACCCCCAGGGTGCTGTCTGCAGGCCTGGAGAGACAGCATGGTGGGCTGGGGACAGCACGGACTCCAACCCAACAGACACAGGCGGGGAAGTTCCCTGGATAAACCGTCCACAGTTATGTGGCCTTAGCACACTGGTTAATATTCCTGAGCATCAGGGTCCTTGTCATAGCTTATGTATGTTAAAATCCACCTTGATACCTCGTTATTAAGTACCATGAAGTTACACAAGAAAGAAATTCTCCCACAGAAACTGCCCAGTCCTTTTTATTTCACTTTCTCTGGAAACGTGAGGCAATCGTTAGCTCCTCGCAGTTACCATCTTCCTAACTTCCAGACACTCACCTCTAATTTCTTCCCAGATTTCCTTCTAGTTTTACCTGAGTCCCATTTGCTATGCTCAGTAGTGTCCCAGGCCCTGATGGTCCCCAGGTTTCTTTATCACCCTTTCGGGTTGGCTCCCAATCTTCTGGCTGGAAAATATTCCAGGATCTCTCCTGTGAGTCAGTGCTTTACACAGAAGACTGAATTCTGAGAACAGGTTTCCATGTACGTTCAGAGTGCTGTCTTATCATGAACATGGCCTTCTGAGTTTCACTTTTCCCAGGAAGCCTAGAGAGGATGCACAGATCAATCTGGGATTCATATAATAGAATAAAGAGGAAATTTAGGGGGAAATAACCAAAATAATAGATATTCACCGAAATCTACGTGACTAAGGTTAGTTTTGGGAACTAACATGAGGAATCATTTTTCTTAGCACTGTGTTACCCACGTGGGAGACCCAGAGGAAGCTCCTGTCTCCTGGCTTCAGATTGGGACAGCTCTAGCCATTGCGGTCAATTGGGGAGTGAAGCAGCGGATGGAAGAACTCTCTCTCTTTCTCTCTCCCCCTCCCTCTGCCCCTCCCCCTCTCTATTCTGCTCTCTTTGTGTAACTCTGCCTTTGAAATAACTAAATAAATCTTTTTAAAAAAATTCTACTGTGTTCAC
The DNA here is from genome assembly GCF_964237555.1 of Oryctolagus cuniculus. Classification (NCBI taxonomy): domain Eukaryota; kingdom Metazoa; phylum Chordata; class Mammalia; order Lagomorpha; family Leporidae; genus Oryctolagus; species Oryctolagus cuniculus. The sequence goes on along the minus strand of NC_091436.1, from coordinate 140,111,753 downwards.
AGAACTCTGGACTCACGGAGCCTTTTGCTCCCCCAAGGAGCTCCATGTGATAAACGAGAGAAGGGGGCGGGTTGCCTTGGAGAGTCGGAGGGAAAAGTGAAGTGAAGTTGGATTCAGAAAGAGAAAAATGAATGGGAATCGTGTTGTCTCTGTCCCCATCACTGAGCCATGGTGATTTCTGCATCTTGTGCTGTTCACCGATGTCCTCAGGTATTCTGTGCAGAGATGTGGTTGAGTTCCATGTGAGGTCCTGTCTGTCCTTTTCTCCATCTGAAAATTAATACCAAGAAAATTCATCCTGAACACACACATGGTGAAGAAGGAGGGAAGGGACAGTGGGAGAAAAAGTCTGTTTTCCTTGAGATCCTCTATCTCCTGCAGCATGGAGTGCTTAGCCTGGGGGAGGCAAAAGGGATAATTTCAGATAAGGAAGAAGGAAGGAAGGAAGGAAGGAAGGAAGGAAGGAAGGAAGGAAGGAAGGAAGGAAGGAAGGAAGGAAGGAAGGAAGGGTTTGTGGCACGGTGGGCTAAGCCAGCACCTGGCACGATGGCATTTCATATGAGCACCAGTTTGAGTTCCAGTTGCTCCACTTCAGATCCAACTCCCTGCAAATGTGCCTGGGAGAGCAGCAGTGGATGGCCGAGTGCTTGGTCCTGTGCCATCCTTGTGTGGGATCTGGGCAGACTCGGACCTCAGCAGCAGAGCTCTTCTTCCCCCATGTGCAGCCTTGAAAGGATTCCTCGCCCCCACATTCTGTCTGTGCCTGGTCTTCTTAGTGGGTGAGTCCTCAGTGGTCCTCACTCAGGAAATCTCCCTCCTCTTTGCCTCCCCCAGTTCAAGCTGCTTAGTGACCTTGGTTTTTCACATCTGCCCACACATGGACAGCCCCACAGCAGAGCTAGGGGTGGACAAAGTGAGCAAAGGGAGCTGGCTTCAAGGAGAGATGGGCAGTGTTGCAGTATAATTACGCAACCTTTCAGGTCTTGTCCCCATATGGAGGTGGACTCATGGACAAGCAGCGGGGTCTGGATGGGGAAGCACCAACCTGAGAAAGCCATCCTGGTCCTGGAGAAGCAGCTCCTCAACATGTACCAGATACAATTCAAGGGGTGCAAGCACACACCCCACATGGTACCCTGTGAAGCAGCTTTATCAGGGAACACCCATAAACAGAGAGGGACCAGAAACCATTGTCCCGGTGTCTCATTGTCCTAGGCAGGGAGTCTGAGCCCAGCATAGCAGATTGTGTTCCTGTGGCCACCGTCCCAGAACTGAGGATGCCCCAAATGCCCTGCCCTGACCTGGGACAGCCACGAGGACCGTCCGTGGTCTGTGGCCCAATGGCAGGCCCTGTTTGGGAAGGGGTCTGTTAGAGTGGGCAAGTCTGACCTCAGGGGTGGCTGGTGGTACCTGCTCTTCTGTGGACTGAGCTCAGACCCTCAGACCTGCTGTGCTGTCCAACAGCGTGCCTCATCGTCCAGGCTCTGCCGCCACTGCTCCCCAGCCTCCAGACCCACACACACCCTCCGAGGAGTCTCCCAGAATGCCAAGCTCAGACTCTACAGAGTTGCCCCCACCCTACTGTCTTCCAGATCCTGCTGCAACACTGCCATTCTTCTGGGCGCTGTGCCTTCTCTGCTTCTCTACATTAAATAAGCAAAACAGTTTATTCACGGCATTCTCAACATGGGAACCTCAGGCCTACATGAAGGGACTTCACTGAGTTTATGGAAAAATGATTTAAAATATAAGTTCTTTGCTAGCAGTTTTTTTGAAATCATGCACAGTATTTCATAATAGTTGTTTTATATGAAGTTTCAGAAGACTATCCTGTATTTTTTTAAGATTTATTTTATTTATTTGAAAGTCAGAGTTACACAGAGAGAGAAGAGGCAGAAAGAGAGAGAGAGAGAGAGAGAGAGAGAGAGAGAGAGAGAGAGATCTTCATCCAATGGTTCACTCCCCAGTTGGCTGCAAGGGCCAGAGCTGAGCCAATCCGAAGCCAGGAGCCAGGAGCTTCCCTCAGGTCTCCCACATGGGTGTACGGGCCCAAGGACTTGGGCTATATTCTACTGCTTTCCCAGGCCACAGAAGAGAGCTGGATCAGAAGTGGAGCAGCCGGGTCCCGAAATGGCACCCATATGGGATGCTGGCACTTCAGGCCAGGGCTTTAACCTGCTGTGCCACAGCGCTGGCCCTCCATATTTTTTCTGTTAATGACTTCCAACTCCGTAGTGTTTAGCTCTTATTTCTTACTGGATACTGGTTTCCTCAACAACTTCATGGACATATTCTATGAGTTCTACAGGTACACTTTTTGATTAGAGTTATCTCATTGCACTATTTTCACAACTTTTTTCTCAAATTACTCTTAATACAAAACTGCACATTACTTCTCCCACAAGTAAGTGGCAGTTGATGAAAAGACATTATTAATAAATGTCTCCACACAGTGGAAGACTGTTTTTGGTTGATCAGTTGTCCAGTACCCTTTTTTAAAAAATATTTATTGTTATTTATTTTAAAGACAAAGTTTTATATATATATTTTATATATATACATATATATATATATATATATAGAGAGAGAGAGAGAGAGAGAGAGAGATCTTCCAATGCTGGGCCAGGCCAAAGATAGGAGCCACGAGCCAGGAGCTTCTTCTGGATCTCCCACGTGGGGGCAAGCTTCCAGGGTTCCAAGCAATTGGTGCATCTTCTGCTAATCTCAGGCACATGGCAGGGAGCTGCATTGGAAGTGGAGCAACCAGGATTCAAACCGGTGCAGATACCGGTGCCTGTGCTGCTGGCAGTGGTTTTACATCCATGCCACAATGCCAGCCCCTGCCCAGTGTATTTCTAATTCAGCAGTGTGTGGAGAGGCTGGGAGGTGGCACTGTCTGCTCCATGCATTCAGGGTTTCAGGCCAACAGATTGTACTGTGGTCTATGGAGTTCCTAAGGTTACTATCATTTTCCAAAAGAAAGATGAAAGCAAACAGAGCAGCATGCAAAATGATTTTTTCTTATTGATTTAGAATCCTCCTGATAGAGAGTAAAGATACCTATACTTCTCCTATTTTTTTTTCTACCAAACCAAAATTTCAAATAGAAATGATCATCTATTTTACTTTGTGGCTTCTGGGTTTGAATTATACTTAGAAATTCCTTTGTGATCCGAAGGTTATAAATTGTTGAGCATGAGTTGTTTCAGCAGCAAGGAAGTGGAGAGGAGAAGCAATGTGGAAGTGAGGAAGGAGACAAGGGCAGGTGTGCAGAGGAAGAGGGGCAGTAAGGAGAATAGCTCTAGCACCCAGCACCACAGGCCACAGGCCAGGGCTTGGTGTGCTCTGTGCTGTGGTTGTGGAGTCTGGTTCTTTGTAGCCAACCACGTGGTAATGAGTTATACCAGGAACTGCAGGTCATTTGCAGAATGGGCAGCAGTCCTCAGTGGCATCATGCCCAGGGGCTGAAGCATGCATGACTCTCCCTGAGACAGGGAATGCAGATGCGGTTCCAATGCACCTGCTGTGGTTCTGCCTCCATGCTCTCTGTTAGTCTTTGTCTTACCTTAGGTTTCCTCCATGTGGTGGGCCACAGTTTCAAGGGAACTTTCTAGGGGACGATGAGGACCATCAGTGTAAGAAAGGAAAGCCCTCCTTGCTGCACTTGGTTCCAGACAACAACTCAGCTCCTCTGCACCATCATTCCACGTTCTCTTCAAGCCCAGACCACACCTGTGCTTGTCCTGGTGCTCTGCCTGGTGATTCCACCCCAGTCCTCCTCCCTCCTGAGGCCCTGGCTTCTTGGCCTTTATTACCTGTGGTTGCCACAGCTGCTCACATGCAGTCTTAAGTGGATGTGAGAGGTCCAAGAGATGTTTCTGAGGCTCACCTGATGCTCCCACTGTGCTCCCCATGATGGTCAGGAGCCGTTATCCCTACCCTCACAGTGGCTCCCACCTTTGCCTGCTGTTCCACTGGGAGGAGGAGCCCAAAGTGAACTGGTGGAAGTCACACCTTAGCTTTGGGTTTAAGGGGACTCAGTGTGTTCCCTGTTGGGAGCAACCTCCTCTGGAACCCAAATTCTAGACCAGAGCAGTCTGCTGAAGACATGGGAAGTACAAACATCCAATGTGGGCTACTGGACTTAGTTTGTAGAACTATTCTTTCTTCTTATTATTTTCATTTTTAAGGGTTTTTTGCTTATTCAAGAGGCAGAGTTACAGAGAGGCAGAGGCAGAGGCAGAGAGAGACAGAGAGATCTTTCATCTGCTGGTTCATTTTCCAAATGGCCACAACAGCTAGAGTTGGGCCGATCCCAAGTGAAGAGCCAGGAGCTTTTTTCACACACTCCCAGGTGTGTGCAGGGTCTTGGAATGTAGAGTATCCACTGTTTTCCCAGGCACTGCAGCAGGGAGCTGGATCAAAAGTGGAGCAACCAGGACTTGTACTGGTACCCATAGGGAATCATGCATCATAGGCGACAGTTTCACCTGCTATGCCACAGCGATGGCTCCAGCTGTTCTTTCTCATTGTCAGAGACTCTGTGTCCTACATGATGTTACTTTTCACCTGTTACTTGGAGCGTTCTTCACCTGAAAGACAGCTGCGGCCGGCGTAGTGGCTCAATAGGCTAATCCTCCACCTAGCGGCGCCGGCACACTGGGTTCTAGTCCCCGTCGGGGCGCTGGATTCTGTCCCGGTTGCCCCTCTTCCAGGCCAGCTCTCTGCTGTGGCCAGGGAGTGCAGTGGAGGATGGCCCAAGTGCTTGGGACCTGCACCCCATGGGAGACCAGGAGAAGCACCTGGCTTCTGCCTTCAGATCAGCGCGGTGCACCGGCCGCGGTGGCCATTGGAGGGTGAACCAACGGCAAAGGAAGACCTTTCTCTCTGTCTCTCTCACTGCCACTCTGCCTGTCAAGGAAGGAAGGAAGGAAGGAAGGAAGGAAGAAAGAGACAGCTGCATCCTTGCAAGGTGTTGTGATTGACCTAATGGCATAGCTGAACCCTGCTGTATCAGCTGGCAGAGTCTGTGTTGCAGGGTGAAGCAGGCCCAGTAGCTCTCAAGACCCTGTGTTCACTGCTGGATGCTCTTGGTGGAAAGTAGTTCCCACAGGCTGGGGCACTATTGTGTGGGAGCCCTTATTGGAAGATCATACCCATGTGAGCCCTTAGTTCCGAATATGACACTGTGGGAAGGAAGAGCAAACCCATATCTGGGATACTAAGGAATCCTGATTTTTCCGGAGTGAAAGAGTACACATGTACACTTGTTCTCAACTATGATTTTTTTTCCACAAAGGGTGGTGGCGTGTTGGAATGGACTTCTTACAGGAAGATCAGCTGTGGCTGTAAGCAAACCAGGCTTGTTGAAGGGAGCCCAAGCCCTTGGTCCTTGAGCGGCTGCATCTCTGCCACCCTGGACACTCCCTTCCTGAGCCTGATATCCAAGCACCAGTGTAGCTAAGGATAGAGGCTGGCTCACGTCTTCTGACTGAGCAACTCTTTACTTGGTGCAATTGATTATTTAGTTCTAATTTTAAGGAATAAATTACTGGGAAATGATTGGTATTCTTTGGTAATATCAGTTTTTTTTTAAAGATTCGTGTTTCTTCTTGCCTTGCACTGAAGTTTGATAGTTGGAGGGAATCCCCTCTTGCAGACTTGCTGGACTGGTCTCACTGATGAAAGCCCTTCACACCTGTAGGTGGGTGTGACAGTCCTGGCTGAATGGGGTGCAGCAGTTCTGTTGAAGTGTGAGCACAGCAGTGTAGTTTCCATACAGCTCTGTCAAGTGAGGTCAGTGTTGGCAAAGTTTGCAGGATTCCCCAGTGCCAAGGATGTGGGTGTTCATAGCTGCTATGAGTGCTGATGGCATTATCTGTGGGACTAAGTAGGATGGTTTTCTCCTGAACTCCTAGGCTCTGCCTACTTAATGATACTGATATTTTATTTTTTGAATGCTCTCCCAATGGAATGGATTTCTTAGTATCATTTTAAGGTTTCTCATTAAAATATATCAAAATATTGATTTTTGTATCTGAATCTTGTGTCTTGGAACTTTGATAAATTCCTTCGTTCTGAATTTTTTACTGGATTCCTATATACAAGATCAGGTTACCCACAAATGGAGATGGTTTCACTTATGCTTTCCAATATGTATGGATTTTAATTGTAGCAAATAATTTTCCTGTGCTCATTAAAATGATAAAATGGTTTTTGTTCTATTTATATATTACTTGAATTTTGGATGTTAAGACAACCTTGTATTCCTGGGGTAAAATCTACCTCTTCATGGTTTCTACATCTTTTTATATGGTGATAATTTTGGTTAGCTAGGATTTGTTGAGAAATTTTGAATATATCTAGCTGCTCTGTGGCACAATGGATAGCGCATTGGACTTCTAGCTGAGCCTGGGTTGGTGATTTTGAATATATATTTATAAGAGATATTTGTCTGTAGCATTTTCTCATGAATATTAGTGGCCCCAAAGAATGAGCTGAAAAATGTGACTATTTTCTTCTCTTCCATTTATTGAAAGAGTTTTGTGCAGAATTAGAATTCATTCTTTAAAAGTCAGCTTTTTTTTTTTATTTTAAACGATTTTTATTGTTCCGTCAAAAGACAGAGCGAGCTGGTGGAGGAACCCAGAGGCTACTTCCGGGTCTCCCTGCACTGTCAGTCACCGTTCACTGACAAGGGGGTGGGCTCTGTCATCTGGTGGCTGTCAATCAGCCCTGAGTGACACTGGGGGGTTTCTCCCCGACTCCACTGGCAGCCAGTCACACTCCACCAGGATCCCAGGGCCACATCCCGGTCCCCATGGCCACATCCGGGTCTCCAGGGCAATATCCGGCTCCCCAGGGCTCCACTCATGTCCGCAGTGACACATCCAGGTCCCCAGGGGCACATCCTGGTCCCCAGGGCCACATCCGGGTCTAAGTGCTCCATCCGGGTCTCTGGGCTCCATCCAGGTCTCTGGGCTCCATCCGGGACTCCTGGCTCCATCCGAGTCTCTGGGCTCCATACAGGTCTCTGGGCTCCATCGGGGTCTCTGGGCTCCATCTGTATCTCTGGGCTCCATCCGGGTCCCTAAGGAAACATCCTGGTCCCTAAGGCTCCATCCGGGTCTCTGTGCTCCTTCAGGGTCACTAAGGCTACATCCGGGTCCTTAAGGTTCCTTCTGAGTCCTTAAGGCTCCATCCGAGTCTCTGGGCTCCATCCAGGTCTCTGGACCACATCCGGGTCTCTGGACTCCATCCGGGTTTCGGGGCTCCAACCGTGTCCCTAAGGCTGCATCCAGTCTCTGGGCTCCATCCGAGTCTCTGGGCTCCATCCCAGTCTCTGGGCTCCACCCTGATCTCCAGGGCCACATCCAGGTCCCCAGGGCCACATCCGGGTCTCCAGGGCCACATCCGGTTCCCCAGGGCTCCATCCGGGTCTCCAGGGCCACATCCGGGTCCCCAGGGCCACACCAGGGTCTCCAGGGCCACACCAGGGTCCAGGGCCACATCCGGATCTCCAGGGCTCCCTCCAGGGCCATATCTGGGTCCCAGGGCTCCACCCGGGTCTCTGGGCTCTCTCCAGGTCTCTGAGCTACATCCAGGTCCCTAAGGCTCCATCCTGGTCCCTGGGCTCCATCCTGGTCTCTGGGCTCCGCCCGAGTCTCTGGGCTCCATCCGGGTCCCTAAGGCTCCATCCGCATCCCTAAGGCTCCATGCGGGTCTCTGGGCTCCATCCAGGTCCTTAAGGCTCCATCTGAGTCTATGGGCTCCATTCGAGTCTCTGGGCTCCATCCGGGTCTTTGGGCTCCATCCGGGTCTCTGAGCTCCATCCAGGTCTCCAGGGCCACATCGGGTCTCCCAGGGCTCCACATACGGGACCCAGGGCCACATCCGGTTCCCCAAGGGACATATCAGGGTCCCCAGGGCCACATCCAGTTGTCTCGGGCCATTACCGGTTCTCCAGAGCCACATCCGGGTCTAGGGCCACATCCAGGTCTCCAGGGCTCCATCCAGGTCTCCAGGAACATCTGGGTCTCCAGGGCCACATCAGCATGATCAGGGCCACATCCGGGTCTCTAGGACTCTCTCCAGGGCCACATCCAGGTCTCCATCACTACATCCGGCTCTCTATGGCGCCATCCAGGTCTCCGGGGTCACATCCGGATGTCCAGGGCCACATACGGGCTCCCAGGGCCACATCCGGGTCCTTAGAGTCACATGGGGGTCTCCAGGGCCACACCCGGGTCTCTAGGGCCACATCCGGGTCTCCCAGGGCTCCATCCGGGTCCCCCAGGTCCACATCCGGGTTGCCAAGGCCGCATCGGGGTCTCCCAGGGCTCCATCCAGGTCCACATCAGGTCCCCAGGGCCACATCCGGTTCTCCCAGGGCCACATTCGGGTCCCCACGTCCACACCGGGGTCCCAGGGCCACATCCAGGTCCCTAGGGCCATATCCGGGTCTCCAGGGCTCCATCCAGGTCTCTAAGGCTTTATCCAAGTCTCTGGGTTCCATCAGAGTCTCTGGGCTCCATCCGTATCTCTGGGCTCCATCCGGGTTCCTAAGACTCCATCCGGGTCTCTGGGCTCCATCCGGGTCTCTGTGCTCCATCTGGGTCTCTGTGCTCCATCGGGGTCCCTAAGGCTCCATCCGGGTCTCTGGGCTCCATCCAAGTCTCTGGGCTCCATCTGGATCTCTGGGCTCCATCCGGGTTCCTCAGGCTCCATCCAGGTCTCTGGGCTCCATCCGGGTCTCTGGGCTCCATCCGAGTCTCTGGGCTCCATCCAGGTCCCTAAGACTCCATCAAGGTCCCTAAGGCTCCATCCAGGTCTCTGGGCTCCATCTGGGTCTCTGTGCTCCATCCGGGTCCCTAAGGCTCCATCCAGTCCCTAAGGCTCCATCCGGGTCTCTGGGCTCCCTCCAAGTCTCTGGGCTCCATCTGAGCCATAAGGCTCTATCTCACTCTCTGGACACCATCCGAGTCTCTGGACTCCATAGGTATCTCGGCTCCATCCGGGTCTCTGGGCTCCATCCAAGTCTCTGGGCTCCATCTGGATCTCTGGGCTCCATCCGGGTTCCTCAGGCTCCATCCAGGTCTCTGGGCTCCATCCGGGTCTCTGGGCTCCATCCAGGTCTCTGGGCTCCATCTGGGTCCCTAAGGCTCCATCCGAGTCTCTGGGCTCCATCCGGATCCCTAAGACTCCATCGGGGTCCCTAAGGCTCCATCCGGGTCTCTGGGCTCCATCTGGGTCCCTAAGGCTCCATCCGGGTCTCTGGGCTCCCTCCAAGTCTCTGGGCTCCATCCGAGCCATAAGGCTCTATCTCACTCTCTGGACACCATCCGAGTCTCTGGACTCCATAGGTATCTCGGCTCCATCCGGGTCTCTGGGCTCCATCCAAGTCTCTGGGCTCCATCTGGATCTCTGGGCTCCATCCGGGTTCCTAAGGCTCCATCCAGGTCTCTGGGCTCCATCCGGGTCTCTGGGCTCCATCCAGGTCTCTGGGCTCCATCTGGGTCCCTAAGGCTCCATCCGAGTCTCTGGGCTCCATCCGGATCCCTAAGACTCCATCGGGGTCCCTAAGGCTCCATCCGGGTCTCTGGGCTCCATCTGGGTCCCTAAGGCTCCATCCGGGTCTCTGGGCTCCATCCAGGTCTCTGGGCTCCATCAGGGTCCCTAAGGCTCCATCCAGGTCTCTGGGCTCCATCCTGGTCTCTGGGCTCCTTCTGGGTCCCTAATGCTCCATCGGGGTCCCTAAGGCTCCATCCGAGTCTCTAAGATTCCATCCGGGTCCCTAAGATTCCATCCGGGTCCCTAAGGCTCCATCCAGTCCCTAAGCCTCCATCCGGGTCTCTGGGCTCCATCCGGGTCTCTGGGCTCCATCCGAGCCATAAGGCTCTATCTCACTCTCTGGACACCATTCGAGTCTCTGGGCTCCATCCATATCTCTGGGCTCCATCCGGGTCTCTGGGCTCCATCCGAGCCCCTAAGGCTCTATCTCACTCTCTGGGCTCCATCCAAGTCTCTAGGCTCCATCCGGATCTCTGGGCTCCATCCGAGTCTCTGGGCTCCATCCGGGTCTCTGGGCTCCATCCAAGTCTCTGGACTCCATCCGAATCTCTGGGCTTCACCCGGGTTCCAGGGCCACATCCGGGTCTCCAGGGCCACATCCGGATGCTCAGGGCCACATCCAGGTCTCTAGGGTTCTCTCCATGGCCACATCCAGGTCTCCAGGGCACCATCCGGGTCTCCAGGGTCACTCTGGGTCTCCAGGGCCAAATACGGGATCCCAGGGCCACATCCGGGTCCCCAGAGTCACATGGGGCTCTCTAGGGCCACACCCGGGTCTCTAGGGCCACATCCGGGTCCCTAGGGCCACTTCCGTGCCTCCAGGTCCACATCCGGGTCTCCAGAGCCACATCCGGGTCTCCATCGCTACATCCGGGTCTCCCAGGGCTCCATCCGGGTCCCCCAGGTCCACATCCCAAGTCCACATCCAGGTCTCCCAGGGCTCCATCCAGGTCCACATAAGGTCTCCAGGGCCACATCTGGTTCTCCCAGGGCCACATCCAGGTTCCCAGGTCGACACCCGGGTCCCAGGGCCACATCCAGGTCCCTAGGGCCACATCCGGGTCTTCAGGGCCGCAACCGGCTCTCCAGGGACACATCTCGATCCCCCAGGGCCACATCCAGGTCTCCAGGGCTCACTCAAGGGCCACATCTTGGTCCCAGGGCTCCACCCAGGTCTCCAGGGCCACATCCGGGACTCCACGGCCACATCCGGGTCTCCAGGGCCACATCCGGGTCTCCAGGGCCACATCCGGGTCTCCCAGGGCTTCACCGGGTCTCCAGGTCACATTTGGGTCCCCAGGGCTACATCGGGGTCCCCAGGGCTCCTTTAGTGTCTCCAGGGCCACATCCGGGTCTCCTGGGCCACATCCGGATCTCAAGGGCTACATCGGGGTCTCCAGGGCCACATCCGGGTCTCCAGGGCCACGTCCTGGTCTCCAGGGCCACATCCAGGTCTTCAGGGCTCCCTCCAGGGCCACTTCTGTGTCCCAAGGCTCCACCCGGTTCTCCAGGGGCACATCCGGGTCTCCAGGGCCACATCCAGGTCTCCCAGGGCTCCACTCGGTTCCCCAGGTCCACACCTGGGTCTCCAGTGCCCCATTGGGTCTTCAGGGCCACATCCAGGTCTCCAGGGCCACATCCGGGTCTCCAGGGCCACATCCGGGTCCCCAGGGCCACATCCGGGTCACCAGGGCCACATCCGGGTCCCCAGGGCCACATCTGGGTCTCCCAGGGCTCCACCTGGGTCCCCCAGGGCCACATCCAGGTCTCCAGGGCCACATCTGGGTCTCCCAGGGCTCCACCTGGGTCCCCAGGGCCACATCCGTGTCCCCAAGGCCCCACCCAGGTTTCCAGGGCCACACCCGGGTCTCCAGGTCCACACTCTGGTCTCCAGTGCCCCATTGGGTCCTCAGGGTCACATCCAGGTCTCCAGGGCCACATCCGGGTCCCCAGGGCCATATCCGGGTACCCAGGGCCACATCCCAGTGTCCAGAGCCACATCCAGGTCTCTCAGGGTCACATCAGGGTGTCTAGCGACACATCCGGATCTCCAGGGCTACATCCAGGTCTCCAGGGCCACATCTGGATCTCCAGGGCCACATCCAGGTCTCCAGGGCGACATCTGGGTCTCATGGGCCACATCCAGGTCTGCAGAGCCACTTCTGGGTCTCCAGGGCCAATTCTGGGTCTCTAGGTCCACATCCGGGTTTCTAGGGACACATCTGGGTCTCCAGAGCTCCATGCAGGGCCCCACCCCGGTCTCCAGGGCCACATTGGGGTATCCAGGGCCACATCCGGGTCTCCAGGGCCACATTGTGGCATCCCAGGGCCACATCCGGGTTTCCAGGGCCACAACCGGATTTCAAGGGCCACACCCAGGTCTTCAGGGCCACATCCGGGTCCGCAGGACCACATCCGTGTGCCCAGGGCCACATCCTGGTGTCTAGGGCCATATCCGAGTCTCCAGGGCCACATCCAGGTCCACAAGGCCAATTCCGGGTCTCCAGGGCCAATTCCGGGTCTCCAGGGCCACTTCTGGGTCTCTAGGGCCACATCTGGGTCTTTAGGGCCAAATCCGATTCTTTAGGGCTACATCCTGGTCTCCAGGCCTCATCCGAGCCTCCAGGGCTCCCTCCAGGGCCACATCTGTGTCCCAGGGCTCCACCCGAGTCTCCAGGGCCACATCCGGGTCTCTAGGGCCACATCTGTGTCTCCAGGGCTCCATTCGGGTCTTCAGGGCACATCCGGGTCTCTAGGGCCACATCCAGTTTCCAGGCGCATCCAGGTCTCCAAGGCTCCCTCCAGGGCCACATCTGTTTCTCAGGGCTCCACCTGGGTCTCCAGGGCCACATTCGGGTCTCCAGGGCCACATCCGGGTCCCCAGGGCCACATCCGCTTCTCCAGGGCCACATCCGGGTCTCCAGGGCCACATCTGTTTCCCCTGGACCACATCCGGGTTTCCAAGACCACATCTGGGACCCAGGGCTCCGTCAGGGTCTCCAGGGCCACATACAGGTCTCTAGGTCCACCTCCGGGTCTCCAGGGCTCCTTCCAGGGCCCCAACCTTGCCTCCAGGGCCACACCCGGGTCTCCAGGGCCATACCTAGATCCCCAAGGCCACATCCGTATCCCCAGGGCCACATCCGGGTATCCAGGGCGACATCCAGGTCTCCCAGGTTCATATCCAGGTGTCTAGGGCCACATCCAGGACTCCAGGGCCACATCCAGGTCTCCCAGGGCCACATCCAGGACTCCAGGGCCACATCCAGGTCCCCAGGGCCACATCTGGGTCTCCCAGGGACACATCCAGGTCTCCAGGGCCACATCCATGTCCCTAGGGCACCATCCGGCTCTCCAGGGCCACACCCGGGTCTCCAGGGCCACTTCCGGCCCCAGGGCAATATCTGATTGTGTAGAGCCACATCAGGGATCCCAGGGTCACATCTGGGTGACTAGGGCCACATCCGGATCTCCAGGGCCGCATCCGGGTCTCTAGGGTACCATCCTGGTCTCCAGGACCACAGCCGGTTCTCTAGGGTTCCCTCCAGGTCCCCACCCATGTAACCAGGGCCACATCGGGGTCTCCAGGGCCACATCGGGGTCTCCAGGGCCCCACCCGTGTCTCCAGGGCCAAACCCGGATCTCCAGGGCCACATCCGGGTCTCAGGGCCACATCCGGGTCTCTAGGGCTCCATCCGGGTCTCCAGGAACACATCTGGGTCTCTCTAGGGCCACATCCGAGTCACCAAGGCTCCCTCCAGGGCCCCACCCGGGTCTCCAGGGCCACATCGGGGTCTCAGGGGCACACTCGGGTCTCCAGGGCCACATCCGGGTCCCCAGGGCCACATCCGGATGTCTAGTGTCACATCCGGATCCCCAGGGAAACATCCAGGTCTCCAGGGCCACATCTCGATCCCAGGGCTCCACCCGGGTCTCCAGGGACACATCTCGATCCCCCAGGGCCACATCCGGGTCTTTAGGGATCCCTACAGGGCCACATCCGGGACCCCAGGGCCACATCCGGGTCTCTAGGGCCACATCCGGGTCTCCTAGGGCTCCACCCGGGTTTCTAGGGACACATCCGGATCCCCAGGTCCACATCCGCGTCCCCAGGGCCACACCTGAGTCTCCAGGGCCACACCCAGGTCTCCAGTGCCCCATCGGGTCCTCAGGGCCACATCCGGGTCTCCAGGGCCACATCCAGGTCCCCAGAGCTCCTTCCGGGTCTCCAGGGCCACATCCCCGTCTCTAGGGCCACATCCGGGTCCCCAGGGCTGCATCCGGGTCCCCAGGGCTCCATCTGGGTGTCCAGGGCCACATCCAGGTCTCCATGGCAATATCCGAGTCTCCAGGGACACATCAATGTCTTAGGGCCATATCTGGTGCTTCAGGGCCACGTCCTGGTCTCCAGGGCCACATCCGGGTCTTCAGGGCGCCATCCAGGGCCACTTCTGTGTCCCAGGGCTCCAACCGGTTCTCCAGGGGCACATTTGTGTCTCCAGGGCCACATCCGGGTCTCCAAGGCCACATCTGGGTCCCCAGGGCCACATCCAGGTCTCTCACGGCTCCAACCGGGTCCCCAGGGCCACATCCACGTCCCCAGCGCCCCACCTGGGTCTCCAGGGCCACATCGGGGTCTCCAGTGCCCCATCGGGTCCCCAGGGCCACATCCGGGTCCCCTGGCCACACCCGAGTCCGCAGGGCCATATTCGGGTCTCCCAGGGCTCCACCCGGGTCTCTAGGGACACATCCAGGTACCCAGGGCTCCTTCTGGGTCTCCAGGGCCACATCCCCATCTCTAGGGCCACATCCATGTATCTAGGGCCACATCCGGGTCCCCAGGGCAGCATCCGAGTCCCCAGGGTTCCATCTGGGTGTCCAGGGCCACATCCACGTCTCCATGGCCAGATCTGAGTCTCCAGGGACACATCGGGGTCTTAGGGCCATATCCAGTTCCTCAGGGCCACATCTGGGTCTCTGGGCTCCATCCGGGTTTCTGGGCTCCATCCGAGTCTCTGGGCTCCATCCGAGTCTCTGGGCTCCATCTGGGTCTGGGCTCCATTTAGGTCTCTGGGCTCCATCCAGGTCTCTGGGCCACATCCGGGTCTCTGGGCTCAACCCGGGTCTCCGGGCCACATCCAGATCTCCAGGGGCACATCCAGGTCTCCAGGGCCACATCTGGGTCTCCAAGGGCCACATTCGGTCCCCAGAGTCACATCCATGTCCCTAGGGCACCATCCGGATCTCCAGGACCACATCCGGGTCTCCAGTGCCACATCCGGGTCTCTAGGGCCACAGCTGGGTCTCCAGGGCTCCCTCCAGGGCCCCACCCGTGTCTCCAGGGCCACATAGGGGTCTCAGGGGCACACCCAGGTCTCTAGGGCCACATAGGGGTCTCAGGGGCAAACCCGGGTCTCTGGGGCCACATCAGGGTCTCCAGGGCCACATCCGGATCTCCAGGGCCACATCCGGGTCTCCACGGTCATATCAGGTCCCCAGGGCTCCATCCAGGTTTCCAGGGCCACATCCTGGTCCCCATGTAAAAATCCGGGTCTCCAGGGCCACATCTGAATCCCAGGGCTACACCTGGGTCTCCAGGGCCACATCTGGGTCTCCAGGACCGCATCCGGGTTTCCCAGGGCCACATCCGAGTCGCCAGGGCCACATCTGGCTCCCCAGGGCTCCACCCGGCTCTCCACAGCCACATCCAGGTCTCCAGGGCTCCCTCCAGCGCTAAAACTGGGTCCCAGGGCTCCATCCAAATCTCTGGACTCCATCCAGGTCTCTGGGCTCAATCCGGGTCTCTGGGCTCCATCCCGATCCCTAAGGCTCCATCCGGGTCCGCAGGGCCACATCCGGGTCTCCAGGGCCACATCTGGGTATCCCAGGGCCACAATCAGGTCTCCAGGGCCACATACGGGTGTCCAGGGCCACATCCGGGTCTCCAGGGCCACATCCGGTTCCCCAGGGCTCCATCCGGGCCTCCAGGCCACATCCGGGTCCCCCAGGGCCACATCGTGGTGTCTAGGGCAACCTCCGGGTCTCCATGACCACATCTGGGTCTCCAGGGCTCCCTCCAGGGCCACATCTGCGTCCCAGGGCTCCACCCAGGTCCAGGGCTACATCCGGGTCCCCAGAGCCACATCCAGGTCTCCATGGCCACATCTGGGTCCCCAGGGCCACATCGGTCTCCCAGGGCTCCACCTGGGTTTCCCAGGGCCACATCTGGGTCCCCAGAGCCACACCCAGGTCTCCAGGGCCACACCCGGGTCTCCAGGACCACACCAGCGTCCAGGGCACATCCGGATCTCCAGGGCTCCCTCCAGGGCCATATCTGGGTCCCAGAGCTCCACCCGGGGCCCAAGGGCCACATCCGAGTCCCCATAGCCACTTTCCGGTTCTCCAGGGCCACTTCCAGGTCCCCAGGGCCACATCTGGGTCTTCAGGACCACATCCAGTTCTCTGGGATACATCTGGGTCTCTGGGCTCCATCCGAGTCTCTGGGCTCCATCCGGGTCTCTGGGCCACATCCGGGTCCCTAAGGTTCCATCCAGTCCCTAAGGCTTCATTCGGGTCTCTGGGCTCCATCCGGGTCCCTAAGGCTCGATCTGAGTCTATGGGCTCCATTCGAGTCTCTGGGCTCCATCCGGGTTTCTGGGCTTCATCCTGGTATCTGGGCTCCATCCCGATCCCTAAGGCTCCATCCGGGTCCCTAAGGCTCCAACCGGGTCCGTAAGGCTCTATCCGGGTCCCTAAGGCACCATCCGGGTCTCTGGGCTCCATCCAAGTCTCTGGGCTCCATCCGGGTCCCTAAGGCTCCATCCAGTCCCTAAGGCTCCATTCGGTTCTCTGGGCTCCATCCTGGTCCCTGGGCTCCATCTGGGTCTCTGGGCTCCATCCGGGTCACTGGACTCTATCTGTGTCTCTGGGCTCCATCCGGGTCTCTGGGCAACATCTGGGTGTCTGGGCTCTCTCCGAGTCTCTGGGCTCTCTCCAGGTCTCTGAGCTACATCCGTGTCCATAAGGCTCCATCCGAGTCTGGGCTCCAACCGAGTCTCTGGGCACCAGCAAGGTCCCTAGGATCCATCCGGGTTCCTAAGGCTCCATCCGAGTCTCTGGGCTCCATCCGGGATGGAGCCCAGATACCCAGATGGTGCCTTAGGGACCCGGATAGAGCCTTACGGACCCGGTTGGAGCCTTAGGGACCCGGATGGAGCCTTAGGGATCGGGATGGAGCCCAGAGACCAGGATGAAGCCCAGAAACCCGGATGGAGCCCAGAGACTCGAATGGAGCCCATAGACTCAGATCGAGCCTTAGGGACCCGGATGGAGCCCAGAGACCCGAATGAAGCCTTAGGGAGCTTTAAAAATTATTTCCTTGTTTATCAAACATTTCTTGTGGTGTTTAGTATATACCTGGTGTTTTCCTAAACACTGTGCAATGCTCACTATTCTAAACCTCATGTGATTCCCATAGGTGAAAACTATTATTGTCACCATTTTACAAATGAAGCAGCCACAGAAGATTGAGCCACCTCCCACATGTCTGACACCCAGTAGGAGACAGAGCCAAGATTCAAGTCCAGGCAGGAAAACTCCTCAGTTCCCACAGTAAGCCAGTTGGCAGGATTGCTACCCAGTTCTTTAACTATTTGGTAGAACTCACCAAGAAAGCCATTTGGACCATCAGTTTGATCTCTGGGAGTTTTAAAAAAGTATGACTGATTCAATGACTTCACTTGTTCCAGACATTTTCAGCATGTTTACTGCTTCTTGGCTGGCTTTAGTACTTGGTCCGTAAAGGCACTTGTCCATGCTATCATCTAAGTTATCTATTTTTTTGGCATACAGTTATTCATAGTACATTTAAAAATCATTTTTATAGTTGTAAGGTTAGTAATAATGCCCCTTCTTTTCTGATCCTGATTATTTGAGTTTATTTAGCTTTTTATGAGTCCACGTGATAATTTGTCAGTTTTGTTCTTTTCATAGAGTCCTATTGGGTTTCATGGATTTTCATTCTTGCTTCTCTATTCTCTAATCATAATTTCCACTCTGGTCTACTATTTCCTTCCTTGTGCTTGCTTTGGGTTTGGTTTTCTGTTCTCCTTTCCTTGTCTTAAGGTGGAAAGTGTGGTTACTGATTTCAAATTTTTCTTCCTTTTTACCATAGGCATTTACAGGAATACATTTACTGTAAGTACACTTTTAGTAGCAAGCCACAAGTTCTGGCATGTCATCCCTTCATTTTAATTAATCTGAAAGTATTTTATAATTTCTGTTTTGATTTGACCCACTGATTATCTAGGTGTGTGTTAGTTTCCATATATTTGTAAATCTCCAAATTTCTTTCAGCTATTCATTTCATTCCATTGTGGTCAGGAGACATGTTTCACATTATTTCTATTCATTTAAATTTATTTTATCTTTTTAGTGCATTTCATGTCATTTTAAGTGACACAAAAACTGTACATGTTTATGGGTACCACGTGATGTTCACTACACACACACACTCTATAATGTTCAATCGGGGTAAACACATCTATTCCCTCGAATGTTCAACAATTTTTTATGGTATAAGCATTCAAAATACTTTCTTCTAGGTTTTTTTTAAAAAAGAAATATGCATTTCATGATCATTATGTGTAGTCACCCTATTTCACAATAGAACACTAATCTCATTACTGCTTACTATAACTTTGTGCTTATTAATCAAACTTTCCCTATTATTTCTCCCTCATGTCTACTCTCCCCAGCCTTCAATAATCACCATTATACTCTTACAGTTTATGAGATCAACTTTATAACATTCCACATATGAGTGAGATCATGCGGTGCTTGTCTTTCTATGCTTGGCTTACTTCACTTACCATAATGAAAATTTTTCTATCCATGTTGTTGCAAATGACAAGATTTCATCCTTTCTATGACTGGATAGTCTTTCATTGTGTTTATGTATCGCATTTTCCTCATATATCATCAGTAGATGGACACTCCGTTTTTGGACTGTGAATAGTGCTACAATACACACAGCAGTGATGATGTCTCTTTAACTGATTTCATTTCCCTCTATAAAGCCCAGTCATGGGACTGCTGGATCATATGGTAGTTCTGGTCTCATTTTTCCAGTGAAGTCCCTAGACTGTTTCCCCCAATGAGTTGACAAATTTACAATTCTACTAGCAGTGTGCAAGTGTCCCATTTCTCTGCATCACCACTAGCACTCGGTATCATTTGACTTTATATATACGTGTATATATATATATATGAAATATTTATTTTATTCATTTGAAAGACAGAGTTACAGAGAGAGGTAGAGACAAAGAGAGAGGTCTTCTATCTGCAAGGTTACTCCTCAGATGGCTGCAACAGCCTGAGCTGCACCGATCCAAAGCCAGGAGCCAGGACCCTCCTCCAGGTCTCCCACATGGGTACAGGGGCCCAAGGGCTTGGGCGATCTTCTACTGCTATCCCACACCATAGCAGAGAGCTGAATCAGAAGAGGAGTAGTCGGGACTCAAACCAGCACCTATATGGGATGCCGGCAATTCAGGCCAGGGCTTTAACCCACTGTGTTACAGCACCGGCCCCATCTTTTGACTTTTGATAACGTCCATTCTAGTTGCAGTGAAGTGATCTATCAGTGTGGTTTTATTTGCATTTCCCTGACAATGAATGATGTTGAATGTTTTCTGAGGTATTGCTTGGTCATTTGTGTGTCTTTCTTTTAGAAATGTTTAAATTTACTACTCATTTCCTAATTGGAGTATCTGTTCTTTTGCTTTTGAGTTGCTAATGGATATTAACCCTTTGTCAGATGTATCATTATAAGTGTTGAATCCATCGTGCAGCTGTCTCCTTGCTTTGTTGATTGTTTCCTTTACTGTGCAGAAGCTTTCATTTGATGAGACCCCATTTGTCTATTTTTTTTTTTTGCTTTTGTTTCTGTGCTTTTGAGGCCTTAGCCAAAAAATCCTGGTGGATTCCAATGTCCTAAAGCATTTCCCCTATCTTACTCTACTTAACCTCAAAGTTTAGGTTTCTCATTAGGTCTGTGATCTGTGTTGAGCTGATGTTGTACCTGGTGAGAGTTAGGGGCCTGGCTTCATTTCTAAGCATGTGGATATCCTGTTTCCTCAGTACCAGTTATTGGAAAGGATTTCCTTTTCCAATGTATGGTTTTAGCACCTTTGTCAAGGATTATTTGTCAGTGGAAGTTTGGTATATGATTAGGCTCTCTGTTTTGTTCCATTGCTCCAAGTATCTTTTTTATGCTAATACCATCATGTTTTAAGTACAATAGCTTTTGAAGGCGGAGCCAAGATGGCGGAATAGTGAGGGCGCGCACCGATAGTCCGGGAAAATTTAGTTTAATAAAAGTGGAGTTACGGTAGCCTCAGAAAAAGGATCAGGAAAAAACTGCAGAGGAAACTCTTCTGGATCGAGTGGCTGTGACTCGGAGGACCTACTGGGAGAACAAGGTCGCCCACCGCGTGGAAGCCGAGCCGCGGGAGCCGCAGGGTCTGCGCACCAGTGCAGGAAGGGGAGTGGATGTCACACAGACACCAGCGGGGACAGCAGGGATGCCCAGGGCTCCGAGTCCACACATCGGCGCTGGAAGGGGAGGTGAGCTCAGTAACCCTAGACATTGGCGGGGAAACGGTGGTCAGAATCCAGAGGGGAGCGGGAAAGTTCACCAGACTGACTACAGGAAAGAAGAAAAAAAGGTGGGGGGGGGGTACTGGTACAGACGAGTTTCTCTCTCCGCCAACCTTGCAAAAGGCGAGCAAGAGACAAACAGCAGGCCCCCTCTCTGGATTTACATAACAAAAGGGGAGAGCTAAGGAACTGAGTCACTACAATTCAGTAGCCTAGGCAACCCAGTGGGAGTCCAGAGGAGAAACAGAGCCTGCACAGACTCTTTGGGTAGAAGCCAGAGTTCGGAAGCTAAATACCATCAATTCTGCACAGCCGTGCAGTGCGGTATTACTTACCTCCTGAATAAATTAAATAAATAAATAAATAAATAAATAAAAAGAGAGAGATTTACCACGCATAACCTGAGGGTGTCACCTTTGCACACCCGTAACCTGGAAGAACCAAGCATAGTTCTCAGGCCACACCCAACTCATGCCTCCAAGGCTCCTCCAACAGAAGGCAGTCCACTTAACACAGACACAGTATAAAATAAAAAAATTAAAAAATAAACAAACAAACAAACACACAGTGACGAAAGAAGAATTAACTATGCCAAGAAACAAACACAAAAATCGAGGGAACAATTCAACGATGACACTATGATGCCTCCAAATAAACAAAACACCCCAAGCCAAGATTATGAAGATGATGAGATAGAAGAAATGCAAGATACGGATTTCAAAAAATTTATGATAAGAACATTTAGAAGTTTTCAAAAGCAAATCCTTAAACTACAGAAATCCTTATTGGACAGGATAGAAAATCTCTCTCGTGAAAATGAAATTTTAAGGAAGAATCAAAATGAAACGCAGAAACTAGTAGAACAGGAAAGTGTGATAGTGAAGAAAAATCAAAATGAAATGAAGAACTCAATAGATCAAATGACAAACACATTAGAGAGTCTAAAAAACAGAGTCAGTGAAACAGAAGAGAGAATATCAGACTTAGAAGACAGAGCACAGGAAAACATACAGTCAAACCAAAGAAAAGAAGAGGAAATTAGAAATCTAAAAAATGTTGTTGGGAATCTACAGGATACTATTAAAAAAACCAACATTCGAGTTCTAGGAGTTCCTGAAGGCATGGAGAGAGAGAAAGGATTAGAAGGCCTTTTTAGTGAGATACTAGCAGAGAACTTTCTGGGTTTGGAGAAGGACAGAGAAATCCTAGTACAGGAAGCTCATAGAACCCCCAATAAACATGACCAAAAGAGATCCTCACCACGACACGTGGTAATTAAACTCACCACAGTGAAACATAAAGAAAAGATCCTAAAATGTGCAAGAGAGAAACGTCAGATTACTCTCAGAGAATCTCCAATTAGACTCACAGCAGACTTCTCATCAGAAACACTACAGGCTAGGAGGGAATGGCGAGACATAGCACAGGTGCTAAGAGAGAAAAATTGCCAGCCCAGAATATTATATCCTGCTAAGCTCTCATTTGTGAATGAAGGTGAAATAAAGACCTTTCATAGCAAACAGAAATTGAAAGAGTTTGCCGCCACTCGTCCAGCCCTGCAAAAGATACTTAAAGATGTGCTACACTCAGAAACACGGAAACATGGCCATCAATATGAAAGAAGGTAAAGGAAGAAAAATCACCAGTAAAAGAGCATGGGAAGCTCAAAGCATATACTAGAAAATATCTCCGGGAAAATGGCAGGGCAAAGTCACTACATATCAATAGTCACATTAAACATTAATGGTCTTAACTCTTCAGTTAAAAGACACTGATTGGCAGATTGGCTCAAGGAACACAACCCAACTATTTGTTGCCTACAAGAAACACATCTCTCTAACAAAGATGCATGCAGACTGAAAGTGAAAGGTTGGTAAAAGATATTCCATGCCAACAGAAACCAAAAAAAGCAGGTGTAGCCATATTAATATCAGACAAAATAAACTTTAATACAAAAACTGTTAAGACAAAGAGGGGCACTATATAATGATTAAGGGTTCAATTCAACAGGAAGATGTAACTATTATAAATGTATATGCACCTAATTACAGGGCACCGGTCTATTTAAAAGATATGTTAAGGGACTTAAAGGGAGATTTAGATTCCAATACAATAGTACTGGGGGACTTCAATACTCCACTCTCAGTAATAGACAGATCAATAGGACAGAAGATCAACAAAGAAACAGCAGATTTAATTGACACTATTGCCCAAATGGATCTAACAGATATCTACAGAACTTTCAATCCTACATCTAAAGACTTTACATTCTTCTCAGCAGTGCATGGAACCTTCTCTAGGATTGATCACATACTAGGCCATAAAGCAAGTCTCAGCAAATTCAAAAGAATTGGAATCATACCAGGCAGCTTCTCAGACCACAGCAGAATGAAGCTGGTAATTAGCAACTCAGGAAATCCAAGAAAATATGCAAACACATGGAGACTGAACAACATGCTATTGAATGAACACTGGGTCATTCAAGAAATCAAAAGAGAAATAAAAAACTTTCTGGAAGTCAATGAGGATAACAACACAACATATCAAAACTTATGGGATACAGCAAAAGCAGTATTGAGAGGCAAGTTTATAGCAATAGGTGCCTACATCAAGAAATTGGAAAGGTACCAAATAAATGAGCTTTCAGCGCATCTCAAGGACCTAGAAAAACTGCAGCAAACCAAACCCAAATCTAGTAGGAGAAGAGAAATAATTAAAATCAGAGAAGAAATTAACAGGATTGAATCCAAAAAAAATTACAAAAAATCAGCCAAGCGAAGAGCTGGTTTTTTGAAAAAATAAACAAAATTGACACTCCATTGGCCCAACTAACTAAAAAAAGAAGAGAAAAGACCCAAATCAATAAAATCAGAGATGAAAAAGAAAACGTAACAACAGACACCACAGAAATAAAAAGAATCATCAGAAATTACTACAAGGACTTGTATGCCAGCAAACAGGAAAATCTATCAGAAATGGATAGATTCCTGGACACATGCAATCTACCAAAATTGAACCATGAAGACATAGAAAACCTAAATAGACCCAAAACTGAAACAGAAATTGAAACAGTAATAAAGGCCCACCCAACAAAGAAAAGCCCAGGACCAGATGGATTCACTGCTGAACTCTACCAGACATTTAAAGAAGAACTAATTCCATTTCTTCTCAAGCTATTCAGAACAATCGAAAAAGATGGAATCCTCCCAAATTCTTTCTATGAAGCCAGCATCACCTTAATCCCTAAGCCAGAGAAAGATGCAGCACTGAAAGAAAATTATAGACCAATATCCCTGATGAAAATAGACGCAAAAATCCTCAATAAAATTCTCGCCAATAGAATACAACAACACATCAGAAAGATCATACACCCAGACCAAGTGGGATTTATCCCTGGTATGCAGGGATGGTTCAGCATTCTCAAATCAATCAAGTGATTCACCACATTAACAGACTGCAAAAGAAAAACCATATGCTTATCTCAATTGATGCAGAGAAAGCATTCGATAAAATTCAACTCCCTTTCATGATGAAAACTCTAAGCAAATTGGGTATAGAAGGAACATTCCTCAATATAATCAAAGCAATTTTTGCAAAACCCATGGCCAGCATCCTATTGAATGGGGAAAAGTTGGAAGCATTTCCACTGAGATCTGGCACCTGACAGGGATGCCCACTCTCACCACTGCTATTTAACATAGTTCTGGAAGTTTTAGCCAGAGCCATCAGGCAAGAAAAAGAACTCAAAGGAATACAAATTGAGAAGGAAGAAGTCAAACTATCCCTCTTTGCAGACAATATGATTATTTAGAGGATCCAAAGAACTCTACTAAGAGACTATTGGAACTCATAGAGGAGTTTGACAAAGTGGCAGGATATAAAATCAATGCACAAAAATCAACAGTCTTTGTATACACAGGCAATGCCACAGCTGAGAAAGAACTGCTAAGATCAATCCCATTCACAATAGCTACAAAAACAATCACATACCTTGGAATAAACTTAACCAAGGACGTTAAAGATCTGTACGATGAAAATTACAAAACCTTAAAGAAAGAAATAGAAGAGGATACCAAAAAATGGAAAAATCTTCCATGCTCATGCATTGGAAGAATCAACATCATCAAAATGTCCATTCTCCCAAAAGCAATATATAGATTCAATGCAATTCCAATCAGGATACCAAAGACACTCTTCTCAGATCTAGAAAAAAATGATGCTGAAATTCATATGGAGGCACAAGAGACCTCGAATAGCTAAAGCAATCTTGTACAACAAAAACAAAGCCGGAGGCATCACAATACCAGATTTCAGGACATACTACAGGGCAGTTGTAATCAAAACAGCATGGTACTGGTACAGAAACAGATGGATAGACCAATGGAACAGAATTGAAACACCAGAAATCAACCCAAACATCTACAGCCAACTTATATTTGATCAAGGATCTAAAACTAATTCCTGGAGCAAGGACAGTCTATTCAATAAATGGTGCTGGGAAAACTGGATTTCCACGTGCAGAAGCATGAAGCAAAACCCCTACCTTACACCTTACACAAAAATCCACTCAACATGGATTAAAGACCTAAATCTATGACCTGACACCATCAAGTTACTAGAGAACATTGGAGAAACCCTTCAAGATATTGGCACAGGCAAAGAATTTCTGGAAAAGACCCGGGAGGCACAGGCAGTCAAAGCCAAAATCAACTATTGGGATTGCATCAAATTGAGAAGTTTCTGTACTGCAAAAGAAACAGTCAGGAGAGTGAAGAGACAACCGACAGAATGGGAAAAAATATTTGCAAACTATGCAACAGATAAAGGGTTAATAACCAGAATCTACAAAGAGATCAGGAAACTTCAAAACAACAAAACAAACAACCCACTTAAGAGATGGGCCAAGTACCTCAATAGACGTTTTTCAAAAGAGAAAATCCAAATGACCAACAGGCACATGAAAAAATGTTCAAGATCACTAGCAATCAGGGAAATGCAAATCAAAACCACAATAAGGTTTCACCTCACGCCAGTTAGAATGGCTCACATACAGAAATCTACCAACAACAGATGTGGCGAGGATGTGGGGAAAAAGGGACACTAACCCACTGTTGGTGGGAATGCAAGCTGGTCAAGCCACTATGGAAGTCAGTCTGGAGATTGCTCAGAAACCTGAATATAACCCTATTATGGAAGTCAGTCTGGAGATTCCTCAGAAACCTGAAGATAACCCTACCGTTCCACCCAGCCATCCCACTCCTTGGAATTTACCCAAAGGAATTTAAATTGTCAAACAAAAAAGCGGTCTGCACCCTAATGTTTATTGCAGCACAATTCACAATAGCTAAGACCTGGAACCAACCTAAATGTCCATCAACGGTAGACTGGATAAAAAAATTATGGGCTATGTATTCTTTAGAATACTATACCGCAGTAAGAAACAATGAAATCCAGTCATTTACAACAAAATGGAGGAATCTGGAACACATCATGCTGAGTGAAATAAGCCAGTCCCAAAGGGACAAATATCATATGTTCTCCATGATTGGTGACAACTGACTGAACACCAAAAAGGAAACCTCCTGAAGTGAAATGGGCACTATGAAAAATGGTGACTTGATCAGCATAGCCCTGACTGTTAATGAACAACTTAATACATTATCCCTCTTAGTAGTTTTTTTTTTGTCTGTTCTACTTAATATGACTGGTTTATTCTGTAATTAATACACAGTTATTCTTAAGTGTTGAAATTTAACTGAAATGTGATCCCTGTTAAATGTAAGAGTGGGAATAAGAGAGGGAAGAGATGTACAATTTGGGACATGCTCAAGCTGACTTGCCCCAAACAGTAGAGTTAGAAACATACCAGGGGACTCCAATTCAATCCCATCAAGGTGGCATGTACCAATGCCATCTCACTAGTCCCAGTGATCAATTTCTGTTCACAATTGATCATAATGAAAGGACTAAGAGTCAAAGGGAGCACATAAACAAGTCTAGTACCTGCTAATACTAACCAATAGAATAAAAAAAAGGGAGAGAACAATCCAACATGGGAAGCGAGATACACAGCAGACTCATAGAATGGCAGATGTCCTAAAGAGCACTCTGGCCTCAGAATCAGCCCTAAAGGCATTCGGATCTGGCTGAAAAGCCCATGAGAGTATTTCAGGCATGGAAAGCCAAGACACTCTGGCAAAAGATCTCTGTGAGTGAGATCCCAGTGGAAAGAACAGGTCTTCAAAGAAGGAGGTACCCTTCTCTGAAGGGAGGAGAGAACCTCCACTTTGACTATGACCTTGTCTAAACAAGATAAGAGTCGGAGAACTCAGAGGGCTTCCATAGCCTTGGAAACTCATGACTGGAGCATAGGGAGATTACTGATGCCATAAACAGGAGTGTCAGTTTGTGAAGTCAACAACAGGAGTCACTGTGCACTTACTCCTCATGTAGGATCTCTGTCCTTAATGTGCTGTGTATTGAGACTTAATGCTATAACGAGTACTCAAACCGTATATTTCACTTTGTGTTTCTATGGGGGTGCAAACTGTTGAAATCTTTACTTAATGTATACTAAACTGATCTTCTGTAAAAAAAAAAAAAAAAAGAAAAGAAAAAAGAAAAGAAATTACCAATTCCCAACTTGACTCTCGCTGGGATTAAACATGACAATAGGTCTGATCTGATTTCATCATCATTTTAAAAATCATCTATTATTTTTCACTTTATGTTTCTGTGTGGGAGCAAACTGTTGAAATCTTTACTTAATGTATGCTAAATTGATCTTCTGTATATAAAGAGAATCGAAAATGAATCTTGTTGTGAATGGAAGGGGAGAGGGAGTGGGAAAGGTGAGGGCTGCGGGTAGGAGGGACGTTATGGGGGGGAAGCCATTGTAATCCATAAGCTGTACTTTGGAAATTTATATTCATTAAATAAAAGTTTAAAAAAGTACAATAGCTTTTTAAAAAAACATTTATTTATTAGTTGAAATGTGATGTCAAAGAAGCAGAGGCAGAGACGCATAAAGAGGTGTTCCAACTACTGGTTCACTCCACAAATGGAAACAATGGCTAGAGCTGGACTGATCTTAAGTCTGGAGCCTAGATATTCTTCCAGGTCTCCCACTTAGGTGTGGGACCCAAGAACTTAGACCATGTTCTACTGCTTTCCCAGACCATACCAGAGAGCTGGATCAGAAGTAGAACAACCAGGACTTGAACTGGCGTCCATATTGGATATCGGTGCTGCAGGCAGCAGCTTTAACCCTACACCACAATGCTGACCCCACAATGGATATTTTAAAAAGTTTATTTGTTCATTTTTGTTCAGTTGAGACAGAGAGAGGGAGGAAGATAGCAAGACACACACATACACACACAGAGAGAGAGACTGTTCTTCCATCCACTGGTTCACTCTCCACATGCCTTGCAGTAGCTGGGGCTGGCACAAGCTGAAGGCAGGAGCCAGGAGCTCCATCTGAGTCTCCCAGGTGAGTGACAGGGAGCCAAGGGCTTGACTCATTGTCTTCTGCCTCCAAGGTGCATTAGTAGGATGATGGATCAGAAGCAGGGGTGTGAGAATCCCAGGCACTCCAATACGGGGTGCAGATGTCCCAAGTGGTGGCTTAACCTGCTGCACCATGATGCTCACCTCTCTCTATGACTGTATTTTGAAATCAGTTAATATAATGCCAACTACTTTGATCTTTTCGCTCAGGATTGCCTTGACTACAATTAGTGTGGTTTCACACTAATTGTAGTAGTGTTTTTCTAGCCCTTGTTATTTTGATAGGGATTGCATTCAATCTATGAATTTCTCTGAGTAGTATGGAGATTTTAATAATACTGATTCTTCCAATCCATGTCCATGGTATGACTTTCCATTTGTTTATGTCCTCTTCAATTTCTTACACCAAAGTTTGCACAGTAGTCAGGACTGGTCCAGGCAAAAGCCAGAAGCCAGAAATGAATCCTGAGTCTCTCACAAGGGTGTCAAGGAGCCAAATATTTGAGTCATCATCTGCTGTCTCCCAGGGATGCACCAGTGGGAAGCTGGATCAGAAGCAGAGTAGTGGGCACTCCAGTCCAGGTACCGCAATACGAGATGTGGATGATGCGTGTGGTGATCTAAGTACTGCATCACATACCTGCCCCAGTTTTATAACTTTCCTTGTAGAGATCTTTCACCTTGCTGGTGAAATTATTTCTAGGGTTTTTTGGTAGCTATTGGAAATTGGATTTCTTTTTTTATTTCTTTCTGTAATTGGTGTTTAGCAATGTTGCTAATATTTCTAAGTTGACTTTATATCCTGCAACATTTCTGAATTAATCAATTAACTAAGTAATTAATTCTATTTGAAAGGCTGAGTTACAAGGAGGCAAAGGCAGAGGCAGAGGCAGAGAGAGAGAGCTTCCATTCTCTGGTTCACTCCTCAAATGGCTGCAACAGCCAGAGCTAGACTGAGCCAAAGCCAGGAGCCTGGAGCTTCATTCTGGTCTCCCATGTGTGCACAGGGCTCTCAATGACTTGGGCCATCTTCTACTGCTTTCCCATGCACATCAGCAGGGACCTGGATCAGAAGCAGAGCCGCCAGGACTTGAACAGGCACCCATATGGCATGCTGGCCCTGCAGGTGGTGGCTCTACTGGCCACGCCCCAGCAGCAGCCCCTGATGAATTCATTTATTACCCCTAATTGGTTTTTTTAAGGATTTATTTTTTATTTGAAATCCAGTGTTACACAGAGAGAGTAGGACAGGCAGAGAGAGAGAGAGAGAGAGAGAGAGAGAGAGAAATCTTCCATCCATTGGTTCACTCCCCAATTGGCTACAACAGCCGGGGCTGTGCCAATTGAAAGCCAGGAGCCAGGAGCTTCTTCTGGGGCTCCCATGCTGGTGCAGAGCCCAAGGGCTTAGGCCATCTTCCACTGCTTTACCTGGCCATAGCAGACAGTTGGATTAGAAGTGGCGCAGCTGGATCTAGAACTAGCACCTATATGGGAAGCTGGCAATGCCAGCAGTGGCTTTACCGGCTATGCCACAGCACTGGCACCAATAGGCTTTTTAAAAAAGATTGATTTTTTTTAGCAACAGAGAAAAAGGAGAGACAGAGACAGAGACAGAGATTGATCTTCCATCCACTGGGTCACTCCACAAATGGCTGCAACAGCAGAATCTGGGTCAGGCAAATGTCAGGAGCCAGAACTCCATCCTGGTCTCCCACATGGGTGATAGGGGCCCAGGTACTTGAGCCATCCCCTGCTGCCTTCCCAGGCACAGTGGCCACAGTAGCAGGAAGCTGATTTGGAAGCAGAGCATCTGGGACTGGAACTGGTGCTCTGAGAGATATGCCAGCATCAGAAGCAGCAGTTTAACCTGTTGTGGCACAACACTATGTCCAGTTCTAGTAGTTTCTTGTGGAGTCTTTTGGATTTTCTCTATGTAAGAGTATATCATCAGAGAGCAGTGACAATTTGACTTCCTCCTTTCTTTTGTCAACTTACCCTGTTTACGACTTCTAGTACTATGTCAAATAAAAGTGGTAAAAGAAGGCATCCTTCAGCTTTTCTCCATTCAATATTATGTTAGCTTTTGGCTTGTTATGTGTGGTTTTTATTATGTTGAGTATGTTCTTGGCAGACTTAATTTATTCTGTTTTCATAATGCAGGGATGATGGATTTTATCATATGCCCTTTCTACATCTACTGAGATGATCATATTATTTTATCCTTCACTCTGTGAAATACATCATGTTTATTGATTTGTGTATGTTGAATCCTTGCATCCCTGGGTTGAATACCAATTGATCCTGGTGAGTAATCATTTTAATATGCTATTAGACTTGGTTTGCTTGTATTGTGTTGAGGAGTTTTTTATCTATACCCATCATGGATATTGATGTATAGCTTTCTTTTTCTGTGTGTCCTTGTCAGGTTTTGACATCAGGTAATGTTTTTCTCTCAGAATGAGTTTGGAGAAATTACATCATTGTATATATTTTTGAGTAATTTATGGATAATTGTGTTAATTTTTAAAAGATAGAATTTGGCACTATAGCCAAGTGGTCTTGAGCTTTTCCTTGAGGGAGACTTTCTAGTAGCAGTTTGGTCCCACTACTCTTTGTTGATCTGTATCAGTGTTCTATTACTTCATGTCTCACTCTCGATTAGGTGTGTCCAGAAAGATGTCTATTCTTAGTTATCAAATTTTTTCTGTATCATTATTTATAATAACCTATAATGATTATTTCTATTTCTGTGTTGTTAGTTGTTTCCCTTTTCATCTCTAATTTTATTTATCTGAATCTCTCTTTTTTAGCATTAGCTAAGTTTATCAATTCTTACAAAAATTGATTAATTCTTAGCTAAGTTCATCAATTTTTCAAAGAACCAGCTCTTCATTTTATTTGTTTTGTTTATTTGCTCTTCATTTATTCTGTTTTGAGTTGTACTGTTTCTTTCATTCTACTAATTTTGGATTTGATTTGTTCTTGTTTTGTAAGATGCAGCAGTAAGTTGTTTGAGATCTTTCTGCTTTTTTGATGTAGGCATTGGTTACTATCAACTTCCCTCTTATTACTGCTTTTGATAATTCAAAGGTTTTGCAATATTTCCTTTTTCATTCATTTCAAGAATATTTTTAATATTTCCTTTTTTTCCTTGATTCAATTATTGTTTGGGAGTAAATTGTTTAATTTCCATAGATCGAGGTAGTTTCCAATGTTTTTTGTTGTGTGTGTGGTATCGGTTTCTGGTTTTCTGACTTGTAGTCAGAAAATATATTCAGTATTATCTGTATTTTAAAAATGTTTGGGACTTGTTTTGTACGAACTGTGTGATCTGTCTTGGAAAATGTTGCATATGTTGCATATGCTGCTGAGAAAAACGTGTATCCACAGCTGTTGGATGCAAAGATCTGTGGATGCTTGTTAGGTGCAATCAAACCAGGATGTTGTTTCTTTGATAATTTTCTTTTTAAAAAAGACTTATTTATTTGAAAAAGCTAGAGAGAGAGTGAAAGCAACAGGGAAAAAGAGAGACAGAGAGAAATCTTCTGTCCCCTGATTCACTCTGCAAACAGCTGCAGGGGCAGGCTGGGCTGGGCTGAATTCCCGGTGGCAGGGACCCAGGACTTAGGCCATCTTCTGCTGCCTTCCCTGGGGATTGTCAGGGAGACGGAACAGAAGCAGGGCAGACGGGACTGGAGTCAGCGTTCTGGGA
Source organism: Oryctolagus cuniculus (assembly GCF_964237555.1). NCBI lineage: Eukaryota > Metazoa > Chordata > Mammalia > Lagomorpha > Leporidae > Oryctolagus > Oryctolagus cuniculus. The sequence goes on along the minus strand of NC_091436.1, from coordinate 140,080,303 downwards.
TGCCTGTGTCACAAGAGGCAGCTTAACTGCTGAACTACAGGCTCACACCTCTTTGTTGGTTATCTGTGTGGACGATCTGTCCGTTGCTGAAGGTGGAGCACTGAAGCCCCCTACTATTATCATATTGGAGTCTCTCTCTCTCTCTCTTTCTCTCTCTCTAGGCCTATTAATATTTGTTTTATGTATCTGGATGCTTTCATGTTGAGTGCATATGTATTATTGCTGGATTAGCACTTTATTGTTATATAATGAATCTTTCTTGTCCTGTTTTACTGCTTTGCATGTAAAATCTTTTTTGTCTGATATAAGTAAGGCTGTTTGTGGTTTCTTTTGGATTCCACTTGCATGGAATATCTTATTCTGTTCTTTCATTTTTCAGTCTATCTGTGTAAAAAGAATATAGTTGTAATTTTTACTATTGTTATTGATTCAGTCATTCTATACCTTTTAATTGGAGAATTTAATCCATTTACATTTAAGGTAAATATTGATAAGTAAGGTCTTATACTGCAGTTTTATAATTGTTTTCTTGTTAGTTTTCTTCCTCCTTCTTTCTCTCTCTCCTTTCCTTTTAGCTTTCCTTTCTTCTTTTTTTTAAAGATATATTTACTTGAGCCGGCGCCGCGGCTCACTAGGCTAATCCTCCGCCTAGCGGCACCGGCACACCAGGTTCTAGTCCCGGTCGGGGCGCCGGATTCTGTCCCGGTTGCCCCTCTTCCAGGCCAGCTCTCTGCTGTGGCCAGGGAGTGCAGTGGAGGATGGCCCGGGTGCTTGGGCCCTGCACCCCATGGGAGACCAGGAAAAGCACCTGGCTCCTGGCTCCTGCCATCGGATCAGCGCGGTACGCCGGCCGCAGCGTGCCGGCCGCGGTGGCCATTGGAGGGTGAACCAACGGCAAAGGAAGACCTTTCTCTCTGTCTCTCTCTCTCACTGTCCACTCTGCCTGTTAAAAAAAAAAAGATATATTTACTTGAAAGTTGGTGTTACACAAAGAGAGAAGAAGCAGAGGAAAAGAGAGAAACAGTCAGACACAGAGGCAGAGAGAGGTCTTCCATGTGCTTGTTCACTCCCCAGATGGCCACAACGGCCAGAGCTGTGGTGATCTGAAGCCAGGAGCCAGGAGCTTCTTCCAGCTCTCCCATGTTGGTACAGGGGCCCAAGGACTTGGACCATCTTCTATTGCTTTCCCAGGCCACAGCAGAGAGCTGGATTGGAAGTGGAGCAGCTGGGACTCGAACTGGCGCCCATATAGGATGTCGGCACTGCAGGCGGTGGCTTTACCCACTACGCCACAGCGCTGGCCCCAGCTTTCCTCTCTTCTTTCCTCCTTTTGTAACTCCCCTCCTTCCTCCCTCCATCCCATCCCCTCACTTTCTCCCTGTCTCATAATCTTCTTTTGTGGTAAAGTGATGTTCTCTAGTACTACATTTGGGTTCTTTGCTTATTGTTTTTTAAGTTTATTATAGAATTTTGCTTTGTGGTACGAACAAGGCTTACAGAATCATGTACTGGTTATATAAACTATTTTAAATGATAGAAACTTAGTGCTTATAAATATAGGAAAATAAAGAGAGATTAGAAATATAAAGGACTATTCAATGCACTTCATTTTCCCTAACAGTTTGAATGTTTGTGCTGTCATTTTTCTGTATTGCCTGTCATAACATACTATTACATTTTTTATCTTCATACTAAAGATGTCAATAGCTTACACAGCATGAAAAGCATTGCGCCAGAGCATCTGAATTTCTATATTTGATTAATACTCCCACCAGTGAGATTTTTTTTTTTACCATAATCCTACTCATTAGTGGTTCTTCACTTCAGTTTGGAAACTTTGCATTTCTTGTAGGACAGGTCTGGTGGTGACAAATTCTCTCAGCTTTTGTTTGTCTGGCAATGTCTTTATCTCTCCTTCATATCTAAAGGACAGCTTTTCTGGGAGCAGTGTTCTTGGTGGCAGTATTTTTCCTTTAACTCTGCAAGTGTCTCATCCCCTCCCTGCTGGCCTGTACGGTCTCTGCTGAGAAGTCTGCAATCAGGTGCATTGGGGTCCCCTTGTGTTGTTCTTTCTCTTGCAGCTTCTAAGAAAAGAAGAGATTTATTGGGGCCAGTTCTGTAGCATAGCAGGTGAAGCCGTCGCCTACAGTGCTGGAGTCTCATTTGTGCGCCAGTACTGGTCCCGGCTCCTCCACTTCCCACACAGCTCTCTGGTATGACCTGGGAAATAAGTGGAAGGTGGACGAAGACCTTGGACCCCTGAACCCAGGTGGGACACCCGGAAGAAGCTCCTGGCTCCTGGCTCCTGGCTCCTGGCTTAGCTCGTTGCAGCTCCAGTTGTTGCAGCCAACTGGGGAGTGAACCAGCACTTCTTCACTCTTTGTAACACTGACCTTCAAATAAATAGATAAATCTTTCTTGGATGATTTTTTTAATTTTTTAAACTATTATTTAATAAACATAAATTTCAAAAGTACAAGATTTCTATTATAGCATTTCTTCCCCTCCATAACCACCCTCCCACCTGCAAACCATCCCATCTCCTACACCCTCTCCCATCCCATTCTTCATCAAGATTCTTTTATAATTATCTTTATATACAGAAGATCAACTTAGTATATACTAAGTAAAGATTTCAACAGATTGCACCCACACAGACACACAAAGTATAGAGTACTGCTTGAATACTAGTTTTACATTAATTTGCACAGTAAAACACATTAAGAACAGAGATCCGGCCAGTGCCACCGCTCACTAGGCTAATCCTCTGCCTGTGGCGCTGGCACACCAGGTTCTAGTCCCGGTCAGGGCGCCAGATTCTGTCCCGGTCACTCCTCTTCCTGTCCAGCTCTCTGCTGTGGCCAGGGAGTGCAGTGGAGGATGGTCCGAGTCCTTGGGCCCTGCACCCACATGGGAGACCAGGAGAAGCACCTCGCTCCTGCCTTCAGATCAGCGCAGTGCACTGGCCACAGCGCGCCGGCCGCAGCGGCCACTGGAGGGTGAACCAAAAGTAAAGGAAGACCTTTCTCTCTGTCTCTCTCTCACTGTCCACTCTACCTGTAAAAAAAAAAAAAAAAAAAAAAAAAAAAGAACAGAGATCCTACATGGGGAGATGGGGAGTAGTTGCACAGTGATTCCCATTGTTGATTTAACAATTGACACTCTTATTTATGACGTCAGTAATCACCCGAGACTCTTTTTTTTTCTTTTTTTTTTTTCTTTTTGGACAGGCAGAGTGGACAGTGAAAGAGACAGACAGAGAGAAAGGTCTTCCTTTGCCGTTGGTTCACCCTCCAATGGCCGCTGCGGCCGGCTCACCACGCTGATCTGAAGGCAGGAGCCAGGTACTTATCCTGGTCTCCCATGGGGTGCAGGGCCCAAGCACTTGGGCCATCCTCCACTGCACACCCTGGCCACAGCAGAGAGCTGGCCTGGAAGCGGGGTAACTGGGACAGAATCCAGCACCCTGACCAGGACTAGAACCCGGTGTGCCGGCGCCGCTAGGCGGAGGATTAGCCTGTTGAGCCGCGGCGTCGGCCTCACCTGAGACTCTTGTCATGAGCTGCCAAGGCTAAGAAAGTCTCTTGAGTTCAAAAACACTGACCTTATAAAGACAAGGCCATAATCAAAGTTGCAATTCTCTCCTCCATTCAGAGGAAGGTACCTCCTTCTTTGGTGGCCCGTTCTTTCCTATGGGATCTCACTCACAGATATATTTCATTTAGGTCATTTCATTTAGGTCATTTCATTTAGGTCATTAGGTCATTTCATTTTTTGCCACAATGTCTTGGCTTTCCATGCCTGAGAAATTCTCATGGGCTTTTTAGCCAGATCCAAATGCCTTAAGGGCTGATTCTGAGGCCACAGTGCTGTTTAGGGCATTTGTCATTTTATGAGTCTGCTGTATATCCCACTTCTCATGTTGGATCATTCTCTCATTTTTAATTCTATAAATTATTATTAGCAGACACTGCTTAATCCTATCTTTATATTCAGTTATGAACTTAAACTGATCATGTTAACTAGTAAGATGGCATTGGTACCTGCCAACTTAATGGGATTTGGAGTCCATGGCATGTTTCTAGCTTTACCCTTAGGGGTACATCCGATTGAGCATGTGCCAAACTGTACGTCTCCTCCCTCTCTTATGCCCTCTCTTATTTTTAACAGGGATAAATTTTCAGTTAAATTTAAACACCTAAGAATAATTCCATGTTAAGTAAAGAGTTAACCAATGGTTTAAGTAGAACAAGAAAATACTAAAAAGAATAAAATAGGTAGCTGTTCCTCTACAGTCAGGACAAGGGCTGATCAAGTCATTGTTTTCATAGTATCAGTTTCACTTCTACAAGTTTCCTTTTAGGTGCTCAGTTAGTTGTAAGAGATCAGGGAGAACATAGGATATTTGTCCCTTTAGGACTGGATTATTAAACTCAGCATGATGTGTTCCAGATTCCTCCATTTTGTTGTAAATGACCGGATTTCATTTTTTTTTTACTGCTGCATAGTATTCTATAGAGTACATATCCCATAATTTCTTTATCTAGTCTTCCGTTGATGGGCATTTAGATTTAATCCATGTCTTAGCTATTGTGAATTGAGCTGCAATAAACATTAAGGTGCAGACCACTTATTTGTTTGCCAATTTAATTTCATTTGGGTAAATTCCGAGGAGTGAGATGGCTGGGTCGTATGGAAGGGATATGTTCCGGTCTCTGGGGAATATCCAAACTGACTTCCATAGTGGCTTTACCAGTTTGCATTCTCACCAACAGTGGATTAGTGTGCCTTTTTCTCCACATCCTCACCAGCATTTGTCTCTTGATTTTGTATGAGGACCATTCTAACCAGGGTGAGGTGAAACTTCTTTGTGGTTTTTATTTGCATTTCCCTGATGGCTAGTGATCCTGAGCATTTCTTTATGTGTCTGTTGGCTGATTGGATTTCCTCTTTGAAAAATGTCTATTTAGTTCCTTGGCCCATCTCTTAAGTGGGTTGTTTCTTTTGTTGTTGTAGAGTTTCTTGATCTCTTTGTAGATCCTGGTTATTAATCCTTATCAGTTGCATAATTTGCAAATATTTCTCCCGATCTGTCAGTTGCCCTTCACTTTCCTGTTTCTTTTGCAGTACAGAAACTTCTCAATTTGATGTAATTGCAATTGTTAATTCTGGCTTTGACTGCCTATACCTAAGGCGTCTTTTCCGAGGAGTCTTTTCTGTGCCTATATTTTACAGGGTTTCTCCAATGTTTTCTAATAATTTGATGGTGTTGGGTCATAGATTTAGATCTCTAATCCATGTTGAGTGGACTTTTGTGTAAGGTATAAGGTAGGGGTCTTACTTCATACTTCGTCATGATGGAAATACAGTTTTTCCAGCACTATTTGTTGTATAGACTGTACTTGCTCCAGGAATTGGTTTGAGCTCCTTGATCAAATATAAGTAGATTGTAGATGTTTAGATTGATTTCTGGTGTGTTTCCATTCTGTTCCATTGGTCTATCAATCTGTTTCTGTACCGGCACCATGCTGTTTTGTTTATAACTACCCTGCAGTTTTTTTTTTTTTAATCTGCTATTGTGATGCCTCTGGCTTTGTTTTTGTTGTACAAGATTGCTTTAGCTATTCGAGGTCTCTTGTGCCTCCATATGAATTTCAGCATCATCATTTTTTCCAGATCTAAGAATGTCTTTGGTATTTTAATTAGTTTTGCATTGAATCTATAAATAGCTTTTAGGAGAATGGACATTTTGATGATATTGATTCCTCCAATCCATGAGCATGGAAGATTTTTCCATTTTTTTGGTATCCTCTTCTATTTCTTTCTTTAAGGTTTTGTAATTCTCATCATAGAGATGTTTGACATCATTAGTTAAGTTTATTCCATGGTATTTGATTGTTTTTGTAGCTATTGAGAATGGGATTGATCTTAGAAGTTTTTTCTCAGCCGTGGCATTGTTTGTGTATACAAAGGCTGTTGATTTTTGTGCATTGATTTTATATCCTGCTACTTTGCCCAACTCTTCTATGAGTTCCAGTAGTCTCTTAGTAGAGTTCTTTGGATCCTCTAAATAATCATATCATCTGCAAAGAGGGATAGTTTGACTTCTTCCTTCCCAATTTGTATCCTTTTGATTTCTTTTTCTTGCCTAATGACTCTGGCAAACTTCCAGGACTATATTGAATAGCAATGGTGAGAGTGAGCATCCCTGTCTGGTACCAGATCTCAGTGGAAATGCTTCCAACTTTTCCCCATTCAATAGGATGCTGGCCGTGGGTTTTGCAAAAATTGCTTTGATTGTGTTGAGGAATGTTCCTTCTATACCCAATTTGCTTAGAGTTTTCATCATGAAAGGGTGTTGTATTTTATCAAATGCTTTCTCTGAATCTATTGAGATAATCATATGGTTTTTCTTCTGCAGTCTGTTAATGTGGTGTATCACATTGATTGATTTGCAACGCTGAACCATCCCTGCATACCAGAAATAAATCCCACCTGCTCTGGGTGGATGATCTTTTTGATGTGTTGTTGAATTTCATTGGCCAGAATTTTATGGAGGACTTTTGCATCTATGTTCATCAGGAAAATTGGTCTGTAATTCTCTTTCTCTGCTGCATCTTTCTCATGTTTAAGAATTAAGGTGATGCTGGCTTTGTAGAAAGAATTTGAAAGGATTTCCTGTATTTCAAGGGAATTCCCTGTATTTCAAATATTTGAGAAGAATTGGAGTTAACTCTTCTTTAAATATCTTGCAGAAACCGTCAGTGAATTCATCCGGCCCTGGGCTTTTCTTTGTTTGGGAGGCCTTTATTACTGACTCATTTTCTGAATCAGTTATGGGTCTGTTTAGGTTTTCTATGTCTTCATGGTTCAATTTAGGTAGGTTGTGTGTCCAGGAATCTATCCATTTCTGATAGATTTTCCAGTTTCCTGGCATACAACTGTTTGTAGTAATTTCTGATGACTCTCTTTATTTCTGTGGTGTCTGTTGTTACATTCCCTTTTTCATCTCCAATTTTATTGATTTGGGTCTTCACTCTCCTTTTTTTGGTTAGTTGGGATAATGCTGTGTCAATTTTATTTATTTTTTTTCAAAAAACAAGCTCTTCGTTTGGCTGATTTTTTGTATTGTTTTGGATTTAATTTTGTTGATTTCTTCTCTAATTTTAATTATTTCCCTTCTCTTACTAGTTTTTTGTTTGGTTTGCTGTAGTTTATCTAGATCCTAGAGATGCATGGATAGCTCATTTATTTGGTGCCTTTCGAATTTCTTGATGTAGGCGCCTATTGCTATAAACTTTCCTCTTAACCCTGCTTTTCCTGTTCCCCATAAGCTTTGATATGTTGTGTTGTTATCCTCATTTGCTTCCAGAAAGTTTTTGATTTCTCTTTTGATTTCTTCTATGACCCACTGTTCATTCAGGAGCATGTTGTTCAGTTTCCATGTGTTTGCATATGCTCTACAGATTCCTGAGTTGCTGATTTCCAGCTTCATTCCACTGTGGTCTGAGAAGATGCATAGTATGATTTCGATTCTTTTAAATTTGCTGAGACTTGCTTTATGGCCTAGTATGTGGTCAAATCTAGAGAAAGTTCCATGTACTGCTGAGAAAAATGTGTATTCTGCAACTGTAGGATGAAAAGCTCTGTAGATATCTGTTAGGTCCATTTAATATATAGTGTTGACTAAGTCTCCCTTTAAGGCCCCTACGATATCTTTTAAATAGCATAGTTCCCTGTAATTAGGTACATATACATTTATAATAGTTACTTCTTCCTGTTGAATTGATATCTTAATCATTTTATATAGCCTTTCTTTACATCTTTTAAAAGTTTGATATTAAGATGGCTATGCCAGCTTTTTTTTTTTTTTTTTTTTTTTTTGGTTTCTGATTGCATGTAATATCTTTTTTTTTTTTTTTTTTGGCAGGCAGAGTGGACAGTGAGAGAGAGAAACAGAGAGAAAGGTCTTCCTTTGCCGTTGGTTCACCCTCCAATGGCTGCCACGGCTGGCGCACTGTGGCTGGCACGCCGTGGCTGGCGCACCACACTGATCCGAAGGCAGGAGCCAGGTGCTTCTCCTGGTCTCCCATGGGGTGCAGGGCCCAAGCACTTGGGCCATCCTCCACTGCACTCCTGGGCCATAGCAGAGAGCTGGCCTGGAAGAGGAGCAACCAGGACAGAATCCGGCGCCCCAACTGGGACTAGAACCCGGTGTGCCGGCGCCACAAGGCGGAGGATTAACCTATTGAGCCACGGCGCCGGCCGCATATAATATCTTTTTCCAACTTTTTTCTTCAAGTTTGCATGTACCTTTGTCAGAAGATGTGTTTTTTGTAAGCAGCAAATAGATGGGGTTTTTTTTAATCCATTCAGCCAGTCTGTGCCTTTTAATTGGAGAGTTAAGGCCATTTACATTCAATGTGACTGTTGATAAGTGGTGACATTGCCCTGCTATTTTTCCAGATGTTTCTAGTGTATAGTTTGAACTTCCTGTGATCTTTTACTGAGAGATTTTCTTCCTTTACTGTCTTTCATATTGATGGCCATGTTTCTGTGTTTCTGTGTGTAACACATCTTTAAACATCTTTTGCAGGGCTGGACGAGTGGTGACAAATTCTTTCAATTTCTGTTTGCTATGAAAAGTCTTTTTTTATATTTTTATCTTTTTTTAACTTTTATTTAATTAATATAAATTTCCAAAGTACAGCTTATGGATTACAATGCCTTTCCCCCCATAACTTCCCTCTCACCTGCAACCCTCCCCCTTCCCACTCCCTCTCCCATTCCATTCACATCAAGATTCATTTTCAATTCTCTTTATATACAGAAGATATGAAAAGTCTTTATTTCACCTTCATTCACAAATGGGAGCTTTGCAATATAATATTCTGGGATGGCAGTTTTCTTCTCTTAGTACTTGGGCTATATCTTGCCATTCCCTGCTAGCCTGTAAGGTTTCTGATGAGAAATCTGCTGTGAGTCTGATTGGAGATCCTCTGAAAGTAATATGGCATTTCTCTTGCACATTTTAGAATCTTTTCTTTATGTTTTTCTGTGGAGAGTTTGATTACAATGTGTCATGGCGAGGATCTCTTCTTATCATGTTTATTGTGAGTTCCGTGTGCTTCCTACACTTGGATGAAACTTTCTTTCTCCAAACCCGGGAAGTTTTCTGCTAGTATCTCACTAAAAAGGCCTTCTAATCCTTTCTCTCTCTCCATGCCTTCAGGAACTCCTAAAACCCAAATGTTGGGTTTTTTAATAGTATCCTATAGATTCCCAATAATATTTTTTAGATCTCTAATTTCCTCTTCTTTTCTTTGGTTTGACTGTATATTTTCCTGTGCTCTGTCTTCTAAGTCTGATATTCTCTCTTCTGCCTCACTGATTCTGTTTTTAAGGCTCTCAACTGTGTGTTTTATTTGTTCTATTGAATTCTTCATTTCATTTTGCTTTCTCTTCAAGATCTCAATTTCATGTGCTACTAAATTCCTCATTCATTTTGATTCCTCCTTAAGATTTCATTTTTATGAGAGAGATTTTCTTTCATGTCCTGCATATATTCCAGTAGTTCATGAATTTGTTTTTAGTTACTTCTAAATATTCTTATCATCAATTTTTTGAGTTCCATTTTTTGCATTTCTTCTATCTCATCGTCTTCATAATCTTGTACTTATGTGTCATGTCCTTTGAGTGTCTTGTTTTCCTTGTTCTTGTTTCTTGGATTGTTGCGTTTGTTGTATGGCATTTGTAATTGGACTGCCTGCTTCCAGTGACTCTCTAGAGGCTTGCGGTAGGTGTGGCCAGAGAGCTCTGTTCAATTCTTCAGGGTTAAGGGTGTGCCTAAGGTGACACACCCAGGTTTGGCATGGTAAATCTTCCCTCTTCCCTCTCTATCTCTTTTTTTTTTATCAGAAGGGAAGTAATTCTGCTCAGCTGAACTCTTCTCCTCAATGGCAATCAGTGCCTGAGTGCTAGCCCCAGTGTGTAAAATATTCATCTGCTCTGGCCCAAAGACCACACAAAGGATCTGTGCAGTCCTCAGTATAAACTCAGATTCCACTGCAATGTTTCTCACCAGCTAGCTAGGACCACCAAAGCTTGTGGCACCTCCCCTGAGACTACTCAAAGTGTCGGCCACACCGTGAGTTCTCCCACACACCCTCTGTTTGTTTTTTTTTTTTTTTCACAGTCCCAGTTCAAGCTCCACACAGTTACTAGGTCTTATCTCCTGAATTACTCCCCACCATTGTCAAGTTTCTCTGCTTGGCTGATTGCTGGGCGCAGCCCCAAGCTGGCATAGCTGTTATGTATGTCCAAAATGGCACCTGTTCTATCAACTTGTGCACCTTTGTAAGGTGATTGGAGAAAGAGAAACGTGTCTGTACTGTCCATTTTCTTTTTTTCTCTCCTCAGTTAGACTGGTGTACTCTCTCCCATAGGGCTTCAAGCCTCGTTCCCTCTAGGCTCTTCCTGCCACTTTTCCCACAGTGCATCTGGCTACTGTGGTCTTGTCTCACCTCACTTTCAAGCACTGGTGAGGAGGCTCTCGGCAGCTGGAGTCCTGATCCATGGGCACCCACACCCTCCACATAGGCTCACCATGTCCCTCTAAATACAGAAGAGTTTCATCTAATGTTTTTTTCCCTAATTCTTTCCTGAGACAACATATCTCCACTTTTATTAAACTATCTTCTCCTGGACTAGATCAATAAGCTCCCTCCCTATTCCACCATCTTGGAACCACCCCAAATATATAAATACTTATATTTATTTATTCGAAAGGCACAGTGACTGAGAGAGTTCCATCTGCTGGTTAGTTCTCCAAATGCATGCAGTAGCCAGGGTGTGGCAGGCTGAAGCCAGAAGCCAGGAATTCCATCCTGGTCTCAAATATAAAGATGGCTCAAGTACAGGGGCCAAATACTTGAGCCATCTTCCATTGCCTTCCCAAACACAGCCCTGTGGTTCCTTGCTATCTGCCCAAGGGTGGGGAAAGGGTGATAAGAGCATCCTCGTGGGTAGTCAGGCTGATACTGAGCTGGCACACTCCGGAGCTGGGACTACCTGATGCTAAGCTAGGACACACGGTCAACAGACCCTGTGTAATCCCAGGGGTGTATGCCCGACACACATGAGGCTGGCAGTGATATACACTGAGATAAGCCCATCCCAGTGGGGCACAAGTCTTTGCCTGGTGCTGGAGCAGGTCTTAGAAGCTCTGCCTGCAGCCACTAATGTATAGACAGAGACCATTTGTGGGGAGCAACTCGGACTAGACTGTTACTGGAATTAAGACTTATTCTATGCATCTGCTCTCCCACAATATAGCTCTGAGAAGGGAGTAACAACTTCTACACAGCTGCCTCTCGCCAACTTGAGTGATGACCTGCAGGAGCTGATCCTGCTCCTGATTGGAGGAGAGCAGCGTACTCGGCATGTGGGTAGCAGAGTTGGGATTGGTGGAAGAGGACTATAAAGGAGGAGAGAGACACCATGCACCAGGAACATCTGAAGGGAACACCTGAGGAACATCTGAGCAGCCCCCGAGAGAGCCGGCCGGCGGTGTGCCGCTCCCCCGCGGAAGTGGGGAAAGTGGCAGGGGGAACCGCCCTTCCACGGAGGTGGAAGGGTCGGTAGCCAACCCGGGAAGGACCAGCAGCAAACCCGGGAAGGGCCGAGCAGACAAAAGAACAGCGCAGGGTCCTGTGTTGTTCCTCCGCGAAGAGGGGGAGCGACATAATGGTGCCATGACTCGGATATGAAGCCTAGGCAGGGTCCTGTGTCGTTCCTCCGTGAAGAGGGGGAGCGACATAATGGTGCCATGACTCGGATATGAAGCCTAGGCAGGGTTTAGTGTCGTTCCTCCATGAAGAGGGGGAGCGACAACCATTAGGATCTGGCCAGTGTGGATTTTACCAGCCCAGCACTGAGTTCCAATTCAGAGTCCTGTAGCTCCTTGCCTTCTGCCCAAGGTCAGGGGAGGGGCACTAAAGACAACCTTTTAGCCAAGCAGGTTGTCACTCAGCCACATCACAAGTGGGTTTCACAGTTCCTGGGCTGGGTAGTCTTTGGGGTGCAGGCTAGACCCCTATGAAGCTGGTAGTAATATATGCTGAAACAAGTCTGTCTCGCTGCAACACAGAGCTCCAATGCCAGGGGAAATCTTGAGGCTTCATTTGCAAGTTCTGACCTGTAGGTAGAAGCCTTTGGGCTTCGCCAGGTGCTGGGTCTCATTGCTGCCACCTGGCTCTGAGCTGTAAGGCAAGGTCCTAAGTTGCCTCTTCTACCCTACTCCTGTTTGGCTTGTGTCTTGCTCTGCTTTGTTCCAGAGATTGGTGGGTAGTGGTATTGGAGCTGGTCCCTTGACCTCTGGGTTAATGCAAGTCCAAAATCTTAGTCTGTGGATAGGGGCCTGGGCGCAGGGCTGTAGGTCCCTTTTAGACACTGATTTTTATCATGGCGGGCCTTGTGCTGGATTTCAAGTCCAAGGACTGGGCTTAATTCACTCTTCCTATCCTGAGAGCATGGTGAGCAGTGACAATGGCAATTCTTCCTTTCTTGCTTTCATTTTTATAAAAAGTATTTATGGGGACAGCACTGTGCATAGAGGTATAGTGGCCGCCTACAGTGCCAGCATCCCATATGGCTGGCAGTTCAAGTCCCAGCTGCTCCACTTCCAATCCAGTCCCTGCTAATGCACTTGGAAAAGCAGTGGAAAATGGACCAAGCACTTTGGCTCCTGCATCCTCATGGAAGACCCGGAAGAAGCTCCGGGCTCCTGGCTTTGGATTGGCAAAGCTCCAGCTGTTGTACCCATTAGGGGAGTGAAGCAGTGGATGGAAGACTTCTCTCTGTCTCTCTGTGTAACCCTGCCTTTCACTTAAATAAATAAATAAATAAATATTTTAAAAGATTTATTTATTAATTTGAAAGGCTCAGTTATAAGGAGGGAGGGAGGTAGCGAGGTAGGGAGGGAGAGAAGGAGGAATGTAGGGAGAGATAAAGAGAGATATCTTCCATCCTCTGGCTCCCTTTCCAAACAGCCACAAAACCTAGGGCTGGGTCAGGCCAGGCCAAAGTTAGAAACTGTGGCTAGGTTTCCCATGTGGGTGGCAGGAGCTGAAACACAAGGGACATCTCCCACTGCTTTGCCAGGCACATAAGCAAGGTGCTGGATTGGAAGTGAGGCACCCAGGACTTGAACCTGTGTCCACATGGGAAGCCAGCTTTGCAGGTGGCGGCATAACCTGCGTGGCTTAACCTGCTGCACCACAACGCTGAGTTGATGCACAAATAGATACTCAAATTAGTGACTCTGTGGCAAATGGATCACCCCAGTGTCTTCTTTCTCAGCCGTCATCTTGCTAGAAGCCTACATTTATTAATGTTTGCCTTATGGTCTAACATATGGTCTATCCTGAAGAATGTTCCATATGCACTTGAGAGCAATGTATATTCTGCTGTTGTTGAGTGTGGTATTTATAGATGCCTGTTAGGTCTTGATTGTTTACATTGCTGTTCAGTTCTTCTGTTCCTTTTTTGATCTTGTGCTTAGTTGTTATATCCACTATTGAGTGTGGAGTGTTTAGGTGAAGTCTCGAACTACTATTTTTGCATTTCTGTCTTCCTTTCTATCAGTTTTGTCTTCATGCACAGTTATGTATTGCTTAATGACAAGGGTACATTCTGAGAGATGCATGGTTAGGTGATTTTCTTGAATATGACATCATAGGATCTACTAATACAGCTTAAAACAGCTATGATTTCATCAAGAGATAAAATCTTATGGGATCACCTCTCTCTCTCTGTGATCTGTCACTTATCAAAACATAATTGTGTTATGTGAGACTATATTTTGGTTCTTGGTCCTTAGGCACATATATAATTATTGTTTCTTTGTGATGGGCTGACACTTTTATCATTACAAAATGCCCCTGTTTATCTCTGCTATAATTTACAAAGTCTGTTTTGTCTGATATTTGTGACCCACTCCAGCTTTCTTGTGGATGCTCCTAATATATCCTTTTTTTCGCCTTTAAAATGTCAGTCTGTTTTAAACTTTGAATCTGAAACTTGTCCCCCTCCTATAGACTACAGAGTCTGACCTCACTCTTACCCAGTGTGTTCATCTCTGGACCTTGAGGGGCTTGTTTATTCTATTTCACGTCTGTTTTCCTCTGATAGTCCCTGTTTTCTGATTCTGCATTGTTAAGGAGTTGCATTTTAAAAACAGATTTATTTATTTACTTGAAAGTCAGATTTAGGGAGGGAAGGAGGGAGGGAGAGAATCTTCCATCTGCTGGTTCACTCCCCAGATTGCCAAAATGGGCAGTGCCAGGTCAGGTTGGAGCCAGGAGCCAGGAGCTTCATCCAGGTTTCCTGCGTGGGTAGCAGGAGCCCAAACACTTGGGCCATCTTTCATTACTTTCCCCAGGCCATTAGCAGGGAGCTGGATTGGAAGTGCAGCAGCTGGGACAAGAAATGACCCTGATATAGGATGAAAGCATTGCAGGAGATGGCTTTACCTGCTATGCCACAACACCAGCCATTAAGCAGATATTTTCTATTATAATATGTTAATTCCCTTAGGGATGTATGCTACAATTTTCTTGACAATTGCTCTTGAACTGTGTACAACATGTCTCATATGAAACAACTTCAGATTTATACTATCTTAATTTTAGTGAGATACAAAAATTATACTCCATTTAACTCTATTTCCTCCTCTTCCACTTAGTACTGTTATTATTATACAGATCGTATGTGAATATCATAAACAACTTGCATTGCAAAAATTTTCATGTAGTTTTGGAAAGTTTCAATGTGTTCGTCTTTAAGGTCAGGGATCTTTTCTTCCATGATTCAGTCTACCAATAAGTGCACCTGATCCAGTGTTTACATCTCAGGATTTTCATCTGTGCAAGTTTGATTGTGATCTTTTATGTATCTTTCATGTCTATTTTAACTTTTGAACTTATGAAATATATTTACAGTAACTTTTAAATTTCATTTTGGTTCATTCTAACCTTTGTGTCAGTTTTAGCTTAGATTGATTTTGCTGTCTTATGAATGGTATTTTTTTGCTTTCATTTCATGCCTGAATATTTTTGATACTAGACATTGTTACTTTACAAGGTTATGTGCAAGATACTTGTATGTACCATAAATATTCTTGAACTTTTCTTATAGGCAAAATTTAAGTTATTCAGGAGATGTTTGAGATTTTGGGGCTTTACTTTTAGTATTTGCTGGACAAAGTAGAAACTATTTATTCCCGGGCTAAATAGTCACCCCTCCTGACTCAAAACTCTTCCAAATAGTCTGTCGAATCCCAGCGATTTATGAGCTTCATTCTGGCTGCTGGGAACAGGCACTATTTCCAGCTCTGTGTAGCACTGGGCACTGTTACCTACAGACCTCAGGTGATTCTTCCCCTGTACTAGACTAGTTCCCTTACGTGCATGAAATAATGAGCTGAAGACCCCAGGGAGGCCCTATGCAACTTCCTTTCCTGTATTCTATCTTTTCTTTGTGCCTTCATCTTGCATGTTCTCACTGTTGAGGCTTCTCCAAATTCACACCTCTGTCCCCTCCACTCAGTGAGTCAGCTGTGCTGTTAGGGCTCCTCCTCCCTCACTGCATCCTGCAAAACCTGTCCAGGAGGGAGCTGGATAACTGTAGCCCTTCCCTCTTTCAATTCCTTCTCTCAGAGATCAGAATTTCTGTTGCCCAGTGTCTGGATACTTGTCTGTTTTTTCCTATGTCAATGTGAGTCTAGTGTTTAAGGCACAAGAATAAATCCAATTCTTCTTATTCTATCATGTCACAAAGCAAAAGCCAATGAACTGAATTTTTATAGCCAATTATTTTATACAAAGATTTATTTATTTTAAAGGCAGAGCGACAGGTACAAAGAGAGAGACACACACAAAGAGAGAGAGAGAGAGGGAGGGAGGGAGATTTTCATCCATGGGTTCACTCCCAAAATGGCTGCAATAGCTGGGGATGGGCCAGGATGAAACCAGGAACCAGGATTCCCTCTGGATCCTCCACAGGGGTGGCAGCAGCAGCCCAAGTACCTGGACCATCCTCTCTGCTTTTCTTAGGCCTTAGCAGGGAGCTGGATTGGAAGATGAACAGCCTGGACTCAAACCGGTGCCACATGGGAGGCTTATGCTGCTGGTGCCTGCCTAGGAATCTTGTTCCTTTAAAAAGACTGGAAAAAAAAAAAAAAAAAAAACACAGAAATAACAACCTAGAAAACAGCCCCAGAATAAGGGCAGGGCTGAATAGGTCTGAATAGGTCTGAAAAGTCCTGTCTTGCACCACAGGGACTGCTGTCAGCAGGGGCTGCTCTGGGCCTTGTGAGACAGGAAAGACAAGTCACCCTGCTGTCAGAGACAGCAGACTGCTGGAGAAGAAAGGAACCTAGCTCATAACAAGAGCAGGCATAGTCCTCCATGGAACCCAATACTGAAAAGGTTAGAGCTGAGGGCTTGCCCACACAAGCTCTCACTGCCCATGGTGCTAGTGTTAGGATAAGGCTTGGGCTTTATCCTAGTTCTAAGATCAAAGATCCTGGCTGGACAACTACTACTGTGGCACAAGATCAAAGGGGCAGCCAAGGTGACCCTGGGATACCTGTTGTCCACCGTGTGGATAGCTGTCTATTTTTTCATATGTCTATCTGAATTGGTAGAATTTAAGTAAAAAGAATACATACAGACTTGGTTATCCTTTTGTGGCCCCAAGCAAAAGCCAATGAACTGAATTTTATCAAGTCATTTTTTAAATAAATAAACATTTATTAAAAAGATGAGGAGAGAGATATTTTTCCATTCACTGCTTCACTACTTGATTGGCAGCAACAGTGCTGGCTGGAACAGGCTGAAACCAGGAGCCAGCTACAAAGCGATTATCAAAGCCCACGATGGAGTGAGCATAACTGGGCCCGGCTGCACAACACTGGGCCCCTCATGGAAAGTCCTCAGTTTCTGTCCCTGCCTGTAACAGACTCAACCTAGCAAACACATGGATTCCCAGAGGTGCTCAGGTCACCTTCCATTTATTTCACCTCTCAAATTGGAAAGCTCTTATTATTCTCTAATTAAACAATCAAAATCTCAGGGAAGAATTTTAAAAAATTATTTCTTTCCAGACTCTTACTCCCAATAGGGAAGTAAGAAGTTGGAGTCCATTGTTGCAGTTCGTGGTTAAAACGATGGAGACATCCCAGCCCCATGTAGCTGGAACAGGAAGTTGGTTGGGAAGAGAATACAGGTCAGAGTGGGGGAGGCCTTGGTGGGCATGTAAGGCCAGCCTCCCAGCATCCTACTTCATGGCATCATCACACAGACACATTCAGATGCAAGCTGAGAAGGAGAAGTCAGGAACTCTTAAAGTGGATGCTCCGGGAGGAGAGGTCTTGAACAAAGCTTGCGTCACGCAGTGCCACTCAAGGCACGTCTCATGCTGTGGCTGTAAACAATGAGGAACAACTCAGATCAGTCACCTTATGTGGTGACACTTTGAACAGCCCACCATATACTCAACATTCAAATAAAAAAAATTCCTCTCTGCCCAGTCCCCTCTCCCAGGTCTCACCTGTAGAAGCCGTGAGAGACATATGAGAATCCTGGGAATTCTTGCTGTCTGCGATAGAATAAAACAGGATCTGGTCAGAGCCAAAAGGGGTGTGGCTGAAGGAGGAATCATGGGGGTCTCAGGGACCTCCCCACGTCACACTCACCTGTAGACTCAGCATACCTCCTTCCATTATTAACTGTAGAATGAAAATACTATGCATGAGGCCAAGGATAAGGCAAGGCCATGAGGTCCTGGACCCCAAGGATGTTTCCAGAACATGACTGCAGGCCCAGGGCAAGATCAGGAAACAGGAGGACAGGAGAAGAGAAGGAATGGAGCAACCACCTCCCTGGAGGTCTGTCCTCAGTAAGGGGCTTTCCCCAGCGACCTCCAATGCCGGGAATCAGGTCCCCATCACGGCAGTCATCAGGGTGATGCTTCACCTTCATTCTCATACACACTTTGTAAGAGAGCACCAGCTAACAGGGCCCCTAGCCTGATAAGCATGTGCGTGCATGTAAGCACATGTATGACTGGTACTTCCCAGTAAGCAGGCAGCAGCTCCCAGTGGGACAAGGAAAACTCAGACTGCAGCCCTCACCCCTCCCTACCTGAGCTCTTCCTCTTCCTCATCACAAATGCAACCACAGCTGCTGTGACCACAGCTCCGAGGACCAGGCCAGCAACTACTCCCACACTGAGCGTGGTGGGCTGAGCAGGAGGCTCTGAGAGGGAAGGAAGGGGAGGTGAGGGCTCTGACCCCAGGGCTCAGCCCTGCCCCTGCTAAAGGCCCCAGCAGGGCTCTGCCCTCCCCTCAGAGGCCCCGCCCCTCCTGTCCTCCTCACCCCATCTCAGGGTGAGGGGCTCGGGCAGCCCCTCGTGCTGCACACGGCACGTGTATCTCTGCTCCTCCCCAGAAGGCACCACCACAGCCGCCCACTTCTGGAAGCTTCCGTCGCCCCCAGGCCTGGTCTCCACGAGCTCCATGTCCTGGGTCTGGTCCTCTCCATCCCGCTGCCAGGTCAGCGAGATCTCCTTAGGGTAGAAGCCCAGGGCCCAGCACCTCAGGGTGGCCTCCTTGTCAGAGATGGGGTGGTGGGCCACATGTGTCTTGGGGGGATCTGAAGGGAAGATTCAAGAAATTCAGAGGTTTTTCTGGATCTCCCATGGACCACTGAAGTAGCCCCAGGACCATCCTAAGAATGGACAGGACACTTGGAGTGGGGCAGTGAGTGCAGACCTCAGACACCAGGCTGGACTCAGATATCTGGAATAATCGCCCATTCCTGTAAAGTTCTAGAATCAGAGTGAGCCCAGGTATGAAGCTCAGGTCTCAGAGAGTTCATGTCTGACCTGAGTGGAGGTCAAAGACTGAAAAGGGAAATCAGTCCTCTGGAGACCTCGGGTGGGGGCCCTGACACCCACGGTTGAAGGTCATACGGCTCAGTAATTTCGGGGATCCTCTTACTTTTCAACACGGCAGAGACTGGATCCCTTAATGATGCCAGAGAGAAGCACAGGCCCTCAGATTCACTGCTTCACACAGGATCTGGAAACCCAGCAGGATTCTTCCGCCTCCGGAGCTGAGGGAGGCAGTGCTCTAACCTGGATACTCTCTTGTTCTCTCTCTTGTGAGACTCGGGCTGGGAGACTGACCCGTGATAAGGAGGTGCCCCATGGTCCCACGTACCTACGCGCTGCAGGGTCTCCTTCCCCATCTCCAGGAACCCACGGAGCCACTCCACACACGCGCCCTCCAGGTAGGACGTGCACTGCTTCCCATCCCACTCGGGCTTCCAGATGTTAGGCCTGGTGTCCACCGCGGTCCAGGAGTGCAGGTGTTCATTCAGGACGAGGTAGTCGGCGCCGTCGTAGGCTAAGATACTGTATCCCCGGAGGAAGCGCCCGTCTGGCCCCACTTCGCAGCCATACATCCCCTGGATGGTGTGAGACCCTGGCCCCGCCGTGCCCAGTACTCAGCCCTGGCACCTCAAGAACTCCCCCGCTCCCAGAACAAATGCACCCAGTACTGCCCAGTGTTCCCAGAGTCCGTGCAGCGATATAATGGTCAGCGCCTTTTTTTTTTTTTTTTTTTTTTTTTTTTTTTTTTTTTGACAGGCAGAGCGGGCAGTGAGAGAGAGAAAGGTCTTCCTTTCTCCGTTGGTTCACCCTCCAATGGCCGCTGCAGCCCAGGAGCCAACTGTTTCTCCTGGTCTCCCTTGCCGGTGCAGGGCCCAAGCACTTGGGCCATTCTCCACTGCACTCCCAGGCCACAGCAGAGAGCTGGACAGGAAGAGGAGCAACCAGGACAGAATCCGGCACCCTGACCGGGACTAGAACCCGGTGTGCCGGCGCCGCAGGTGGAGGATTAGCCTATTGAGCCAAGGCCCCTCCAAGGTCAGCGCCTTTTACCACCTCAACTGAAACCCAGCCACAGCGAGTCCCCCCCCTCCCCCCGCTCTTGCTGGTTAAGGAGATGCGCGTGTCCCAAGGCCACAGGGTGAAGCTCTGAGGAGACCTGGGACTGGAAGGGGCCGCGGACTGCAATCTGCCCGGGTCACTCACCTTCCTCGCTCTGGTTGTAGTAGATGCGCAGGTTGCTCAGGTACTCCCGGAAACTCAGTGTGCCCCATTCGAATCTCTGCCTGTGCATGTCCCAGTACCTAGGCTCCACCTGCCGCATCCACGGCGCCCGAGGCTCCATACCCGCAGCCGCGGCGTCGCTGTCGAAGCGCGCGAACTGCGTGTCATCCACGTAGCCCACGGCGAGGAATCGCGGCTCTCCCAGGCCAGGCCGGGACACCGAAGTGAAGAAATGCCTCATGGAGTGCGAGCCTGCGGGCGACAGGGGCTGGGGTCCTGCGCGGGACTCCTGGGTCCGAGGTGCACAGGACTAAAGGTGGTGAGGCTGCACAAGGTGACTGCACAAGGGCCTGGGAAGGGGAGGGGGCGGGACCGGGGCAGCCAAGGTGGGAGGGGGGAGTGCGGGGGGCGGGGAGGAGAAGCTACCCCGGGATCCGAGGTCCTGCGGTGCCGACTCCCGCTCCTGTCTCGCAGAGGTCATCTCCCTCCCAACCCCGCACTCACCCGCCCAGGTCTCGGTCAGGGTCAGGGCTCCAGCGAGCAGCGGGAGGAGGGTCCCAGGCGCCATGGATCCCATCATCTGAGTCTTGGGAGAATCTGAGTCACTGCTGCTCCTTGAGGATTTTATAATCGGACCGGCGGCACTGATTGGCTCCTTTAGAAACTAGTCGACCAATGAGAGTGAGAAGCGGGCCTGCGTCACGAGTGTCCAGGCAGAAGGATCTGTCTGGAATCCTGAGAGGGGAAATGCAACTCCAGGATGAGAGACTCCCTGCCTCTTGGCTTCTTGGCCCAGTCCCCCCCACACACACACCCCGCCCTCGGACCCAGACCCTGAGAGCCACGCGGCATCTGAGATTTGACTCCAGGTTTCTGTAGGACCCGGAACCGAGGCTCCTTCCACACCGTCTTCCCGAGTCCAGGCTCGGGGGTAAGTCAGTAGGTCTCAGAAGTTTTGGCTCTAGGATCTCTGTGTGTTCTTTGGAATTAATGATGACCCCAAGGATAATTTTGTTTAGCCTTATATCTTCCAACTTAGAAGCGACAATCATTTAAAAGATTTAACTCGTTAGAATATCCCATGGCACATTCAAATAGTCTCTCCTCTCTCTTGCAGGCAGCCCGTCATCGTGTTCCACCATGAGGTCTTGCCAGAGGACCAGTGCCAGGGCCTGGTGCATGAGCCTCCAGGGCTGTGAGTAAAATAACCTCTCCTCTTTACAGAGTTACCCTGCCTCAGGTGTTTCCTCTTGGGATTAAAAACCACTCAGTACATGGAGCAAAATTGGAGTAAGTCAAGGATAGCCTACAGACATTTTCAGAGGCTATGGTGTCAGTGTCTTATTTTCCGTGTCCCTTAGACCTCCTCATGCTGGATGATGGGAAATGAAAATGGTGGAGAAAACCTAAGGGGGAGCCAACAGGATGAAGGCAACCAGGGAGCCTGCATAAGGGAGAAGCCAAGGGCTGTTCAGGGAGAGTGAAGGAGGTCCGTGATGTCAGCCCTTCCCAGGTGTGTAAGCACAGAGGCCATGCCTGGCCCGGCCAGAGCTGTGGGACAGGCACCTTCACAAAGATGACGTGGTGGGCACTGGACTTGCTTGGATGTCTTCATGAGAATAAAGTGCATTTGTGTTACTCTAGTAGGACGCCACTGATGGGGTAAATGATACAGAACAGAGGTTTATTGTCACAGTTTTGCATGCTGTGAAGTCCAAGATCAAGGTCAAGGCTCTGGCAATGTCCTTCCTCCTGCACTCTCACAGGCCTGGGGGTGAGAGGGCAAGTGAGGGGGCCGCAGAGGCCAGAGTGGGCAAACTGCTCCTGGCCTGATGGCGTTCAACGTTAGCAAGTGTGGAATCCTCTAGACCCACACAACTCCCATCAGCCCCATCTACAAACGCCACCACATCAGGGATCATGTTTCCAACACACGAACCTTGATAGACAAATTCTAACCATGGAGGAGATGCTAGAAGTGAGTTTGGGAGAAATTTAGTAATGAGTATGAAAGAAACTAACCAAGTGAAGGAACAGACATTGCTTAAATCCAGGGAAATGAAAAAGTCAATTAACAAAAGATAAGTAATTACAGCTACTAGTCTGCTTGTTCCTAGCATTTACATGGTTATAAGAATGTAGACACTGAATCCTGAGCTGACCAAAATTATAAAATAAGTATATTGGGAAAGGGAACTATCCAATAAAAATGACACATAAAACTGAAATACAAAGGAGGAGAACTGTAGCATGCCGTTTCAAAGCACAGAAGTAGCAAGAAAAGGAGCAGTGAAAGAAATGGCACAGAATGCCTCTGGGGTCAGCCCTGGAGTCCCCAGAGCATGGAGATTCCTGGCCTCACAGGAAGCCTGCAGCAGGATTTGACTTTGTGACCATGTCCCTAGGTCCATTTAAAAGGATTCAATATTTTTATTTACTTTTCCATTGACAGATAATAGCTGTACATCTTTATCATGTTTCAGTACATTAAATATCACACAATTGAGGATATTTAGATTTTCCATCATCTCAAGTATCTGTTGTCGCTCCCCCTCTTCATGGAGGAACGACACAAACCCTGCCTAGGCTTCATATCCGAGTCACGGCACCATTATGTCGCTCCCCGTCTTCGCGGAGGAACGACACAGGACCCTGCGCTGTTCTTTCGTCTGCTCGGCCCTCCCCAGGTTTGCTGCTGGTTCTTCCCGGGTTGGCTACCGTCCCTCCACCTCCGTGGAGGGGCGGGCCCCCTGCCACTTTCCCCACTTCCGCAGGGAAGCGGCACACCGCCGGCCGGCTCTCTCGGGGGCTGCACAGGTGTTCCCTCAGATGTTCCCCTTAGATGTTCCTGGTGCATGTTGTCTCTCTCCTCCTTTATAGTCCTCTTCCACCAATCCCAACTCTGCTACCCACATGCCGAGTACACTGCTCTCCTCCAATCAGGAGCAGGTCCTACAGTTTATTGGTTGAACTGGAGGCAGCTGTGTAGAAGCTGTTTCTCCCTTCTCAGCGCCATATTGTGGGAGAGCAGATGCATAGAATAAGTCTTAATTCCAGTAACTTAGTCTAGTCCGAGTTGCTCCCAGTTGCTCCCCACATCTGTCACTTCTTGCCAGCAAGGCCATCACCTGATGCAGCCCCAAGCCAGGAACCAGAACCTAGAGCCAGGACAAAACTGATTTCTTTATAACTTACCTAGTCGGTAATGTTTCCTTATTACCAACAGAAAACAAGAATTACAGGTGTTACAGATACATTAAAAATGCCAAATCTTCCTGTCCATGAAGGGGGTGTGTGTCTCCATTCATTTCTGTACACTTCAATTTATTTCATCAATGTTTTTACAGTTTTCATTTTGTAAAGAATTTTCTCCTCCTTGGCTAAGTTTATTCTGAGGTAGTTAATTTTATTTTTTGTAGCAGTTGTAAGTGGAATTAATTTCTTGATTTCTTGTTCAGAAAGTTTTCCATTGCTCTATAGAAATACTGCTGATTTTTTTTAGCATGTTGATTTTCTGTCTTGGCAACTCTAATGACATCATTTGCTGATTCTGTTTTTGCTGGAGTTAGAATTATTAATATATATATATATGATGTGATCTGTAAACAGAGACAGTTTGATTTCCTAATTTCCATTTTCTTTGCCTTTTATTTCTTTCTCTTGTTTAATTGCTCTAACAAGTGGTGAAAAAGAGCATCCTTGTCTTGGTCTTTCTTTTTTAATAAAGATTTATCTTTCGTTCTTTCTTTCAATAGGCAGAGTGGCACTGAGAGTGGAGGGAGAGGAGAGAGAGAGAGAGAGAGAGAGAGAGAGAGCGCTCTTCCATCTGCTGGTTCACTCCCTAAATGCCCACAATAGCCAAGGTCAGGCCAAGCTGAAGCCAGGAACTCAGAACTCCATCTGGGTCTCCTACATGGTTAGAAGGGGTCCATGTACTTGAGTGAGTCATCCTCTGTTGCTTTTCCAGGTGCATTAGCAGGAAGCCAGATTGCAGGTGGAGCACCAGGACTTAAACCCATACTATAATAGGGGATGTTGGTGTTGGAAGCATGGTTTAACTCACTGCACCACAACGCCCACCCCTTCCCTTTTAGAGTAAGAGTTGTCTTTTATTCCTGATTTACCAAGATTGTTTTATCATGAATAGGTAAATATTTATTTTTATAATACTTTCTCGACAAGAAGATGATCCTATGTTTGTTTGCCTTTATTCTATTAATTGGGTAAATTAGATTGATTTTTATATACTCATTCAATGTTGCATCCTTGAATAAAATTGATGTGGTCATAGTATATTCTATTCCATTTGCTGGTACTTGGTTAAGGATTCATGAGAGATGTTTGTCTGAAGTTTCCTTTTTTCATGAAAAGCTCAAATTTTTACTAAGTTTACAAATTTGCAAAACCATCACCACAGTCCCATCATAGAAATGGTCCATCCCCTTGAAAGATTCCTTGTGCCAATTTGCAGTCACTTGTCTTCACACTCTCAGTTCCAGGCAAACATCAATTTGCTTTTGTAATATATATACATTTGTTTTTCTGGACATTTCATATACGTGGAATCAAACAATATATGGTCCTTTGTATCTGGCTTCTTTCACTTATAATAATGTCTGAGGTTTACACATTTTGTCCCTTTTATTGTTGAATATTACCCTAGGGTATGGATATACTTCATTTTATTTATCCATTCACCAGGGTGAAAAAGCTTTAATTACAACATCAATTTCATTTGAGCGGCTGGAGCCATTGATACTATCTGATATCTCTTGTGGGTGTATAATGTCTTTGCAGAGTCCTAAGACCATTTCTGAGAATAAAGTCCTGGAAGGAAGATGAAGCCAATGATCATGAACATTTGTACATTAATAGAAACAACCAGAGTGTGCTCCAGGTGAACTGAAATAGAATACATTGCCATCGGTGATGTGTATGAATGTCAGTTGCCTGCCTCCATTACCAACACTGTAGGCTGTCAGTCCTCGCCCCAGCACAACTGGTCAGTGAAGACCATTTCAGTGTTGAGCTATACTGCATTGCTTTCTTTATTAGCACTGTTGTGTGTATTGTTCATACACAGCCCGTTCACCCTCAGCCTAATTTTCTCTACCTTTATGAACATTCCAGGCCTCTCTCACTTCACTCTGTGACACAATTCTTGTTTTGTTATTTTGTATAACCTAGAGCACAATACATATTTAAGCATTCCCTTCATTAGATGCACCTTATTCAGCTTGTGTGGCCATAAAGGAAATCACATCAATGGGGTCTTAAAACACACACATTCACTTCCATGCGCTTCTGGAGGCTAGAGGTGCCAGACCAAGGTGCCAGGTGCTGGGTTCCCACCTTGCCGTCTTTGTCACAAGGCTTGCCTTCCCACCAGTCTCCAGTCACATGTGCCTTATTTCCACTGGAGACCTCACCACAGTGGCCTTTGGTGTCCATGTGTTGAGCCTTGCTCTGCTCATGATGTGTTTTCTAAGATGACAGAGGCATAACCTATAGCATCACCTCTCACATCCATACTTGCACTTTCAGCAACAATCCCTTCAAGGAAATCTTGGCTTTTCTGGTCTGCACCTCAGAACTCTTCCAGTGTCTACTCATTACCAGTTCCCAGGTCTTTTCTATCTTTCTTGTACTCATTAAAGTAGCATTGTGGGGCGGCTGTCCAGGTTCTTGCCTTTAGCACAGGAAGGAATTCAAGGATGAAACATAGGTAAAGGGCAGCAGAAAAGCAAGATTTATTTCCGTACAAAGCAAAAGGACACGCTCAGGAAGGAATGTGGGCATGCGAGAGAGAGAGAGAGAGAGAGTGAGCGAGCATGGGTACAGTTTTAAAACCAGCCTGCTGCACTTCATCCACTTCCCTGCTAATGGCCTGGGAAAGCAGCACAAAATGGACCAAGTGGCTGGGCCCCCAAACCCACGGGGGAGACCCAGATGAAGCTCCTGGCTCCTGGCTTTGGCCTGGCCCAGCCCAGGCCCTTGTAGCCATTTGCAGAATGAACCACTGATGGAAAATCTCTATCTCTCCATTTCTCTCTGTAACTCTTGACTTTCAAATAAATAAAATAAATCTTTTTAGAAAATAAAGAAATATTTTGGTAGCACTCAGTAGTGAAGCCATCTTCCAAGTTTTCCCCATTCAATAGGATGTTGGCCGTGGGTTTTTCATAAATTGCTTTGATTGTGTTGAGGAATGTTCTTTCCATACCCAGTTTGCTTAGAGTTTTCATCATGAAAGGGTGTTGTTTTTTATCAGATGCTTTCTCTGCATCTATTGAGATAATCATATTGTTTTTCTTCTGCAGTCTGTTAATGTGGTGTATCACATTGATTGATTTGTGAACATTGAACCATCCGTGCATACCAGGGATAAATCCCACTTGGTCTGGGTGGATGATCTTTCTGATGGGTTGTTGCATTCTATTGGCCAGTATTTTATTGAGGATTTTTGTGTCTATGTTCATCAGGGAAATTGGTCTGTGATTCTCTTAGACTGCTACATCTTTTTCAGGTTTAGGAATTAAGGTAATGCTGGCTTCATAGGAAAAGTTTGGGAGGATTCCCTCTATTTCAATTGTTCTGAATAGTTTGAGAAGAATTGGAGTTAGTTCTTCTTTAATGCCTGGTAGAATTCTGCAGTGAATATATCTGGTCCTGGACTTTTCTTTGTTGGTAGGGCCTTTATTACTGATTCAATTTCTGACTAAGTTATGAGTCTGTTTAGGTTTTCTATGTCTTCATGCTTCAATTGAGGTAGGTTGTATGTGTCCAGGAATCTATCCATTTCTGATAGATTTTCCTGTTTGATGGCGTTCAACTCTTTGTAGTAATTTCTGATGACTCTTTTTATTTCTGTGGTGTCTGTTGTTACATTCCCTTTTTCATCTGATCTTATTGATTTGCATCATTTCTCTCCTTTTTTTAGTTAGTTGGGCCAATGGTGTGTCAAATTTTTTTATTTTTTCACAAAACCAGCTCTTTGTTTTGCTGATCTTTTGTAATGTTTTTTGTAATCAATTTTGTTGATTTCTTCTCTAATTTTAATTATTTCTCTTCTCTTACTGGTTTTGGGTTTGGTTTGCTGCAGTTTTTCTAGATCCTTGAGATGCATTGATAGTTCATTTCTTTGGTGTCTTTCCAATTTCTTGATGTAGGCACCTAATGCTATAAACTTTCCTCTTAACACTGCTTTTCATGTTTCCCATAAGTTTTGATATGTCATGTTGTTATCTCCATTTACTTCCAGAAATTTTTTGATTTCTCTTTTGATTTCTTCTATGACCCACTGTTCATTCAGGAGCATGTTGTTCAGTCTCCATGTGTTTGTATATACTCTAGGGATTCCTGAATTGCTGATTTCCAGCTTCCTTCCACTGTGGTCTGAGAAGCTGCATAGTATGATTTCGATTCTTTTGAATTTGCTGAGACTTGCTTTATGGCCTAATATGTGGTCAATCCTGGCTTTTCACAAAGAATTTGGGAGGATTCTATGTCTTTCAATTGTTTTGAATAGCTTGAGAAGAACTGGAGTTAGTTCTTCTTTAAATGTCTGGTAGAATTCAGCAGTGAATCCATATGGTCCTGGACTTTTCTTTGTTGGGAGGGCCTTTATTACTGATGCAATTTCTGACTCGGTTATGGGTCTGTTTAGGTTTTCTATGTCTTCATGGTTTCATTAAGGTAGGTTGTATGTGTCCAGGAATCTATCCTTTTCTGCTAGATTTCTCAGTTTGCTGCATACAACTCTTTGTAATAATTTCAGATGACTCTTTATTTTTGTGGTCTGTTGTTATGTTAGGTAGGAAGTCAGAAATTGAGCCTATATGTGTATGAGAAAGACCTGAAGACCAGCACCTACTGCAGAAGCTCCAGAAGCCCAGCATCTTGCACTTCAAAGTCCTGCCCGGATCCTGATGACCTTCCAGGGAGTCCTGCCCCTTCTACCCAAGAACCTTCCAGGTACTGACTAGTATAAGCACTTCAGAGTCCCACCCAGATCCTGATGACCTTCCAGGGGGTCCTGCCCCTTCTACCTGGCCTGATAAACACCCTTTATCTAAGGTGGGGTGATACCAGCCAGGCTTCCCCTGTCTGATAACTTCAGGGGGAAAAACTCAGAAAGCAATTTTTCATATTTACACCCAACAAGTCCTTTGTTTGGGAGAAGAAGAAGGAGAGGAGGAGGGAAAGGGCAGGAAGGCAAGACCCATCCCCTAAAAAATCCCAGACTAAATGTGAACTACGCACGCTCTCTCAGGTTCTGTCTGGAAAGTTGCCCATCCGTTCTTACAGATGTCCCTACCCTAATAAACCTTGCTATTTTGCTTTTCTCTGCTCTCTGTCTCACACCTGAATTCTTTCTTGCATGAAGACAAGGACCCTTTGCTTCTTTGGTAACAGTTGCATACCCTATTCATCTCTCATGTTGTTGATCTTGGTCTTCACACTCCTTTTTTTGGTTAGTTGGGCCAATGGTGTGTAAGTTTTGCTTAGTTTTTCAAAATATCAGCATTTATCGTTGTACTATGACTCTAGTTTATTGGACTGTCTGCTTTCAATGAATCTCTAGAGACTTGTAGTGGGTGTGGCCAGAGAGTTCTGTTCAGTTCTCCAGGGTTAAGGGCGTGCCTAAGTGACACACCCAACTTTGGTGTGGTAATCTTCTCTCCCTTTTTTTTTTAATCGGGAAGGAAGTATATTCTGCTCAGCTGAGCTCTTCTCCTCAATGGAGACCAGTGCCTGAGCATTAGCCCCAGTGGGTATAATATTCATCTGCTCTGTCCCCAGGACAACACAAAGGATCTGTGCAATCCTCAGTGTAAGTTCAAATTCCTCAGAAATGTCTCTCACTGGGTAACCAGGAACCCCCAAGCTTGTGGCGTCTCCCACTGAGACTGCTCAAGGCCCCAGCCACATCGTGAGTTCTCCCACACACCCTCAGTCTTTTTTTTTTTTTTTCAGAGTCCTGGTTCAGTAGTTTCACAGAGTCACAAGCTCCTAGCCTCCTGTTATTTCTCCCCACAAGAGACAGGAGTCTCTGCTCGGCTGATTGCCAGGTGCAGACATGAGCTGGTGCAGCTATTACATATGTTCAAAGTGGCACCTGTTCTATTGGCTTGTACCTCTCTGTGAGGTGATCGGAGAGAGAGAAACGTGTCCCTAAAATCCTTTTATTTTTTCTCTCTCACTCCTCTAGTTTGTCTCGTATGTTTTTCCCCCACGGGGCTTCAAGCCTCGTCCCCTCTAGGCTCTTCCTGCCCCTTTTTTGCCAGTGGCTTGGGCTTCTGTGGGCTTGCCTCACCTCACTTTTCAGTGCTGGTGAGTATGTTCTTGGCTGTTGGGTCCTGAGCATGGGCACCCATGTCCTCCACATAGGTCTACCCTGTCCCTCTAATTTTGGTAGAGTTCCCTCTGCCGTTTTTTCCCTAACTCTTACCTGAGACTACACTCTCTCCACTTTTTTTAAGCTATCTTCTCCTGGGCTAAAACAGTAAGCTCCCTTCCTATTCTGCCATCTTGGACCAATTAATAGGTCTTTTTTTAAAAAGGAAAATCAACAAAAAAAAAAAAAAAAAAAAACAAGAGAGTTAAATTGCATCCTGGTTTGATTGCACCTAACAAGCATCTACAGATTTTGCATCAAACAACTGCAGATTCACATTCTTCTCAGCAGCACATGCAACATTCTCCAAGATAGAGCATATACTTAGTCACAAAACAAGTTTCTAACATGTTTAAAATACAGATAATACTGAATATATTTTCTGTCCACAAGTCATAAAACTAGAAACCAATAACAAATAAACAAACAAAAAACTTTGGAAACTACCTCAATACATGGAAATTAAACAACTTACTCCTGAGCAATGACTGGATCAGGGAAAAAAGGAAACATTAAAAAATATTCTTGAAATGAATGAAAATGGAAACATTCCAAAATCTTTGAGATATCAAAGCAGTACTAAGAGGGAAGTTAATAGTAATCAATGCCTACATCAAAATAGCAGAAAGATCTCAAACAACTTACCCTGGTCTCTTAAGGACTTACAAAAACAAGAACAAATCAAATCCAAAATTAGTAGAAGGAAAGAAACAGTACAACTAAAAACAGAATAAATGAAGAGCAAATAAACATAACAAATCAAATGAAGAGCTGATTCTTTGAAAAATTGATAAAGTTATCCAAGAATTCATAAACTTAGCTAAGGCTAACAAAGAGAGTAGGTTCAGATAAATACATTAAAGATGCAAAGGGAGACAAAACAAATGACATCACAGAAATACAAAAAAATCATTATAGGTTACTATAAACGATACAGAAATAAATTTGATAACTAAGAAGAAATAGACATCTTTCTGGACACACCTAATTGAGAGTGAAACAAATCAAAAATGAGTAATGGGACTCAATCAGTACGAGAAAGTATCCCCTCAAGGAAAAGCTCAAGATCATTTGGCTACAGTGCCAAATTCTATCTTTCAAAGAACTAAAAACAATTATCCATAAATTATTCAAAATATATACAATGACGTAATTGCTCCAAACTCATTCTGAGAGACCAACATTACCTTGATGTCAAAATCTGCTGGGCAATGGAAAGCCAAGACTCTCTGGAAAAAAAGAAGAAGAAGAAGAAGAAGAAGAAGAAGAAGAAGAAGAAGAAGAAGAAGAAGAGGAGGAGGAGGAGGAGGAGGAGGAGGAGGAGGAGGAGGAGGAGGAGGAGGAGCTAAATGAAAGATCTCTGTGAGTGAGATCCCAGTGGAAAGAAAGGGCCATCAAAGAAGGAGGTACCTTTCTCTGAAGGGAGGAGAGAACTTCCACTTTAACTATGACCCTGTCGGAATAAGATCAAAGTCGGCGAATTCAAAAGGCTTCCATAGCCTTGGCAACTCATGACTGGAGCATAGGGAGATTACTGATGCCATAAACAAGAGCGTCAAATTGTTAAGCCAACAACAGGAGTCACTGTGTACTTAATTCTCATGTGGGATCTGTCCTTAATGTGTTGTCCAATGTGAAGTAATGTTATAACTAGTACTGAAACAGTATTTTATACTTTGTGTTTCTGTGTGGGTGCAAACTGATGAAATCTTTGCTTAATATATGCTAAACTGATCTTCTGTATATAAAGAGAATTGAAATGAATCTTGATGTGAATGGAAGGGGAGAGGGAGCGGGAGATGGGAGGGGTGCGAGTGGGAGGGAAATAATGGGAGCAAAGCCATTGTAATCTATAAACTGTACTTTGGAAATTTATATTTACTAAATAAAAGTTTAAAAAAATCTGCTGGGCATAGATACAACACTCCTCAACACAATACAAGCAAACCAAATCTAATACAATATTAAAAAGATGATTCACCAGGATCAGTTGGTGTTCAACGCAGGGATACAAGGATTCAACATACACAAATCAATAAACATGATACATCTTACTAACAGAGTGAAGGATGAAAGTCATATGATCATCTCCATAGATGCAGAATGGGCATATGATAAAATCCATCATCCCTCCATTATAAAAATAGAACAAATTAAGTCTCCCAAGAACATAACTCAACATAATAAAAACTACACATAACAAGCCAATAGCTAACATAATATTAAATGGGGAAAAGCTAAGGGATGCCAACTTCTACCACTTTTATTCGACATAGTACTAGAAGTCCTAAACAGGGCAAGTGCACAAAGAAAAGAAGAAGTCAAATTGCCGCTGCTCTCTGATGATATACTCTTACATATAGAAAATCCCAAAGACTCCACAAGCAACTACTAGAACTGGGCATAGTGTTGTGCCACAACAGGTTAAACTGCTGCTTCTGATGCTGGCATATCTCTCAGAGCACCAGTTCCAGTCCCAGATGCTCTGCTTCCAAATCAGCTTCCTGCTACTGTGGCCACTGTGCCTGGGAAGGCAGCAGGGGATGGCTCAAGTACTTGGGCCCCTGTCACCCATGTGGGAGACCAGGATGGAGTTCTGGCACTGACATTGCCCTGACCTAGATGTGGATGTCGAAGCCATTTGTGGAGTGACCCAGTGGATGGAAGATCAATCTCTGTCTCTGTCTCTCCTCTCTCTGTTGCTAAGTAAATCAATCTTTTTTAAAAACCTACAGGGACCGGCTCTGTGGGGTAGCCAGTAAAGCCACTGCCTGCAGTGCCAGCTTCCCATATGGGTGCCTGCTCAAGAGCTAATGCTCCACTTCCAATCCAACTGTCTGCTATGGCCAGGTAAAGCAGTGCAAGATGGCCTAAGCCCGTGGGCCCTGCACCTGCATGGGAGCTCCGGAGGAAGCTCATGGCTCCTGGCTTTCCCTTGGCGTAGCTCCAGCTGTTGTAGCCAATTGGGGAGTGAACCAGCAGATGGAAGACCTCTCTCATCTCTGCCTCTCCTCTCTCTATGTAATCTAGTTTCAAATGAATAAATAAATTTTGGAAAAATTATTAGGAGTAATAAATGAATTCAGCAGGGGCTGGTGCTATCGCATGGCCAGTGGAGCCGCGACATCCAGTGCTAGCACTCATCAGCCCAGCTCTGGCTGTTGCAGCCATTTGAGGAGTGAACCAGAGAATGGAAGCTCTCTCTCTCTGCCTCTGCCTCTGCCTTTGCCTCCTTGTAACTCAGCCTTTCAAATAGAATTAATTACTTAGTTAATTAATTAATTCAGAAATGTTGCAGGATATAAAGTCAACTTAGAAATATTAGCAGCATTGCTAAACACCAATTACAGAAAGAAATAAAAAAAGAAATCCAATTTCCAATAGCTACCAAAAAAACCCTAGAAATAATTTCACCAGCAAGGTGAAAGATCTCTACAAGGAAAGTTATAAAACTGGGGCAGGTATGTGATGCAGTACTTAGATCACCACACGCATCATCCACATCTCGTATTGCGGTACCTGGACTGGAGTGCCCACTACTCTGCTTCTGATCCAGCTTCCCACTGGTGCATCCCTGGGAGACAGCAGATGATGACTCAAATATTTGGCTCCTTGACACCCTTGTGAGAGACTCAGGATTCATTTCTGGCTTCTGGCTTTTGCCTGGACCAGTCCTGACTACTGTCCAAACTTTGGTGTAAGAAATTGAAGAGGACATAAACAAATGGAAAGTCATACCATGGACATGGATTGGAAGAATCAGTATTATTAAAATCTCCATACTACTCAGAGAAATTTATAGATTGAATGCAGTCCCTATCAAAATAACAAGGGCTAGAAAAACACTACTACAATTAGTATGAAACCACACTAATTGTAGTCAAGGCAATCCTGAGCGAAAAGATCAAAGTAGTTGGCATTATATTAACTGATTTCAAAATACAGTCATAGAGAGAGGTGAGCATCATAGTGCAGCAGGTTAAGCCACCACTTGGGACATCTGCACCCCGTATTGGAGTGCCTGGGATTCTCACACCCCTGCTTCTGATCCATCATCCTACTAATGCACCTTGGAGGCAGAAGAGAATGAGTCAAGCCCTTAGGTCCCTGTCACTCACCTGGGAGACTCAGATGGAGCTCCTGGCTCCTGCCTTCAGCTTGTGCCAGGCCCAGCTACTGCAGGGCATGTGGAGAGTGAACCAGTGGATGGAAGAACATTCTGTGTGTGTGTGTGTGTGTGTGTGCGCGCGCGCGCACATGGGTGGGTGTGTGTTTGTGTCTAGCTATCTCTCCCTCCCTCTGTCTCAACTAAACAAAAATGAACAAATAAACTTTTTAAAAAATCCATTGTGGGGACAGTACTGTGGTGTAGGTGTAAAGCCGTTGCCTGCAGCACTGACATTCCATATGGACGCCGGTTCAAATCCCTGTTGCTCTACTTCTGATCCAGTTCTGTGCTTTGGCCAGAGGAAGCAGTAGAACATGGTCCAAGTGCTTGGATCCCTGCACCCAAGCAGGAGACCTGGAAGAAGCTCCAGGCTCCTGGCTTAAGATTGGTCCAATCCACCATTGTAGGCATTGGGGGTAATGAACCTCAGAAGGAAGACCTCTTTCTATCTGCCTTTGCCTCTGTAACTCCAACTTTCAAATAAATAAATAAATATTT
This sequence comes from Oryctolagus cuniculus, assembly GCF_964237555.1. Taxonomy (NCBI): domain Eukaryota; kingdom Metazoa; phylum Chordata; class Mammalia; order Lagomorpha; family Leporidae; genus Oryctolagus; species Oryctolagus cuniculus. Next base: position 140,046,065 of record NC_091436.1, on the reverse strand, counting down.
TTAAAAAGCTATTGTAATTAAAACATGATGGTATTAGCATTAAAAAAGATACTTGGAGCAATGGAACAAAACAGAGAACCTAAACATATACCAAACATCTACTGACAACTAATCTTTGACAAAGGTGCTAAAGCCATACATTGGAAAAAGAAATCCTTTCCGGCCGGCGCCGTGTCTCAGTAGGCTAATCCTCCGCCTTGCAGCGCCGGCACACCGGGTTCTAGTCCCGGTCAGGGGACCGGGTTCTGTCCCGGTTGCCCCTCTTCCAGGCCAGCTCTCTGCTGTGGCCAGGGAGTGCAGTTGAGGATGGCCCAAGTGCTTGGGCCCTGCACCCCATGGGAGACCAAGAGAAGCACCTGGCTCCTGCCATCAGATCAGAAATCCTTTCCAATAACTGGTACTGAGGAAACAGGATATCCACATGCTTAGAAATGAAGCCAGGCCCCTAACTCTCACCAGGTACAACATCAGCTCAACACAGATCACAGACCTAATGAGAAACCTAAAATTTGAGGTTAAGTAGAGTAAGATGGGGGGATACTTTAGCACATTGGAATCCACCAGGATTTTTTGGCTAAGGCCTCAAAAGCACAGGAAACAAAAACAAAGCAAAAAAAATAGACAAACTTGACCTCATCAAATGAAAGAGCTTTTGCACAACAAAGGAAACAATCAACAAAGTCAGGAGACAGTTGCACGATGAAGAAAATACTTATAAGTGATACATCTGACAAATGGTTAATATACAGGACTCAATAGCAACAGAACAGATACTCCAATTAGGAAATGAGTAGTAAATTTAAACATTTCTAAAAGGAAGACACACAAATGACCAAGCAATACCTCAGAAAACATTCAACATCATTCATTGTCAGGGAAATGCAAAATAAAACCGCACTGATATATCACCTCACTGCAACTAGAATGGACATTATCAAAAGTCAAAATACCAAGTGCTAGTGCAGAGAAAGGGACACTTGCATACCACTAGTAGAAACGTGAATTAGTCAACTCACAGGGGGAAGCAGTCTAGGGATTTCATTGAAAAAATGAGACCAGAACTACCATATGACCCAGAAGTCCCATGACTGGGCTTTATAGAGGGAAATGAAATCAGTCCGTTGAAGAGACATGATCACTGCTGTGTGTGTCACAGCACTATTCACAGCCCAATAATGGAGTGTTCATCTACTGATGATAGATGAGGAAAATGTAGTGTGTAGTGAACATCACAATGTGCCCATAAATGTGTACAGTTTTATGTCTCACTTAAAATAATATGAAATACACTAAAAGGATAAAAATAAATTTAAATTAATAGAAATAATGCGAAACATGTTATCTGACATCAATGGAATGAAAGAAATTTGGAGATTTACTAATAGATGGAAACTAACTCACTCCTAGATAATCAGTGGGTCAAGTCAAAACAGAAATTATAAAATACTTTCAGATTAATGAAAATGAAGGGATGACATGCCAGAACTTGTGGCTTGCTACTAAAAGTGTACTTACAGTAAATGTATTCCTGTAAATGCCTATGGTAAAAAGGAAAAAAAAATTTGAAATCAGTAACCACACTTTCCACCTTAAGACAAGGAAAGGAGAACAGAAAACCAAACCCAAAGCAAGCACAAGGAAGGAAATAGTAGACCAGAGTGGAAATTATGATTAGAGAATAGAGAAGCAAGAATGAAAATCCATGAAACCCAATAGGATTCTATGAAAAGAACAAAGCTGAAAAATTATCACGTGGACTCATAAAAAGCTAAATAAACTCAAATAATCGGGATCAGAAAAGATGGGGCATTATTACTAACCTTACAACTATAAAAAGGATTTTTAAATGTACTATGAACAACTGTATGCCAAAAAAATAGATAACTTAGATGATAGCATGGACAAGTGCCTTTATGGACCAACTACTGAAGCCAGCCAAGAAGCAGTAAACATGCTGAAAATGTCTGGAACAAGTGAAGTCACTGAATCAGTCATACTTTTGTAAAACTCCCAGAGATCAAACTGATGGTCCAAATGGCTTTCTTGGTGAGTTCTACCAAATAGTTAAAGAATTGGGCAGCAATCCTGCCAACTGGCTTTCTGTGGGAACTGAGGAGTTTGACTGCCTGGATTTGAATCTTGACTCTGTCTCCTACTGGGTGTCAGACATGTGGGAGGTGGCTCAATCTTCTGTGTCTGCTTCATTTGTAAAATGGGGGTGACAATAATAATTTTCACCTTATAGGATCACATGAGGTTTAGAATAGTGAGCATTCACGTCCAGCGCCGCGGCTCAATAGGCTAATCCTCTGCCTGCGGCACCGGCCCATGGGGTTCTAGTCCCGGTCGGTGCGACAGATTCTGTCCCAGTCGCTCCTCTTCCTGTCCAACTCTCTGCTGTGGCCAGGGAGTGCAGTGGAGGATGGCCCAAGTGCTTGGGCCCTGCACCCGCATGGGAGACCAGGAGAAGCACCTGGCTCCTGGCTTCAGATCAGCGTGGTGCGCCGGCCATTAGGGGGTGAACCAACAGAAAAGAAAGACCTTTCTCTCTGTCTTTCTCTCACTGTCTACTCTGCCTTTCAAAAAAAAAAAAAAAAAAAAAAAAAGGAATAGTGAGCATTCGCAAAGTGTTTAGGACATACTAGGTATATACTAAACACCACGAGAAATGTTTGATAAGCAAGGAAATAATTTTTAAAGATGAGTTTTTAAAAATGAATTCTAATTCTGTACAAACTTCAAATTAATGGAAGAGAAGAAAATAGTCACATTCTTCAGCTCATTCTTTGAGGCCACTAAAACTCATGAAAAAAAGCTACACACAAATATCTCTTATGAATATATATTCAAAATTTCTAAACAAATCCTAGCTAACCAAAAACAGCACCATATTAAAAGAGATAGACACCATGATGAGGTAGATTTTATCCCAGGAATACAAGGTTGAAGTAATATCCAAAATTCAAGTAATATAATATATCAATAGAACAAAACCCATTTTATCATTTTAATGCACACAGGAATTTATTTGCTACAAGTAAAATCCATGCATATTGAAACCATCTCCATTTGTGGGTAACTTGACCTTGTATATAGGAATCCAGTAAAAAATTCAGAACGAAGGAATTCATCAAAGTTCCAGGACACAAAATTCAGACACAAAAACCAATACTTTGATATATTTATAATGAACAACCTTAAAATGTTATTAATATTCCATTCCATTTGGAGAGCCTTCAAAAGAATAAAATATAGATATCGTCCCCCTCATCCCCACTATTCATGAACACAAATATCTTTGAGAAGGCACAGGCTTACAATGAAGAACCAGCAGCCACAAAAATCAGAGAATAACCACACAGAAGGACCACTGGGGAACCACAACTTTGAGACACCAGAGAAAGGACAGGAACAAAGACAAAGGGCAGCCACCATGAATGGTAGTCATGTGGCAAAGGCTGCCCAGAGCCGCCAGCAGATTCCTCTGCAGAAGACGTCAGCAGCTGAGCTGACCAGTGGCCAGTGCTGCCTCGAAATCCCCAGAGAGGGAGATACCATTGTGTCACCACAGGACTGGGGCTACTGTTCCTCCAACCCACCAGAGACCTGTGAGCCATGGCTTCCCCACAAACACCCACACCACAGGCACTCTGCTCACAGCAACTACCTCACAGGCAAAAGGCCACTGTATCTCCACTCATTTCTGCCCTCCAACTTCAGTTCCTTGTATGTGTCTGCCCCTCAGAAACCAGAGCCACTCTGGATACGACTGCTCCATGAACACCTGCATGGTGGACACCAGAAAAACCACTGCAGCAGGCACGTCCATCCTGGTCCTGGACAGGAGGTGGCTGCACAGTGACCACGTTCTAGATTCTGGTTTTGTTCCTCTCCACAAGCTGCCAAGCCCAGATGTTGGAGCAGTCCCTGTAGTGGGGCCCCACAACCTGGATTCTGCTTCTCAGACTGTCCATAAACAACTCAGACTCACACAATCAACAATGTGGCAGTGGAAATACCAGTGACACAGACAACAGTGCCGCCACCACCCCAGACCTAGAGCCATGGTCCATCGATACATGCTAGAACTTCAGGTCTGTCTCCAGAGACGCGCTATGTATCAGAAACCCATGGCACCACCACCACAAGAGGGACTGTGAGCTGAACTGGGTCTGAAGAGGGGTCCCAAGCACCTTGACTTCACCATGAAGGAAAACAAGAGTTCAGGAGAAAACCATCTACCTTAGTCCCACAGACAATGCCATCAGCACTCATAGTAGCTAGGAACTCCACCTCCTAGCTTAGATACTGCCTAGGTCTCTGTGCCAGGCACATCCACAGCACCAGCACAGGGTGGGAGAAGCTGATCAGACAGAGCAAGACAGTCATAAGGAGTGGCATCTTCTGGAAGGGGCAGCAGGGCTGCCAGACTCAGCAGCCTGCACTGGGTGACTGAGAGGAAGTGAAATCAGAGAAGGAAGGTGAGCTCACAGTCAGGCAGCTGGTGCAGAAGTGATGAGTGTGGAGGAAAGAACTGGGCTTCCACCGACTGGGGAACATGGATGGTGAGAGGGGAGCCCACAACACTTTTTCAGTGGCTTGGCTTAGAGTAGAGGCAGAAGGAGATGTTGGTTGGCAAAAAGTGCTAGGAGATTTGCCAGCAATTAAATGTGCCTTGGATACTTGTTCCCAAGGGTGTTTCCAATTCCCAGTGATTGAGATTTAATCTGTGGGGCTCTCTGGATCTGATTACAATGAAACAGAAAGGGTTTTCCCTGAACTGTGTTGCTTTATTATTGGCAGAGAAGGACCAGTGTAAACAGGTTATGTAAATATACAAGGTCTGTGCAAATTGGTCAAAGTAATCAAGGATGGGTTCTTTCCTTGGGTGCAACACTGGGTGGTTTATCCAGTTTACCTGGTGGAGGAAAATCAAGAGACTGCTCTTTCGTAATTCAGCTGCCTGTTTTTCTGCTTTTTTGAACACTTGGCTAACAGCCAGGTTAACATTCTCAAGGGATTCCTTCCCTCCAGCAGGTAGCAACCATCCCCAGGCCAAAACATTTCCTGGGAGCCTGAGAACAGGTTTGCAAAGATCTGAAAAGCCAGGTTGGCAGGTGCTAATGATTACACTACAGTGTTTGAATTCCAGGAGTTCCTTTGTGGATGGGGGAAGCCCAAAAGCTAAAAGTTTTGATTTTATGCAGGACTGTAGGCTCCCATTGTGTTTGCTCCCATTCACTGTTGTTAGGATTTTAAAAGGAGCTATCAAGAAGAAACAGGAAACTTAGAAGTGTTGGAAAGTACAGGATGTCAGGGAAGAAGGGGGGGGCGGGACTCAGAGGAAGAGGAAGAGTGAGCTCTGGAGGAGGTGGCAGGGGAGGGGCAGACGCAAAGCAACAGGAAGAAGTGACAGCAGCACTTGCCAGGGAAGCACCAGCTGATTTTGTTTTATTATCACAAGTGCTAGATTCTTTTCTAACTTGTTGACCGCTGATTTATTTGTGAATATTTTCTTTCAAGAAAAAAAACGTATTCTTGGGATCCTTGGATTCCTGGATATATCACTAAAAAGATTCCTCCCACTGTCTCTGGGAGGTTCATTCTTCCCTCTGTTCTGACTGCACATGCAAATAAACAAGTTGTGCAATTTCCATAGAACTCATTCTGGCCAATAAGGCTTTAAGTCATTCAGGTTGTTTTGTCCAGAAACCTAACCAATTTAGTCATGTAGGCTGTTTTTGTTGTTCTTGTTGTTGTTTGACAGGCACAGTTAGACAGAGAGAGAGAGATAAAGGTCTTCCTTCCATTGGTTCACCCCCCAAATGGTTGATACGTCGGCACACTGCACCTAACCAAAGCCAGGAGCCAGGTATTTACTCCTGGTCTCCCATGCAGGTGCAGGGCCCAAGCACTTGGTCCATCCTCCACTGCCTTCCTGGGCCACAGCAGAGAGCTGGACTGGAAGAGGAGCAGCCGGGACAGAATCCGGCACCCGGACCGGGACTAGAACCCGGTGTGCTGGAACCGCAGGCAGAGGATTAGCCAAGTGAGCTATGGTGACGGCAGGCTGACTGTTTCATAGCCACCAAATGGTATCCCTTCCCGTGCAACAGAAAAAAGCTACTGGAGTCTGCACCACACCCATATGGACTAAGTCTGATACCCTAAGCAAAGGAGAACCCTCCTGACTTCCAAATCCCAACCTGCAGCACTGGAATCTGGAACCAGGGGACCTCCTGGTGCACCGAGCATCTGTGCGGAGAGCAGAGGGCATGAGGCAGTGTCGGCCTTCAGTGCCTTGGTCCAGAATGCTGCCAGGGAGAATGTGGGATCTTGCTTTAGATCCAATTTCTGACACCAAGAAATGTTAATGTATTGATCAACCTTTCTTTTTTTTATTTTTTTTAACTTTTATTTAATGAATATAAATTTCCAAAGTACAGCTTATGGATTACAATGGCTTCCCCCCGCCCCAATGACTTCCCTCCCACCCACAACCCTCCACTTTCCCACTCCCTCTCCCCTTCCATTCACATCAAGATTCATTTTCAATTTTCCTTATATACAGAAGATCAGTTTAGTATGCATTAAGTAAATATTTCAACAGTTTGCACCCATGTAGAAACACAAAGTGAAAAATACTGTTTGAGTACTCATTATAGCATTAAATCACAATGTACAGCACATTAAGGACAGAGATCCTACATGAGGAGTAAGTGCACAGTGACTCCTGTTGTTGACTTTACAAACTGACACTCCTGTTTATGGCATCAGTAATCTCCCTATGCACCAGTCATGAGTTTCCAAGGCTATGGAAGCCCTCTGAGTTCTCCGACTCTTATCTTGTTTAGACAAGGTCATAGTCAAAGTGGAGGTTCTCTCCTCCCTTCAGAGAAAAGTACCTCCTTCTTTGAAGACCTGTTCTTTCCACTGGGATCTCACTCACGGAGATCTTTCATTTAGGTTTTGTTTTTTTGTTGTTGTTGTTTTTGTTTTTGTTTTTGTTTTTGTTTTTGTTTTTTTTGCCAGAGTGTCTTGGCTTTCCATGCCTGAAATACTCTCATGGGCTTTTCAGCCAGATCCGAATGCCTTTAGGGCTGATTCTGAGGCCAGAGTGCTCTTTAGGACATCTGCCATTCTATGAGTCTGCTGTGTATCTCGCTTCCCATGTTGGATCGTTCTCTCCCTTTTTTATTCTATCGGTTAGTATTAGCAGACACTAGCCTTGTTCATGTGATCCCTTTGACTCTTAGTCCTTTCATTATGATCAATTGTGAACAGAAACTGATCACTTGGACGAGTGAGATGGCATTGGTACATTCCACCTTGATGGGATTGAATTGGAATCCTCTGGTATGTTTCTAACTCTACTGTTTCGGGCAAATCAGCTTGAGCATGTCCCAAATTGTACATCTCTTCGCTCTCTTATTCCCTCTCTTACATTTAACAGGGATCACATTTCAGTTAAATTTCAACACTTAAGAATAACTGTGTATTAATTACAGAATTAAACTAATAGTATTAAATAGAACAGACAAAAAAAAAAAACACTAAGAGGGATAACGTATTAAGTTGTTCATCAACAGTCAGGGCTATGGCTGATCAAGTCACCGTTTCTCATAGTGTCCATTTCACTTCAGGAGGTTTCCTTTTTGGTGTTCAGTCAGTTGTTACCAATCAGGGAGAACATATGATATTTGTCCCTTTGGGACTGGCTTATTTCACTCAGCATGATGTGTTCCAGATTCCTCCATTTTGTTGCAAATGACCGGATTTCATTGTTTTTTACTGCAGTATGGTAATCTAAAGAGTACATATCCCATAATTTCTTTATCCAGTCTACTGTTGATGGGCATTTAGGTTGATTCCAGGTCTTAGCTATTGTGAATTGTGCTGCAATAAACATTAAGGTGCAGACCACTTATTTGTTTGCCAATTCAATTTCCTTTGGGTAAATTCCAAGGAGTGGGATGGCTGGGTCGTATGGAAGGGATATGTTCCGGTTTCTGAGGAATCTCCAGACTGACTTCCATAGTGGCTTGACCAGTTTGCATTCCCACCAACAGTGGGTTAGTGTCCCTTTTTCCCCACATCCTCGCCAGCATCTGATGTTGGTAGATTTCTGAATGTGAGCCATTCTAACCGGAGTGAGGTGAAACCTCATTGTGGTTTTGATTTGCATTTCCCTGATTGCTAGTGACCTTGAACATTTTTTCAAGTGTCTGTTGGCCATTTAGATTTCCTCTTTTGAAAAATGTCTGTTGAGGTCCTTGGCCCATCTCTTAAGTGGGTTGTTTGTTTTGTTGTTGTGGAGTTTCTTGATCTCTTTGTAGATTCTGGTTATTAACCCTTTATCTGTTGCATAGTTTGCAAATATTTTTTCCCATTCTGTCGGTTGTCTCTTCACTCTCCTGACTGTTTCTTTTGCAGTACAGAAACTTCTCAATTTGATGCAATCCCAATAGTTGATTTTGGCTTTGACTGCCTGCACCTCCTGGGTCTTTTCCAGGAACTCTTTGCCGGTGCCTATATCTTGAAGGGTTTCTCCAATGTTCTCTAATAAGTTGATGGTGTCGGGTCGTAGATTTAGGTCTTTAATCCATGTTGAGTGGATTTTTGTGTAAGGTGAAAGGTAGGGGTTTTGCTTCATGCTTCTGCACGTGGAAATCCTGTTTTCCCAGCACCATTTATTGAATAGACTGTCCTTGCTCCAGGAATTGGTTTTAGATCCTTGATCAAAAATAAGTTGGCTGTAGATGTTTGGGTTGGTTTCTGGTGTTTCAATTCTGTTCCATTGGTCTATCCATCTGTTTCTGTACCAGTACCATGCTGTTTTGATTACAACTGCCCTGTAGTATGTCCTGAAATCTGGTATTGTGATGCCTCCAGCTTTGTTTTTGTTGTACAGATTGCTTTAGCTATTCGAGGTCTCCTGTGTGTCCATATGAATTTCAGCATCATTTTTTCTAGATCTGAGCTTCCTGTACTAGGATGTCTCTGTCCTTCTCCAAACCCGGAAAGTTCTCTGCTAGTATCTCACTAAAAAGGCCTTCTAATCCTTTCTCTCTCTCCATGCCTTCAGGAACTCCTAGAACTCGAATGTTGGTTTTTTTTAATAGTATCCTGTAGATTCCCAACAATATTTTTTAGATTTCTGATTTCCTCTTCTTTTCTTTGGTTTGACTGTATGTTTTCCTGTGCTCTGTCTTCTAAGTCCGATATTCTCTCTTCTGTTTCACTGACTCTGTTTTTTAGACTCTCTAATGTGTTTGTCATTTGATCTATTGAGTTCTTCATTTCATTTTGATTTCTCTTCACTATCACACTTTCCTGTTCTACTAGTTTCTGCATTTCATTTTGATTCTTCCTTAAAATTTCATTTTCACGAGAGAGATTTTCTATCCTGTCCAATAAGGATTTCTGTAGTTCAAGAATTTGCTTTTGAAAACCTCTAAATGTTCTTATCATAAATTTCTTGAAATCCGTATCTTGCATTTCTTCTATCTCATCATCTTCATAATCTTGGCTTGGGGTGTTTTGTTTATTTGGAGGCATCATAGTGTCTTCGTTGATCTTGTTCCCTCGATTTTTGTGTTTGTTGCTTGGCATAGTTAATTCTTCTTCCCTCACTGTAAGGTTTATATATATATATATATATACTGTGTCTGTGTTAAGTGGACTGTCTGCTGTTGGAGGAGCCTTGGAGGCTTGAGATGGGTGTCACCAGAGAGCTCTGCTTGGTTCTTCAAGGTTAAGGGTGTGCAAAGGTGACATCCTCAGGTTATGCATGGTAAATCTCTTTTTATTTATTATTTATTTATTTAATATTTTTATTCAGGAGGTAAGTAATACTGCACAGCTGAGCAGAACTGATGGTATTTAACTTCCGATCTCTGGCTTCTATGTGTATATCATTCATCTGCTTTTTCCAACAGACCACCCAAAGAATCTGTGTGGGCTCAGTTTCACCTGCGGTCTCCCACCAGGTCGCCTAGGTTACTGAATTGTAGCATCTCTGGAGAGTACTCATGTGACCTCTGTGAGTTCTCTCACCCGCTGTCTCTTGCCCCCACCCCACCCCGCCTCAGTTCATTAGCTCTACCCTTTTGTTATGTATATCCAGAATGGCACCTGCTCTTTGTCTCTTACTCCCCTTTGCAAAGTTGGCAGAGAGAGAAACTTGCCCGTACCAGTACCCCCCCTGTCGCTCCCCCTCTTCGCGGAGGAACGACACAGGACCCTGCGCTGTTCTTTTGTCTGCTCGGCCCTTCCTGGGTTTGCTGCTGGTTCTTCCCGGGTTGGCTGCCATCCCTCCACCTCCGTAGAGGGGCGGGCCCCCCTGCCACTTTCCCCACTTGCGCGGGGGAGCGGCACACCGCCGGCCGGCTCTCTCGGGGGCTGCTCAGATGTTATTCGGATGTTCCCCTTAGATGTTCCTCCTTTATAGTCCTCTTCCACCAATCCCAACTCTGCTACCCACACGCCGAGTATGCTGCTCTCCTCCAATCAGGAGCAGGATCAGCTCCTGCAGGTTATTGGTTGAACTTGAGACAGCTGCGTAGAAGCTGTTTACTCCTCTCCCAGCGCCATATTGTGGGAGAGCAGATGCATAGAATAAGTCTTAATTCCAGTAACAGTCTAGTCCGAGTTGCTCCCCACACCCCCCCACTTTTGTTTTTCTTCCTTTTCTCCTGTAGTCAGTCTGGTGAATTTTCCCACCTCAAGCCTGCTTCCCTCTAGAATCTGTCTGCCATTTCCCGCCAATGTCTCGGGTTACTGAGCTCACCTCCCCTTCCAGCGCCAAAATGTGGACTCAGAGCCGTGGGCATCCCTGCTCTCCCCGCTGGTCATCTGTGTCACATCCACTAGATCCAGAAGGGTTTCCTCTGCATTTCCCCCCCCCCCCAGCCTTTCCCTGTGATTACTGTAATTCCTCTTTTATCAACCTATCTTTTCCCGGACTATCAGTGCGCATCCTCACTATTCTGCCATCTTGGCTCCGCCCCCCCCCCCCCCCCCCCCCGTGAGTTCTTTTTTTATCTTAATCCTCCTCATTAGCATTCCTTCACTTCAGTTTAGAAACTTTGCATTTCTTGTAGAACAGGTCTGGTGGTGACAAATTCTCTCAGCTTTTGTTGTCTGGCAATGTCTTTATCTCTCCTTCATATCTAAAGGATAGCTTTTCTGGGTGCAGTGTTCTTGGTGGCAGTATTATTCCTTTAACTGTGACAGTGTCTCATCCCCTCCCTGCTGGCCTGTACTGTCTCTGCTGAGAAGTCTGCAATCAGGTGTACTGGGATTCCTTTGTGTTGTTTCTTTCCCTTGAAATTTCTAAGAAATGATTTATTTATTTGAAAGGCACAGTGACAGAGAGGGTTCCATCTGTTGATTAGCTTTCCAAATTCATGCAGTAGCCAGGCCAGGAGCCAGGAATTCCATCCTGGTCTCAAATATAGGTGGCAGGGGCCCACATACTTGAGCCATCTTCCATTGCCTTCCCAAACACAGCCCTGTGGTTCCTTGCTATCTGCCCAAGGGTGGGGAAAGGGTGATAAGAGCATCCTCGTGGGTAGTCAGGCTGATACTGAGCTGGCACACTCCGGAGCTGGGACTACCTGATGCTGACCTGGGACACACGGTCAGCAGACCCTGTGTAATCCCAGGGGTGTATGCCCGACACACATGAGGCTGGCAGTGATATACACTGAGATAAGCCCATCCCTGTGGGGCACAAGTCTTTGCCTGGTGCTGGAGCAGGTCTTAGAAGCTCTGCCTGCAACCACTAATGTATAGACGGAGACCATTAGGATCTGGCCAGTGTGGATTTTATCAGCTCAGCACTGAGTTCCAATTCAGAGTCCTGTAGCTCCTTGCCTTCTGCCCAAGGTCAGGGGAGGGGCACTAAAGACAACCTTTTAGCCAAGCAGGTTGTCACTCAGCCACATCACAAGTGGGTTTCACAGTTCCTGGGCTGGGTAGTCTTTGGGGTGCAGGCTAGACCCCTATGAAGCTGGTAGTAATACATGCTGAAACAAGTCTGTCTCACTGCAACACAGAGCTCCAATGCCAAGGGAACTCTTGAGGCTTCATTTGCAAGTTCTGACCTGTAGGTAGAAGCCTTTGGGCTTCACCAGGTGCTGGGTCTCATTGCTGCCACCTGGCTCTGAGCTGTAAGGCAAGGTCCTAAGTTCCCTCTCCTACCCTACTCCTGTTTGGCTTGTGTCTTGCTCTGCTTTGTTCCAGAGACTGGGGGAAGGGTGGTGGAGTTGATCCCTTGGTCTCTTGGTTAATGCAAGTCCAAAATCTTAGTCTGTGGATAAGAACCCAGGAGCAGAGCCGTGGGTCCCTGTTAGACACTGGTTTTTATCATGGCGGGCCTTGTGCTGGATTTCAAGTCCAAGGACTGTACTTAAGTAAGGGAAACAAAATGTTTTTCTCCACACTGGGCTTCCTGGAACAGGGTTAGGGATGACAAGTACCCTTTTTTCTTGCTTGCTTTTATTTTTATAAAAAAAATATTTATAGGGATGGCCCTGTATGTAGAGGTAAAGTGGCCGCTTGTGGTGTCCACATCCCATATGGGTGCCAGTTCGAGTCCCTGATGCTTACTTCCAATCCTGCTCCCTGCTAATGCACTTGGGAAAGCAGTGGAAGATGGCCCAAGTACTTTGGGTCCTGCAACCACGTGTGAGACTCAGAATCAGCTCCACGCCCCTGATTCAGATAGGTCTAGCTCCAGCTATTGTGCCCATTAAGGGAGTGAACCATTGGATGGAAGCGTTTTCTCTCTGTCTCTCCATCTCTCTCTCTCTCTCTGTAACTCTGCCTTTCAAATTAAAAAATTAGTAAATAAATAAATCATTCAAAAATATTGAACTGTGTACAATATGACTTTTTTTCCATGATTCAGTCTACCAATACTGCACCAGACATCCATTGTTTACACCTCACCATTTTTATCCATACAGGTTTGATTTTCATCTTTTATGTAACTTTCATTTCTATTTTGTAAATTTTGAACTTATGGAATATATTTATAGTAACTTTTAAAATTTCTTTTCTACTCATTCTAACCACAGTGTCAGTTTTAGCTTAGATTGATTTCTCTGTCTTATGAGTGGTATTTCCCTGTTTTTATTCCTGCCTGATTATTTTGATACTAGACATTGCTACTTTACAAGGTTATGTGCAAGAGATATTTATGTACCATGAATATTCTTTAACACCTCTTATTGGCAAAATTTAAGTTATTCCGGAGATGTTTGAGACTTTGGGGTTTTACTTTTTTTTTTTTTTTTTTTTTTTTGACAGGCGGAGTAGACAGTGAGAGAAAGACAGAGAGAAAGGTCTTCCTGTTCCATTGATTCACCCCCTAGCGGCTGCTGCAGCTGGCGTGCTGCGCTGATCCGAAGCCAGGAGCCAGGTGCTTCTCCTGGTCTCCCATGTGGGTGCAGGGCCCAAGCACTTGGGCCATCCTCCACTGCACTCCCTGGCCACAGCAGAGAGCTGGACAGGAAGAGGAGTGACCGGGACAGAATCTGGTGCCCCGACCTGGACTAGAACCCCTTGTGCCAGCACCACAGGCGGAGGATTAGCCTATTGAGATGCAGCGCCTGCCAGGGGTTTTACTTTTAATAGTTGAAGGACAAAGTAGAAACTATTTATTCCTGGGCTAAATAGTCACCCCTCCTGACTCAAAACTCTTCAGAATAGCTTGTTGAATCCCAGCGATTTATGAGGCTCATTCTGGCTGCTGGGAACAGGCACTATTTCCAGCTCTGTGTAGCACTGGGCACTGTTACCTACAGACCTCAGGTGATTCTTCCCCTGTACTAGACTAGTTCCCTTACGTGCATGAAATAATGAGCTGAAGACCCCAGGGAGGCCCTATGCAACTTCCTTTCCTTTTTTCTGTCTTTTCTGTGTGCCTTCATCTTGCATGTTCCCACTGTTGAGGCTTCTCCTAATTCACACCTCTGTCCCCTCCACTCAGTGAGTCAGCTGTTTTGTGTTTGTGTGTGTGTCCCTGTCTCTGTTGCTCTGCTTTAAAATTAAATAAATCTTTATCAAAAATAATTGGCTATAAAAATTAAGTTCATTGGTTTTTGCTTTGTGACATGATAGAATAACAAGAATTGGATTTATTTTTGTGCCTTAAACACTACAAACTCAGACAGACATAGGAAAAACCATTCAAGTATCCAGACACTGGGCAACAGGAATTCTGATCTCTGAGAGAAGGCATTGAAAGAGGGAAGGGCGGGCCGGCGCCGTGGCTCACTAGGCTAATCCTCCACCTTGCGGCGCCGGCACACCGGGTTCTAGTCCCGGTTGGGGCGCCGGATTCTGTCCCGGTTGCCCCTCTTCCAGGCCAGCTCTCTGCTATGGCCAGGGAGTGCAGTGGAGGATGGCCCAGGTGCTTGGGCCCTGCACCCCATGGGAGACCAGGAAAAGCACCTGGATCCTGGCTCCTGCCATCGGATCAGCGCGGTGCACCGGCTGCAGCGGCGGCCATTGGAGGGTGAACCAACGGCAAAAGGAAGACCTTTCTCTCTCTGTCTCTCTTTCTCACTGTCCACTCTGCCTGTCAAAAATAAAAAAAAATAAAAATAAAATAAAATAAAAAAAAAGAGGGAAGGGCTACAGTTATCCAGCTCCCTCCTGGACAGGTTTTGCAGGATGCAGTGAGGGAGGAGGAGCCCTAACAGCACAGCAAGTTTTACAGGTGTTAAAGATACATTAAAAATGCCAATTTTTCCTCTCCATGAAGGTGGTGTGTGTCTCCATTTATTTCTGTACTCTTCAATTTACGTGATCAATGTTTTACAGTTTTCATTGTAAAGAACTTTCTCCTCCTTGGCTAAGTTTATTCTGAGTATTTAATATTATTTTTGTAGCAGTTGTAAGTGGAATTAATTTCTTGATTTCTTGTTCAGAAAGTTTTCATTGCTTTCTAGAAATACTGCTGATTTTTTTTAGCATGTTGATTTTTTGTCTTGGCAACTCTAATAACATAATTTGCTGATTCTGTTTTTGCTAGAGTCTTTCAAATTTTAATATATATATATATATGATGTGATCTGTAAACAGAGACAGTTTGATTTCCTAATTTCCATTATTATTGCCTTTTATTTCTTTTTCTTGTTTAATTGCTCTAAAGAGTAGTGAAAAAGAGCATCCTTGTCTTGGTCTTTTTTTTAATAGATCTTTCTTTCAGTAGGCAGAATGGCACTGAGAGCGTAGGGAGAGGAGAGAAAGAGAAAGAGAGAGAGAGAGAGAGAGAGAGAGAGAGAGCGCTCTTCCATCTGCTGGTTCACTCCCTAAATGCCCACAATAGCCAAGGTCAGGCCAAGCTGAAGCCAGGAACTCAGAACTCCATCTGGGTCTCCTACATGGTTAGAAGGGGTCCGTGTACTGGAGTCATCCTCAGGTACATCAGCAGGAAGCCAGATTGCAGGTGGAGCACCAGGACTTAAACCTGTACTCTGATAGGGGATGATGGTTTTGGAAGCATGGTTTAACTCACTGCACCACAACGCCCACTCCTTCCCTTTTAGAGTAAAAGAGTTGTCTTTTATTCTTGATTTGCTAAGATTGTTTTATCATGAATAGGTAAATGTTTATTTTTATAATACTTTCTCGACAAGAAGATGATCCTATGTTTGTTTCCATTAATTGGGAAATTAGATTGATTTTTATATACTCATTCAATGTTGCATCCTTGAATAAAATTGTTGTGGCCATAATATATTCTATTCCATTTGCTGGTACTTGGTTAAGGATTCATGAGACATGTTCGTCTGAAGTTTCCTTTTTTTCATGAAAAGCTCTAATTTGTACTAAGTTTACAGATTTGCAAAACCATCACAACAGTCCCATCATAGAAATGGTCCATCCCCTTGAAAGATTCCTTGTGCCAATTTGCAGTCACTTGTCTTCACACTCTCAGTTCCAGGCAAACATCAATTTGCTTTTGTAATATATATACATTTATTTTTCCAAACATTTCATATACGTGGAATCAAACAATATATGGTCCTTTGTATCTGGCTTCTTTCACTTATAATAATGTCTGAGGTTTACACATTTTGTCCCTTTTATTGTTGAATATTACCCTAGGGTATGGATATACTTCATTTTATTTATCCATTCACCAGGGTGAAAAAGCTTTAATTACAACATCAATTTCATTTGAGCGGCTGGAGCCATTGATACTATCTGATATCTCTTGTGGGTGTATAATGTCTTTGCAGAGTCCTAAGACCATTTCTGAGAATAAAGTCCTGGAAGGAAGATGAAGCCAATGATCATGAACATTTGTACATTAATAGAAACAACCAGAGTGTGCTCCAGGTGAACTGAACTAGAATACATTGCCATTGGTGGTGTGTATGAGTGTCAATTTCCTGCCTCCATTACCAACACTGTAGGCTGTCAGTCCTCGCCCCAGCACAACTGGTCAGTGAAGACCATTTCAGTGTTGAGCTATACTGCATTGCTTTCTTTATTAGCACTGTTGTGTGTATTGTTCATACACAGCCCGTTCACCCTCAGCCTAATTTTCTCTACCTTTATGAACATTCCAGGCCTCTCTCACTTCACTCTGTGACACAATTCTTGTTTTGTTATTTTGTATAACCTAGAGCACAATACATACTTAAGCATTCCCTTCATTAGATGCACCTTATTCAGCTTGTGTGGCCATAAAGGAAATCACATCAATGGGGTCTTAAAACACACACATTCACTTCCATGCACTTCTGGAGGCTAGAGATGCCAGACCAAGGTGCCAGGTGCTGGGTTCCCACCTTGCCGTCTTTGTCACAAGGCTTACCTTCCCACCAGTCTCCAGTCACATGTGCCTTATTTCCACTGGAGACCTCACCACAATGGCCTTTGGTGTCCATGTGTTGAGCCTTGCTCTGCTCATGATGATACATGTGTTTTCTAAGATGACAGAGGCCGTACATATAGCATTACATTCCACATCCATACTTGCATTTAAAGCAACAATCCCTTCAAGGAAATCTAGGCTTCTCTGGTCTGTACCTCAGAATTCTTCCAGTGTCTACTGATTATTAGTTCCCAGGTCCTTTCTATATTTCTGTACTCATTCAAGCAGCACTGTGGGGTGGCTGGGTCCAGGTTCTTGCCTTTAGCACAGGAGTGAATTCAAGGATGAAACAAGGTAAAGGGCAGCAGAAAAGCAAGATTTATTTCCATACAAAGCAAAAGGACAGACCCAGGAAGGAGTGTGGGCATGCTCAAAAAAGAGATAGCATGGGTACGGTTTTGAGACCTGCCTGTTGCACTTCGATCCACTTCCCTGCTAATGGCCTGGGAAATCAGCACAAAATGGACCAAATGGATGAGTCCCCAAACCCACAGGGGAGACCCAGATGAAGCTTCTGGCTCCTGGCTTTGGCCTGGCCCAGCCCAGGCCATTGTACCCATTTGGAGAATGAACCACTGGATGGAAAATCTCTCTCTCCATTTTCTCTGTAACTCTTGACTTTCAAATAAATAAAATAAATCTTTTTAGAAAATAAAAAAATATTTTGGTAGCACTCAGTAGTGAAGCCATCTCACCCTGGGCTGTTCATTGTTGGGACTTTTTAAAGAAATTTTAATTACTGACTCCACCTCACTACTCATGATTGGCCTGCTTAGATATCCTGTTTCTTCATGAATTAATCTTTTTTTTTTTTTTTTTTTTTTTTTTTTTTTTTTTTTTTGACAGGCAGAGTGGATAGTGAGAGAGAGAGACAGAGAGAAAGGTCTTCCTTTTGCCGTTGGTTCACCCTCCAATGGCCGCCGCGGCCGGCGCGCTGCGGCCGGCGCACCGCGCTGATCCGATGGCAGGAGCCAGGAGCCAGGTGCTTTTCCTGGTCTCCCCATGGGGTGCAGGGCCCAAGCACCTGGGCCATCCTCCACTGCACTCTCTGGCCACAGCAGAGGGCTGGCCTGGAAGAGGGGCAACCGGGACAGAATCCGGTGTGCCGGCGCCGCTAGGCGGAGGATTAGCCTAATGAGCCACGGCGCCGGCCCATGAATTAATCTTGGTAAGATTAATTATGTGGCGAAAAATTTGTGTTTTTCTTGTAAGTTATCAAATATATTGCCATGTACTCAATAATTATATTAATAACCTGATTATATCAATGGTATTAATTGTAACATCTCCCTAGTCATTTCTTATTTTATTTATGTGAATATTCTTTTTACTAGTATAGCTAATGATTTGTCAATTTTGTTCATCCTTTCCAAGAAGAAGCTCTTTGTTTTGTTGATATTTAATAGAAAGCTTTTATTTAATAAACATAAATTTCATAAGTACAACTTTTGGATTATACTGCTTCATCCCCCATACCCGCCCTCCCAACCCCAAACAATCCCATCTCCTACCCCGTCTCCCATCCCATTCTTCATTAAGATTCATTTTTAATTATCTCTATATATAGAAGAACAACTCTATGCTGAATAAAGATTTCAACAGTTTGAACCCACACAGACATACAAAGTATAAAGCACTGTTTGAAGACTCGTTTTACCATTAATTCTCATAGTACAACAAATTAAGGTCAGACTTCCTACATGGTGAGCAAGTGTACAATGACCCCTGTTGTTAACAATTGACACCTTTATTTATGATGTCAGTGATCACTGGAGGCTGTTCATGAACTGCCAAGGCTATGGAAGCCTCTTAAGTCCACAAACTCTGACATTATTTAAACAAGGCCATATTCAAAGTAGAAGTTCGCTCCTCTCTTCAGAGAAAGGTACCTCCTTCTTGGACGGCCCCTTCTTTCTACCAGGATCTCACAGAGATCTTTCATGTAGGTCATTTTTTGCCACAGTGTCTTGGCTTTCCATGCCTTAGAAACTCTCATGGGCTTTTTAACCAGATCTGAATACCTTAAGGGCTGATTTTGAGGCCAGAGTGCAGTTTAGGACATCTGCCATTCTATGAGTCTGCTGTGTATCCTGCTTCCCATGTAGGATCATTCTAGCCTTTTTAATTCTACCAATTATTATTTGCAGACACTGGTCTTATTTATGTAATCCCGTTGACACTTAATCCTATCTTTTTGATCAATTATGAACTTAAACTGATCACTTTAACAAGTAAGATGGCATTGGTACATGCCACCTTTATGGGATTGAATTGTAATCCCCTGGCACGTTTCTAGCTCTAACATTAGGGGTAAGTCCAAGTGAGCATGTACCGAACAGTACATCTCCTTCTCTTATGCCCGGTCTTATATTTAACTGTGATCACTTTTCAGTTAATTTTAAACACCTAAGAATAATTGTGTGTTAATTGAAGAGTTCAACCAATGGTATTAAGTAGAACAAAAAAATACTAAAAGGAATAAAATAGTAAGCTGTTCCTCCACAGTCAGGACAAGGGCTGAACAAGTAATTGTTTCTCATAGTGTCCGTTTCACTTCAACAGGTTTCCTTTTAGGTGTTCAGTTAGCTTTCACCAATCAGGGAGAACATATGATATTTGTCCCTTTGAGACTGGCTTATTTCACTCAGCATGATGTTTTCCAGATTCCTCTATTTCATTGCAAATGACCAGATTTCATTTTTTACTGCTGTATAGTATTCTATAGAGTACATATCCCATCATTTCTTTATCAGTCTTCTGTTGATGGGCATTATGTTGATTCTATGTCTTAGCTATAGTGAATTGAGCTGCAATAAACATTGAGGTGCAGACAGCTCTTTTATTTGCCAATTTAATTTCCTTTTGGTAAATTCCAAGGAGTGGGATGGCTGGGTCACGTGGTAGGGTTATATTCAGGTTTTTGAGGTATCACCAAACTGTCTTCCATAGTAGCTTTACCAGTTTGCATTCCCACCAACAGTGGGTTAGTGTCCCTTTTTCCCCACATCCTCGCCAGCATCTGATGTTGGTAGATTTCTGAATGTGAGCCATTCTAACCGGAGTGAGGTGAAACCTCATTGTGGTTTTGATTTGCATTTCCCTGATTGCTAGTTATCCAGAATATTTTTTCATGTGTCTGTTGGCCATTTGGATTTCCTCTTTTGAAAGATGTCTATTGAGGTCCTTTGCCATCTCTTAAGTGGGTTGTTTGTTTGTTGTTGTGGAGTTTCTTGATCTCTTTGTAGATTCTGGTTATTAAGCCTTTATCTGTTGCATATTTGCAAATATTTTTTCCCATTCTGTCAGTTGCCTCTTCACTTTCCTGACTGTTTCTTTTGAAGTACAGAAACCTCAATTTGATGCAATCCCAAATGCTAATTTTGGCTTTGACTGCCTGTGCTTCTGGGGTCTTTTCCAAGGAGTCTTTTCCTGTGCCTATATCTTGAAGGGTTTCTCCAATGTTCTCTAACGATTTGATGGTGTCAGGTTATCATAGATTTAAGTCTTTAATCCATGTTGAGTGAATTTTTGTGTAAGGTGAAAGGTAGGGGTCTTGCTTCATGATTCTGCACGTGGAAATCCAATTTTCCCAGCACCATTTATTGAATAGACTGTCCTTACTCCAGGGATTGGTTTTGGATCTTTGATCAAATATAAGTTGGCTGTAAATGTTTGGATTGATTTCTGGTGTTTCTATTCTGTTCCATTGGTCTATACACCCCTTTCTATACCAGTACCATGCTGTTTTGATTACAACTGCCCTGTAGTATGTCCTGAAATCTGGTATTTTGATGCCTCCGGCTTTGTTTTTGTTGGACAAGATTGCTTTAGCTATTCGAGGTCTCCTGTGTGTCCATATGAATTTCAGCATCATTTTTTCCAGATCTGAGAAGAATGTCTTCGGTATTTTGATTGGTATTGCATTGAATCTATAAATTGCTTTTGGGAAAATGGACATTTTGATGATGTTGATTCTTCCAATCCATGAGCATGGAAGATTTTTCCATTTTTTGGTATCCTCTTCTATTTCTTTCTTTAAGGTTTTGTAATTTTCATTGTAGAGATTTTTAACGTCCTTGGTTGTTTATTCCAAGGTATTCGATTGTTTTTGTGGCTTTGTGAATGGGATTGATCTTAGCAGTTCTTTCTCAGCCGTGGCATTGCCTGTGTATACAAAGGCTGTTGATTTTTGTGCATTGATTTTATATCCTGCCACTTTGCCAAACTCCTCTATGAGTTCTAATAGTCTCTTAGTAGAGTTCTTTGGATCCTCTAAATAAAGAATCATATCATCTGCAAAGAGGGATAGTTTGAATTCTTCCTTCCCAAGAAGCAGCAAACATGCTGAAAATATCTGGAACAAGTGAAGTCACTGAATCAGTCATACTTTTGTAAAACTCCCAGAGATCAAACTGATGGTCCAAATGGCTTTCTTGGTGAGTTCTACCAAATAGTTAAAGAATTGGGCAGCAATCCTGCCAACTGGCTTTCTGTGGGAACTGAGGAGTTTGACTGCCTGGATTTGAATCATGGCTCTGTCTCCTACTGGGTGTCAGACATGTGGGAGGTGGCTCAATCTTCTGTGTCTGCTTCATTTGTAAATGGGGGCAACGATAATAGTTTTCACCTTATAGGATCACATGAGGTTTAGAATAGTGAGCATTTGCAAAGTGTTTAGGACACACTAGGTATATAATAAACACCACAAAAAATGTTTGATAATCAAGGAAATAATTTTTTTTTGACAGGCAGGGTTAGACAGTGAGAGAGAGAGACAGAGTGAAAGGTCTTCCTTCCATTGGTTCACCCACCCACCCAAATGGCCACTACGGCCGGTGCGCTGCGCCGATCTGAAGCCAGGAGCCAGGTGCTTCTCCTGGTCTCCCATGCGGGTGCAGGGCCCAAGGACTTGGGCCATCCTCCACTGCCTTCCTGGGACACAACAGAGAGCTGGACTGGAAGAGAAGCAACTGGGACAGAACCAGCACCCCCACCGGGACTAGAACCCATAGTGCCAGAACCGCAGGTGAAGGATTAGCCTAGTGAGCTGCGGTGCCAGCTGGAAAGAATTTTTAAAGCTCAGTTTTTAAGAATGAATTCTAATTCTGCACAAACTCTTCCAATTAATGGAAGAGAAGAAAATAGTCACATTTTTCAGCTCATTCTTTTAGGTCACTACTGCTCATGAGAAAAAGCTACACACAAATATCTCTTATGGATATATATTCAAAATTCTCAAAAAATCCTAGCTAACCAAAAACAGCACCATATTGAAGAGATAGACACCATGATGAGGTAAATTTTATCTAGGAAAACAAGGTTGCCTTAACATCTGAAATTCAAGTAATATAATGTATCAATAGAACAAAAACCGTTGTATCATTTTAATGAGCACAGGAAAATTATTTCCTACAAGTAATATCCATGCATATGGGAAAGCGTGAGACCATCTCCATTTGTGGGTAACCTGATCTTGTATATAGGAATCCAGTAAAAAATTCAGAACGAAGGAATTCATCAAAGTTCCAGGACACAAAATTCAGATACAGGCCAGTGCCCTGGCTCACTAGGCTAATCCTCCACCTGCGGCGCTGGCACTCCAGGTTCTACTCTCAGTTGGGGTGCCGGATTCTGTCCTCTTCCACTCCACCTCTCTGCTGGGGCCCGGGAAGGCAGTGGAAGATGGCCCAAGCCCTTAGGCCCTGTACCAGCATGGGAGACCAGGAGGAAGCACCTGGCTCCTGGCTTTGGATCGGTGCAGCGCGCTGGACATAGCAGCCATTTGGGGGTGAACCAATGGAAGCAAGACCTTTCTCTCTGGCTCTCTCTCTCACTGTCTAACTCTGCATGTCAAAAATAAATAAATTCAGATACAAACCAATAGTTTGATATATTTGTAGTGAGCAACCTTAAAATGATACTAAGAAATCCATTCCATTTGGAGAGCCTTCAAAAGAATAAAATATGGATACTATTAAGTAGGCAGAGCCTTCATTCCCCTCATCACCACTATTCATGAACACAAATATCTTTGAGTAGGCACAGGCTTACAGTGAAGAAGCAGCAGCCACAAAAAAAAAAAAAAAAAAAAAAAAAAAACGAGAATAACCACACAGAAGGATCACTGGGGAATCACACCCTTGAGACACCAGAGAAGGGACAGGAACAAAGACAAAGACAAAGGGCAGCCACCATGAATGACAGTCATGTGGCAGAGGCTGCCCAGAGCCACCGGTGGTTTCCTCTGCAAAAGACATCAGCAGCTGAGCTGACCAGTGGCCAGTGCTGCCTCGGAATCCCCAGAGAGGGAGATACCATTGTGTCACCACAGGACTGGGGCTACTGTTCTTCCAACCCACCAGAGACCTGTGAGCCATGGCTTCCCCACAAACACCCACACCACAGGCACTCTGCTCACAGCAACTACCTCACAGGCAAAAGGCCACTGTATCTCCACTCATTTCTGCCTTCCAACTTCAGTTCCTTGTATGTGTCTGCCCCTCAGAAACCAGAGCCACTCTGGATACAACTGCTCCATGAACACCTGCACAGTGGACACCAGAAAAACCACTGCAGCAGGCACGTCCATCCTGGTCCTGGACAGGAGGTGGCTGCACAGTGACCACGTTCTAGATTCTGGTTTTGTTCCTCTCCACAAGCTGCCAAGCCCAGATGTTGGAGCAGTCCCTGTAGTGGGGCCCCACAACCTGGATTCTGCTTCCAGACTGTCCATAAACAACTCAGACTCACACAATCAACAATGTGGCAGTGGAAATACCAGTGACACAGACAACAGTGCCACCACCACCCCAGACCTAGAGCCATGGTCCATCGATACATGCTAGAACTTCAGGTCTGTCTCCAGAGATGCACTATGTATCAGAAACCCAAGACACCACCACAAGAGGCCCTGTGAGCTGAACTGGGTGTGAAGAGGGGTCCCAAGCACCTTGACTTCACCATGAAGGAAAACGAGAGTTCAGGAGAAAACCATCTACCTTAGTCCCACAGATAATGTCATCAGCACTCATAGTAGCTAGGAACACCCACATCCTTGGCCACTGGGGAATCCTGAAATATTTGTCGACTCTGACAACCTCACTTGACAGAGCTGTATGGAAGCTACACTGCTGTGCTTACACTTCAACAGAACTGCTGCACCCCATTCAGCCAGGACTGTCACACCCACCTACTGGTGTGAAGGGCTTTCATCAGTGAGACCAGTCCAGCAAGTCTGGAAGAGGGGATTCCCACCAACTATCAAACTTCAGTGCAAGGCAAGAAGAAACACGAAGCTTAAAAAAAAAAAAACTGATATTACCAAAGAATACCAATCATTTCCCAGGAAACTTATCCTCAAAATCAGCACTAAATAACCAATTTTATAAGTAGACTAACCACCAAGCAAACAGTTGCTCAGTCAGAAGACGTGAGCCAGCCTCCATCCTTAGCTACACTGGTGCTTGGATAACAGGCTCAGGAAGGGAGTGTCCAGGGTGGCAGAGATGCAGCCACTCAAGGACCAAGGGCTTGGGCTCCCTTCAACAAGCCTGGTTTGCTTACAGCCACAGCTGATCTTCCTGTAAGAAATCCATTCCAATAGGTCACCACCCTTTGTGGAAACCAATCATAGTTGATAACAAGTGTACATGTGTACTCTTTCACTCTGGAAAAATCAGGATTCCTTAGTATCCCAGATATGGGTTTGCTCTTCCTTCCCACAGTGTCATATTCGGAACTAAGGGCTCACATGGGTATGATCTTCCAATAAGGGCTCCCACACAATAGTGCCCCAGCCTGTGGGAACTGCTTTCCACCAAGAGCATCCAGCAGTGAGCACAGGGCCTTGAGAGCTACTGGGCCTGCTTCACCCTGCAACACAGACTCTGCCAGCTGATACAGCGGCAGAACGGCCTCATGAGGGTGCAGCTATGCCAGTAGGTCAACCACAACACCTCGCAACGATGCGGTTGTCTTTCAGGTGAAGAATGCGCCAAGGGTGAAAGTAACAGCATGAGAGGACACAGAGTCTCTGACAATGAGAAAGAACAGCTGGAGCCATCACTGTGGCATAGCAGGTGAAACCACTGCCTATGATGCTGGATTCCCTATGGGCACCAGTTCAAGTCCTAGCTGCTACACTTCTGTTCCAGCTCCCTACTGCAGTGCCTGGTGAAGCAACAGAAGATGGTCCAAGTTCTCAGATGCCTGCACCCACCTGGGAGACCTGGGAAAAGATCCTGGCTCTTGGCTTGGGATCGGCGCAGCTCTAGCTGTTGTGGCCATTTGGAAAACGAACCAGCCGATGGAAGATCTCTCTGTCTCTCTCTTCCTCTGCCTCTCTCTAACTCTGCCTCTCAAATAAAAAATAAACCCTTAGGAGACTGATCCAACATGGGAAGTGAGATACTCAGCAGACTCATAGAATGGCAGATGTCCTAAATAGCACTCTGGCCTCAGAATCAGCCCTAAAGGCATTCGGATCCGCCTGAAAAGCCCATGAGAGTATTTCAGGCATGGAAAGCCAAGACACTCTGGCAAAAGATCTCTGTGAGTGAGATCCCAGTGGAAAGAACAGGTCTTCAAAGAAGGAGGTACCTTTCTCTGAAGGGAGGAGAGAACCTCCACTTTGACTATGACCTTGTCTAAACAAGATAAGAGTCGGAGAACTCAGAGGGCTTCCATAGCCTTGGAAACTCATGACTGGAGCATAGGGAGATTACTGATGCCATAAACAGGAGTGTCAGTTTGTGAAGTCAACAACAGGAGTCACTGTGCACTTACTCCTCATGTAGGATCTCTGTCCTTAATGTGCTGTACATTGAGATTTAATGCTATAACGAGTACTCAAACAATATATTTCACTTTGTGTTTCTATGGGGGTGCAAACTGTTGAAATCTTTACTTAATGCATACTAAACTGATCTTCTGTAAAAAAAAAAAGAAAGAAAGAAAAAAGAAAGAAAGAAAGAAAGAAAGAAATTATCGATTCCCAACTTGACTCTCACTGGGATTAAACATGACAATAGGTCTGATCTGATTTAATCATCATTTTAAAAAAATCATCTATTATTTTTCACTTTATGTTTCTGTGTGGGAGCAAACTGTTGAAATCCTTACTTAATGTATACTAAGCTGATCTTCTGTATATTAAGATAATCGAAAATGAATCTTGATGTGAATGGAAGGGGAGAGGGAGTGGGAAAGGGGAGGGTTGTGGGTGGGAGGGACGGTATGGGGAGGAAGCCATAGTAATCCATTATTCGTACTTTGGAAACGTATATTCATTAAATAAAAGTTAAAAAAAAAAAGAAAAAAAAAAGCCATGAGCCCTTGAATGCAAAAAAAAAAAAATCATCTATTATTTTTCACTTTATGTTCCTGTGTGGGAGCAAACTGTTGAAATCCTTACTTAATGTATACTAAGCTGATCTTCTGTATATTAAGATAATTGAAAATGAATCTTGATGTGAATGGAAGGGGAGAGGGAGTGGGAAAGGGGAGGGTTGTGGGTGGGAGGGACGGTATGGGGGGGAAGCCATTGTAATCCATAAGTCGTACTTCGGAAATTTATATTCATTAAATAAAAGTTAAAAAAAATAAACCCTTAAAAATGGAAAGAAGAAGAAGAACGAATAGTTCTACAAACTCTAAACCCAGTAGCCCACATGGAGTTTGTTTCCCATGCCCTCAGCAGACTCTTCTGGTCTAGAAGTTTGGGTTCCAGAGGAGGATGCTCCCAACAGGGAACACAGTTAGTGTCTCCTTAGACCAGGAGCTAAGGTGTGACTGCCATCAGTTCATTTTGGGCTCCTCCTGCCAGTCAAGCAGCCGGCAAAGGCGGGATAACAGCTCCTGACCATCATGGGGAGCACAGTGGGAGCATCAGGTGAGTCTCAGGAACATCTCTTGGATCTCTCACATCCACTTAAGACTGCATGTGAGCAGCTGTGGCAATCACAGGTAATAAAGGCCAAGAAGCCAGGGCCTCAGACTGCAGGGATGAGGACTGGGGTGGAATCACCAGGCAGAGCACCAGGACGAGCACAGGTGTCGTCTGGGCTTGATAGCGTTCCTTTGAAACTGTGACCCACCACA
Organism: Oryctolagus cuniculus; assembly: GCF_964237555.1. Taxonomy (NCBI): domain Eukaryota; kingdom Metazoa; phylum Chordata; class Mammalia; order Lagomorpha; family Leporidae; genus Oryctolagus; species Oryctolagus cuniculus. The sequence continues at coordinate 140,019,070 of NC_091436.1, read as the reverse complement.
TGGAGGAAACCTAATGTAAGAACAAAGCAGAACTGAGTGGATGGAGGCAGAAACTGTAGCAGGTGCTTTTGGACCGCATCTGCATTCCCTGTCTCAGGCAGAGTCATGTATGCCTCAGCCCCTGGGCATGATGCCACTGAGGACTGCTGCCCATTCTGCAAATGACCTGGAAATAACTCATTACCATGTGGTCGGTTACAAAGAACCAGACTCCACAACCACAGCACAGAGCACACCAAGCCCTGGCCTGTGGCCTGTGGTGCTGGGTGCTAGAGCTGTTCTCCTTACCGCCTCTTCCTCTGCACACCTGCCCTTGTCTCCTTCCTCACTTCCACATTGCTCCTCCTCTCCACTTCCTCGCTGCTGAAACAACTCATGCTCAACAATTTATAACCTTCGGATCACAAAGGAATTTCTAAGTATAATCCAAACCCAGAAGCCACAAAGTAAAATAGATGATCATTTCTATTTGAAATTTTGGTTTGGTAGAAAAAAAATCGGAGAAGTATAGGTATCTTTACTCTCTATCAGGAGGATTCTAAATCAATAAGAAAAGATCATTTTGCATGCTGCTCTGTTTGCTTTCATCCTTCTTTTGGAAAATGATAGTAACCTTAGGAACTCCATAGACCACAGTACAATCTGTCAGCCTGAAACCCTGAATGCATGGAGCAGACAGTGCCACCTCCCAGCCTCTCCACACACTGCTGAATTAGAAACACACTGGGCAGGGGCTGGCATTGTGGCATGGATGTAAAACTGCTGCCTGCAGCACAGGCACCCGTATCTGCACTTGTCAAGTCCTGGTTGCTCCACTTCCATTCCAGCTCCCTGCCAATGTGTCTGAGATTAGCAGATGTCCCAAGTGCTTGGAACCCTGCACCCATGTGGAATATCCAGAAGAAGCTCGTAGCTCCTAGCTCCTAGCTTTGGCCTGTCCCAACCCTGGGAAATCTGTCTCTTCCTTCTCTCTCTTTCCCTCTCCCTCTCTTTCTCTCTCCCTCTCCCTCTCCCTCTTTCTCTGTGTGATATATATAGATGTGTGTGTATATATATATATATATATATGAAATAAGTTTAAATAATTTTTTAAAAAAGGAAATACTGGGCAGCTGATCAACCAAAAGCAGTCTTCCACTGAGTGGAGACACTAATTGATAATAGCCTTTTACTAATCACGACTTACTTGGAGGAGAACAAATGTCCACCATTGTATTAAGTCAAATTTGAGAAGAAAGTTGTGAAATACTGAATGAGATAACTCTAATCATAAAGTCTACCTGTAGAACTTACAGTATATGTCCATGAATTGTTGAAAAAACCAGTATCCAGTAGGAAATAAGAGCTAAACACTGCAGAGTTGGAAGTCATTAACAAAAAATACAGGAGTCTTCTGAAAATTCAAGGAAAGCAACTATCATGAAATACTGTGCGTAATTTCAAAAACACTGGGTAACAAATAATTTATAGTTTAAATCATTTTTCCATAAACTCAGTGAAGTCCCCTCATGTATGCCTGAGGTTCCCATGCTGAGAATGCCGTGAATAAACTGTTTTGCTTATTTGATGTAGAGAAGCAGAGAAGGCACAGCGCCCAGAAGAATGGCAGTGTTGCAGCAGGATCTGGAAGACGGTGGGGTTGGGGGCAGCTCAGTGGAGTCCGTCTCTTGGCTCTCTGGGAGACTCCTCGGAGGGTGTGTGTGGGTCTGGAGGCTGGGGAGCAGTGGCGGCAGAGCCTGGACGATGAGGCACGCTGTTGAACAGCACAGCAGGTCTGAGGGTCTGAGCTCAGTCCACAGAAGAGCAGGTACCACCAGCCACCCCTGAGGTCAGACTTGCCCACTCTAACAGATCCCTTCCCAAACAGGGCCTGCCATTGGGCCACAGACCACGGACGGTTCTCGTGGCTGTCCCAGGTCAGGGCAGGGCATTTGGGGCATCCTCAGTTCTGGGACGGTGGCCACAGGAACACAATCTGCTATGCTGGGCTCAAACTCCCTGCCTAGGACAATGAGACACCGGGACAATGGTTTCTGCTCCCTCTCTGCTTATGGGTGTTCCCTGATAAAGCTGCTTCACAGGGTACCATGTGGGGTGTGTGCTTGCACCCCTTGAATTGTATCTGGTACATGTTGAGGAGCTGCTTCTCCAGGACCAGGATGGCTTTCTCAGGTTGGTGCTTCCCCATCCAGACCCCGCTGCTTGTCCATGAGTCCACCTCCATATGGGGACAAGACCTGAAAGGTTGCGTAATTATACTGCAACACTGCCCATCTCTCCTTGAAGCCAGCTCTCTTTGCTCACTTTGGTGTCCACCCCTAGCTCTGCTGTGGGGCTGTCCATGTGTGGGCTATCCACTGCTGCTCTCCCAGGCACATTAGCAGGGAGTTGGATCTGAAGTGGAGCAACTGGGTGGGACTGAAATCAGTGCTCATATGGAATGCCAGCATGGCAGATGCTGGCTTAGCCCACCGTGCCACAATCCCAGCCCTTCCTTCCTGCCTGCCTTCCTTCCTTCCTTCCTTCCTTCTCTGAAGTCAGCCCTTTTGCCTCCCCGAGGCTAAGCACTCCATGCTGCAGGAGACAGAATATCTCTAGGAAAAATCGGACTTTTTCTCCCACTGTCCCTTCCCTCCTTCTTCACCATGTGTGTGTTCAGGATGAATTTTCTTGGTGTTAATTTTCAGATGGAGGAAAGGACAGACAGGTTCTCACATGGACCCAAACCACATCTCTGCACAGAATACCTGAGGACATAGGTGAATAGCACAAGATGGGGAAATCACCATGGCTCAAGTGGGATGGAGACAGATACAACATGATTCCCATTCATTTTTATCTTTCTGAATCCAACTTCACTTCGCCTTTCCCTCCAACCCTCCAAGGCAACCACAATACTGTTGGTTATCACAAGGATCTCCTTGGGGGGAGCAAAAGGCTCAGTGATTCCAGAGTTGTGTAAACACACTTTTAAGCGAAATGATTCCTCGTGTTAGTTCCCAAAGCCACCCTTAGTCAAAGAGATTGGGTTAAATATTATTTCGGTTATTTACCCATAAATTTCCTCTTTCTTCTATTAGAATGAATCCCAGCATCTTTTCCAGGCTTTCAGATAAAGTGAAACTCTAGGAGGCCGTGTTCATAAGAAGGCACTCTGAACGTACATGGAAACCTGTTCTCAGAATTCAGTCATCCTCTGTGGAAATCTCTGACTCACAGGAGAGATCCTGGGATATTTTCCAGCCAGAAAATTGGGAGCCAACCTGAGAGGATAATAAAGACCCTGGGACCATCAGGGCCTGGGACATTACTGAGCATAGAAAATGGGATTCAGATATAACTAGAAGAAACAAATAAATCTTTTTTAAGAAATAAAAGATGGCATGTAAATTTAAGTGGTTTTAATAGCACTTATCTGGGTGATTAAGATGACTGTACAGGGAAATTCAACTTTCACTTCTACCTTTTCCAAGAAAATTCAAAGCACCTGAGGAAGAGCCCCTGAATGCAGTAACATAACACAGCAGGACACTGATAGAAGGTGTAGCAGCACAGAGAGAGGACAAAGCAGAACAAAGCCAAGCCAGTGGTGTCTGCAGCTCCAGCCACACAGCCTGAGGGGTCCTTGGTGTAGGGAATCGGTGAGCAGGAGAGCGGAGGTGGAGCCCATCAGCACGGATCCCTCAGCCAGGCACCCCCCTCCCCAGGAGGAATCCACTCACCACAGACAGAAGCCCAGTGAGGAGGGTCCCTGCAAGACTCAACTTTGCTTCAAAGAAAGAACTCACTCGGTCTTCACTCTGCCACCACTCAAAGCCAGGGCAGTGCTGGTGTGACACCATATTGAGAGAGGAGTCACTGGTGCAATGCATGCTGTGCTGGGAGACAGAAGCCCTTGCTATCTTCTTCTTCTTCCAGGGACCCCAAAGACAGTCCTGCCTGGGAGCAAGGCCAACTGAGCTCCCCAGGTCCTACTGGGCCCAATAGGCCAGCAGCCAGTGCCCCAGCCCACCCAGCACTCTGCACTGCAGTAGACAGTGGGAGCAGGGCTTTTGGAATGATATCCCTTAGGACTCTAGAATTAGGTGCCTGACCTGTCTGATTTGGATATCATGTTCTTCCCCATACCTCTCCTCCTCCACTACTTGAAATATCACTGGTTCTGTCTGGGTTCCCATGCACTTGTCCAGTCTGCCTAGGGAGGCTCAGAGCTCCCTGCACACTAGAATCGATTTGTCATGGGATCAGACAGAGGACGCAGGTGCAGGACAGAGTGTGCAGGCACTCTGGACGGTGTGCACATCGGGGTGGGGGAGGGGTGAAGTTCCCTGGGACCATGTGCTCCCTCTGAGCAATGAATCAATCAGTTCACTCGGAACAGTGAAAGGCAGGGATATGAACTCCACCTCAGTCGCCTCCAGGATCACCTTCCCCTCACTGACAGTAGCCAGAGTGCTGCATCGCACCCACCTCAACTGTCACTCTGAGCTCCTGCCCCACCCATGCACAGTGACCCCACCCAGCACACGCCCAGGGAACTCTGGCTTATGCCTGTGAGCTCTGCCTCGCCCAGCAAAACCTTGCACACTGGGACACAGAACTGGGCTGTGTACAACACAACAACTCTACTGCTTGCTGGGATCGCTGGGAGAGTTCCTGGGCTCTGCGAGGCCCAACATCAGGCTCAGGGCCCTAGTCCTTCCCATAGAAGCTCCAGGACTTTGAGCACAGCTGTTCACCTGTTGCTTGGGCCTGAGATCACTGCACTCAATGCACCACAGCAAACAGCCCCACAGAGTGGCCCAAGACAGCTTGTCTGCTGTCATAGAGTCAAAAGCACTCTCAGAGACCCAGCCACCCACACAGACAGCATCTGTGGGACCTGCCTCCTCCACCCAGCATTACCACTACTCTTAGAGCTCTGGATCTGGGCAATAGCTGGGAGTCTCTAAGACTACCAGCTCCTGGAGCCAGCACTGATCCCATAACTCCAGCTCCTGGCTTGGATACTGACTGGGACTCTGTGCCAGGCACATCCACAGCACCAGCACAGGGTGGGAGAAGCTGATCAGACAGAGCAAGACAGTCATGAGGAGTGGCATCCTCTGGAAGGGGCAGCAGGGCTGCCAGACTCAGCAGCCTGCACTGGGTGACACTGAGAGGAAGTGAAATCAGAGAAGGAAGGTGAGCTCACAGTCAGGCAGCTGGTGCAGAAGTGATGAGTGTGGAGGAAAGAACTGGGCTTCCACCGACTGGGGAACATGGATGGTGAGAGGGGAGCCCACAACACTTTTTAGTGGCTTGGCTTAGAGTAGAGGCAGAAGGAGATCTTGGTTGGCAAAAAGTCCCCTGTGCTAGGAGATTTGCCAGCAATTAAATGTGCCTTGGATACTTGTTCCTGTGGGTGTTTCCAATTCATGGTGATTGAGGCTTATCTGTGGGGCTCCCTGGATCTGATTACAATGAAACAGAAAGGGTTTTCCCTGAACTGTGTTGCTTTGCTGTTATTGGCAGAGAAGGACCAGTGTAAACGGGTTATGTAAAATACAGGTTCTTTGCAAATCAGTAAAGTAACCAAGGATGGGTTCTTTCCTTGGGTGCAACACTGGGTAGTTTATCCAGTTTACCTGGTGGGGGAAAGTCAAGAGACTGCTCTTTCATAATTCAGCTGCCTGTTTTCCTGCTTTTTTGAACACTTGGCTAACAGCCAGGTTAATATTCTCAAGGGATTCCTTCCCTCCAGCGTGTAACATCCATCCCTAGGCCAGGACATTTCCTGGGAGCCTGAGAACAGGTTTGCAAAGATCTGAAAAGCCAGGTTGGCAGGTGCTAATGATTACACTACAGTGTTTGAATTCCAGGAGTTCCTTTGTGGATGGGGGAAGCCCATAAGCTAAAAGTTCTGATTTTACCCAGGACTGTAGGCTCCCATTGTGTTTGCTCCCATTCACTGTTGTTAGGATTTTAAAAGGAGCTATCAAGAAGAAATAGGAAACTTAGAAGTGTTGGAAAGTACAGGATGTCAGGGAAGAAGGGGGGGGGCAGGACTCAGAGGAAGAGGAAGAGTGAGCTCTGGAGGAGGTGGCAGGAGAGGGGCAGACACAAAGCAATAGGAGAAGTGACAGCAGCACTTGCCAGGGAAGCACCAGCTGATTTTGTTTTATTATCACAAGTGCTAGTTTCTTTTCTAATTTATTTGGGTTATTTTCTTTCAAGAAACAAAAACGTATTCTTGGGACATTGGATTCCTGAAAATATCACTTAAAAGATTCCCTCCACTGTCTCTGGGAGGTTCATTCTTCCCTCTGTTCTAACCACACATGATAATAAACAAGTTGTACAATTTCCATAGAACTCATTCTGGCCATCAAAGCTTTAAGTCATTCAGGTTGTTTGGTCCAGAGACCTAACCAATTTAGTCATGAAAATAGTTAGAGTGCCAGGAGACAGCTGGACAGCAGAAAAAGATTGAGCACGTGGGATGACTGTTTTGTAGCAACCAAATGGTGTCCCTTCCCATGCAACCAAAAACAATTACTGGAGTCTGCACCACACCCATATGGACTAAGTCTGATGCCCTAAGCAAAGGAGAACCCTCCTGACTTCCAAATCCCAACCTGCAGCACTGTAATCTGGAACCAGGGGACCTCCTGGTGCACCGAGCATCTGTGCGGAGAGGAGAGGGCATGAGGCAGTGTCGGCCTTCAGTGCCTTGGTCCAGAAGGCTGCCAGGGAGAACGTGAGAGCTTGCTTTAGATACAATTTCTGACACCAAGAAATGTTAATGTATCGATCAACCTTTCTTAAACTAAAAGACCAGACAGGGACAGGAGCATCTTGGGAAAGATTGGTCATGTTTCAGCTTGGAGCTCACAGCTCAGATCAGGCAGCCTCATGCCTTCATCTTGGGGAAACCCGACATGGCATAGCAGGTACACAGGAATTATCACATGGTGATCCAGGAAACACAGAGTGAAGCTGGACTGAACTCAGCTTAAATAACCAACCCTCAAGAACTAGCTTCCTAGGGCAGGGCCCCAAAGACCTAAAGATCTCTCCCTCATCCCACCTGCTAGCTGCCATTAAAGCAATATGGATGTTCCTCAAAAAGCTGAAAATAGAACTACTATCAGACTTGGCTATCCCACTTCTGGATATATATATGAAGGGAATGAAATTGGCTTATCAGAGATAGCTGTTCTCCCATGTTCAATGCAACATTGTTCACAATAGCCAAGATATGGAGTCAACCTAGGTATCCATTGATGGATGAATACAAAGAGAACATGGGGTAAATATATGTAGTGAAACACTAGACAGTCACGTGAGAAATGAAATCCTGGCATTCACAGCAAAATAGATGGAACTGGAGAATACACCATTACGTGAAACAAATCAGACACAGAAAAAAAAAAAAAAAGACCACACTTTGTCACCTCTGTGTGAAAGCTAGAGATTGCATCAGATGGCTGTCACGGACATGGATACTTGAAAGCAAGATGTGTCCTGAGTGAATCTCCACCTGACCTCACAAACTTTTCCCAGCTCCAAAGGGGGAAATTCATGCGGCCACCTCTGTTCCAAGGCAGCACACCATCAGGCAACAGAGGGGGTCTCTTCTCTTAGAAGCCGAGCACTAGCCAAGCTTGGGGAGGCAGGGAGTCCTGCTCAGGTACCAGAATGCTGGGAAATGAAGAAGCAAACAGGACAGAGTCAGACAGGAAGTGTCCATTGTCTATTCGGAACAGCAGATCTCAAAGCTACGTTTCTCAGGCCATCAAGGAGGGAGGCGCCTTTCTCCGAAGGGAAGAAGGAACCTCCACTGTGATACGGCCTTAACTAAACAAGTTCAGAGCTGGTGAACTCAAGGGACTTCCACAGCCTAGACAGCTCATAGCAAGAGCCTTGGGTGATTGCTGACATCATAAATAAGAGTGCCAATTGTTAAATCAACAATGGGAGTCACTGGGTACAGGCTCCCCACGTAGGATCTCTGTCCTTAATGTGTTTTACTATGAAACTTAAAGACAACACTAATAGTCGAACAATACCCTATACCTTGTGCAGTTGTGTGAGCGCAGCCTGTTGAAATCCTTACTTAGTATATACTAAGTTGATCTTCTGTATATGAAGGTAATTGAAAATGAAACTCGATGAAGGGTGGGATGGGAGAGGGAGTGGGAGAGGGGAGGGCCGCAGGAGGAAGGGAGGTGGGGGGGGCACAACAATACAAAAGTTGCACTTTATAAATTCACATTTATTAAATAAAAAAATTAATTAAAAAAAAAAGCTACGTTTCTGCAGCCTTCTCCAGTGTTCTATGGAATCCTCGGAGTTGCTGAGATCCATTCACATGATCCAAGAGTGAAAACTACTTTAAGATACCACTAATACATTATTTCACTAAAAGCAAATTCAGCAAGGATGGACGCCAGGAGACCAAACGGCAGCAGTAATTACAATCTTCACCACCTCTAAACTGCTGAAGGGATAAAGCCAGTTTCACTAAAACATGTCCTGTTTTGTAAAGTTGAAGTTCTCAAAAATACTAATTTTATTACATTAGTTGAATTTTATTTAAAAAGCTGAAGTTTTCAAAAATATTAATTTTATTAAGTCTGCATTCTGAAGTTTACATTATCAAGACATCTTCTTATGTAACCAAATGAAAATACAACTAAGCAATTAGGCTACATCCAAAGTAGGATTTTGTGCCAATGACAATCATGTTGTTAGCTGTACTAGACCCTTCCTTTCTATGGAATACCTTTATGCCTGAAAGAAGCAAGGACAGAGGCCAGAACCGTGGCTCGCTTGGTTAATCTTCTGCCTGCGGCGCCAGCATCCCATGTGGGTGCCAGGTTCTACTCCCAGTTGCTCCTCTTCCAATCCAGCTCACAGCTGTGGCCTGGGAATGCAGTGGAGGATGGCCCAACTGCCTGGGCACCTGCACCCGTGTGGGAGACCAGGAGGAAACACCTGGCTCCTGGCTTCAGATGGGCATAGTTCTGGCCGTAACAGTCATTTGGGGAGTGAACCAATGGAAAAAAGACCTTTCTCTCTGTCTCTCTCTCTCTCACTGTCTAACTCTGTCAAATAAATTTTAAAAAATAAAGAAAGAAAGAATCAAGGACAGAGTGCATATCCCATGGAATCAACCTAAATGCCCACCAATGGAAGACTGGATAAAGAAATTATGGGATATGTACCCTATAGAAAACTACACAATGATAAAAAAATTGAAATCTGGTCATTTGCAACAAAATGGAGGAACCTGGAAAGCATCATGCTGAGTGAAATAAGCCAGTCTCAAAGGGAAAATATCATATATTCTTCCTGATCTGTGACAACTAACTGAGCACTTAAAAGAAAACCTGTAGAAGTGAAACTGACATTATGAGAAGCAATGACTTGATCAGCCCTTCTTGACTGTCGAGGAATAACTTACTATTTTATTCTTTTCAGTATCCTCTTTTTCTACTTAAGACCATTGGTAAAACTCTTTACTTAACACAGAATTATTCTTAGGTGTCTAAATCCAATTGAAAAGTGATCCCTTCCTGTTAAAAATAAGAGTGGGAATAAGAGAGGGAGGAGATGTACAGCTCGACACACATTCCCACAGACTTACACCTGAGGGTAAAGCTAAAACCTTGCCATGGGACTCCAAATCCCATTAAGTTAGCAGGTACCAATGCCATCTTACTAGTTAAAGTGATCAATTTAAGTTCATAACTGATCATAAAGATAGGATTAAGTGTCAAAGGGATCACATAAATAAGACCAGGTGTCAGTTAATAATAATTGATAGAATAAAAAAGGAGAGGGGCCGGCGCTGTGGTGCAGTGGATTAATGCCCTGGCCTGAAGCGCCAGCATCCCATATGGGCACCAGTTCAAGACCCAGCTGCTCCACTTCCGATCCAGCTCCCTGATGTGGCCTGGGAAAGCAGTAGAAGATGGCCCAAGTCCTTGGGCCCCATTACCCGCATGGGAGACCTGGAAGAGACTCTTGACTCCTGGCTTCAGATCAGCACAGCTCTGGCCATTGTGGCCAAAGGGGACTGAACCATCGGATGGAAGACCTCTCTCTCTCTCTCTCTCTCTCTCTCTCTCTCTCTTTCTCTCTGCCTCTACTCTGTGTAACTCTGAATTTCAAATTAAAGTAAGTATTTTGAAAAAAATAATTAAAAAGGAGAAAACCACCCAACATGAGAAGCAGACCACACAGCAGACGCATAGAATGACAAATGCCCTAAACAGCACTCTGGCCTCAGAATCAGCCCTTAAGGTATTCAGATCTGGCTAAAAAGCCCATGAGAGCATTTCAGGCATGGAAGGCCAAGACACTTTGGCAAAAAATGACCTACATGAAAGATCTCTGTGAGTGAGATCCCAGTGGAAAAAGGGGCCATCAAAGAAGGCGGTACCTTTCTCTGAAGGGAGGAGAGAACTTCCACTTTGACTATGGCCTTGACTAAAAAACTTCGGAGTTTGTGGACTCAAGAGTCTTCCACAGCCTTGGTAGCTCATGACAAGAGCCTCGGGTGATCACTCACATCATATATACGAGTGTCAATTGTTAAATCTTGCATATATAAAGATAATTAAAATGAATCTTAATGAAGAATGGGATGGGAGATTGAGTAGGAGGTGGGATGTGGGGGTGGGAGGGCAGGTATGGGGGGAAGAACCGCTATAATCCAAAGTTGTACTTATGAAATTTATATTTATTAAATAAAAACTTTCTACATTTGATCTTACCCAAAAAGCCAAGAAGTGATAAATAAAAGCTTTCTATATAAAAAAGAAGCAGCAGCAAAGACAGAGAAACCATGATCACCTGGACCTAGCTATTTCGCCAACACTTTCTCAAAACCGAACAGGAGTTGGTTCGTTCGACAGTACCCACTGATGATATTTTTGCCAATGGAGAAAAAAATGTAAGTTCTCAAGGTTAGGATATCAGGGCGCATGTATCCACTAGACCAACCGTTTCCCAATACTTACAGTCTTTTCTGGTGGGAGTTACCCTAACAGTACCCACTGTTTATCTAGTAACTTGAAATTAAATGAGTCAACACTGTAAGATTCATAGATGCGGCCAAACAACCCTCCCACTATTTTTTTTTTTTTAATCCGCACTAATTTCTCAGAGAATCTAGAGACTCGGAAACCAAAACGCTTCCGAACCGCTGACTAGCTCCTGGGCAAGCTCTCGGAGGTGGCGTGATGGCGAGCGCTCGGCGCGGGAAAAGAATCCACGCAGCCCCAGGTCCAGCGTGGCTCCAGGCTTAGTCCCGAGCGCTGCGTCTGCAGTGGCGGAGCCCAGCGGGCAGACTTCGGGTCTCCCCAATCCCACTCCTCTCTCAATCCAGGTCAGATCCTTCTGTCATCAGTTCCCACTCCCATTGCGCGTCCGCTTTCAGAAAAGCCAATCAGGGCCGCCGGACCCAGGTTATCAAACCCGGAACCAGCAAGCCTGAGATTCTCCGCAGACGCCCAGGGTGGGTGCCGTGGGGTTACGGGACCCTCCTCCTGCCGCTCTCTGGGGCCCTGGCCTTGCCCGAGACCCTGACAGGTGAGTGCGGGGGTGAGTGCGGGGCAGGAGAGCAGGAGCCGGGAGACCGCACCGCCAGGACACTGGACCGCGGAGAGAGCCGCGTCTCCGTCGCCCCCGGCCCATCCAGCACCCAACTCGAACCCACCTGGCGCTGACTCCCCGACAACGACGCCGCGAGTCCGAGGATGGAGCCGCGGGCGCCATGGATGCGGCAGGTGGACCCGGGGCACTGGGTCCGGGACACGCACAGATTTCCCGCGGGAACCCGCACACCGCGCTGTGCTACCACAGCCAGGGCGCGGCCGGTGAGTGCCCCCTCCGCTTCTTCTACGGACGGGCTGCACCCGTCTCGTGGACCCGGGAGAGACGGGGCTCGCCCCAGTCCCTGTGGAAAAGGCTCTCACGGGTCATCGCCGCCGGCCTCCCGCGGGTCGGGGCTGATTTTATTTTTTTAATTTCTACCATGAGAGTATGATGGATTAATGAAGGGATGATGAAACCCTAGCACAGCGGCTTGGTCTTTTCCTGGCAGAGCAAGAGGCCATGGGGTTTTCTGGTTTTCTGTTTGTTTGCTTGCTTTTTTTTTTTTTTTTTTTTTTTTTTGCTTGGCCACTGTGGCTCTTCCCCTGGACAGCGGGAAGCGGCAGGGCGGTTGGAGAACGTTTGGTGAAAGAAAGCAGCCTGACCTAGGCCAGGTGCGCCCAAGTTCCCTGGCGGGAAGACCCTGCGAACAGCCGGCCACCAAAGGTGCCGGGGAGCGCGCTCCCTCTACCGGCGGGACGCAGAGGCCTCGCCGCTGCAGGCCCGGACCTCGGCGTGAGAGAGGAAGCCCGCCCAGGGGTCCAGGACCGACCCGGCTCAGAGTGCAGCCCTCAGGACGCGTGGGAGGCGCCTCCTGTTTGAAGATACTCATCGGCGTGCCAGCCATGCTGAGAGAGGCACCATTATGCCCAGACGTCGAGTTGGATCGCTGGAGACGGAGACAGAGCTTATAGCCTGTAGCAAGTCTGTGGAATACTTCGGTTTAACGTGTGACGCTTTTGTAAGGAATTGTGTAATATGTTGCATTTGTACTGAGATCACTCCCTCTGTCAGGATGAATGGGAAAAATGACCACAGACCTCAGTGAGCTGAGGTTGCTCAGGAGTGACAAGTTGCTAACAGGCAGCAGGGATGGCCGATGCTTTTTGCGTCTCATGATGCATGTTTCTGTATGTTAATGATTAAGGTACCAGAATTGATAAATAAATGTGTACAGCGTCCTTTTGAAAAAAAAAAAAAAAAAGCTTTGTTATAACTCGATCCAAGTGGATCCAAGTGTTTAACAATTGTGGCTGTGAAGTCTGACCATACGTCACCATGATAGAACATGGGCTTTCTGAAGAGTGAGGATACACGTCTAAACCAGAGTGTCACTTACAGTTTCCTTAAAGGAAAAAATAACATTACCCTGGCAGTTATAGAATATACTAATTGCATCTGTAACAACTATTGGATGTATTGTAGTGTCAACATTTTCAATTTAAATGATTTTTTAAGATTTATTTATTTATTTATTTGAAAGGCAGAATTACAGAGAGGCATAGACAGAGAGAGAGAGAGTAGATAGAGCACTTCCATCTGCCCAAATGGTTGCAACTGCCAAAGCTGGGCTGATCCAAAGCCAGAAGCCAGGAGCTTCTTCCTGGTCTCCCACATGGGTTCAGGGACTCAAGCACTTGAGCTATCAAACACTGCCTTCCCAGGCACATTAGTAGGAAGCTGGATTGGAAATGGAGTAGTCAGGACTCAAACCAGCACCCACACAGGATGCCGGCACTGCAGGCAATGGCTTTACCCACTATGCCACAGCACTGGCCCCAATTTAAATGTTTTATATTCACACACACACACACACACACACACACACACACACACATCTTCTATTTAGAGTATTCCTAAAATTTGAGAATAAATAAATAGAATACCTGAGCATCTTCCAGAATCCATGTATTTGCTAGGCTGTGTTGTACATAAAGACAGGAAAAGCCCAGTGTGGATGGGGTTTGGGATTGTGTCCATTGCTGTTCAGACCATCACAGGCTTTGATTTTTTTTAATATTCATTTATTTATTTGAAAGGCAGAGTTCAGAGAGGCAGAGAGAGAGAAATATTCCATCTGCTGGTTCACTTCCCAATGGGCAGCAATGGCCACAGCTGGGCCAAGCAGAAGCCAGGAACCTGGAGCTTTCTGGGTCAGCATCGCATATGGACGTCAGTTCAAGTCCCAGCTACTCCACTTCCGATCCACCTCCCTACTAATGCACCTAGGAAAGCAGCAGAAGAGCTCTATTAGGGCTATCCCACAGTGCTGCACACAGACTGTGGCAGCTCATATGGCACTGGAATGGCCTTGAGGATGCACCAATACTATTATTTCAAAGATGACACCTGCAACAATGGGGTTATCCTTCACAATGAAGAATGCACCAAGATTGAAAGCAACAGCTTTGATTGGGTACTAATTTTACAAAAGGTGGGCTAAGTGGATCTCTGACACTCATGGGTGTAAGAAAGAATAACTCTTACACCTAAGTCCAGTAGCCCACATTGGATGTTTGTGCTTCCCATGCCCTCAGCAGACTCTTCTGGTCTAGAAGTTTGGGTTCCAGAGCAGGATGCTCCCAACAAGGAACACACTAAGAGTCCCCTTAAACCCAGAGCTAAGGTGTGACTACCACCTGTTTACTTTGGGCTCCACCTGCCAGTCAGCAGCAGGCAAAGGCGGGAGCCACTGTGAGGGTAGGGATAACAGCTCCTGACCATCATGGGGAGCACAGTGGGAGCATCATCTCTTGGACCCCTCACATCCACTTAAGACTGCATGTGAGCAGCTGTGGCAACCACAGGTAATAAAGGCCAAGAAGCCAGGGCCTCAGGAGGGAGGAGGACTGGGGTGGAATCACCAGGCAGAGCACCAGGACGAGCACAGGTGTGGTCTGGGCTTGAAGAGAACATGGAATGATGGTGCAGAGGAGCTGAATTGCTGTCTGGAACCAAGTGCAGCAAGGAGGGCTTTCCTTTCTTGCACTGATGGTCCTCATCATCCCCTAGAAAGTTCCCTTGAAACTGTGGCCCACCACATGGAGGAAACCTACAGTAAGACATTCTCTAGTGGTTGCCTACCCCCCTGGAAGCTGCAGGAGAACCATACCCTTCAGTGTCTACACAACACCAAGCCCTGGCCTGTGAACTATGGATGTTTCAGTCATTAAACGACAGTTCTAAGTGCTGCACGTCTGAACCATACTGCACCTCTCCTCCTCTCTGCACCTCTCTTGCCTCATCCTTGTCGCTCCCCGTCTTCGTGGAGGAACGACACAGGACCCTGCGTTGTTCTTTCATCTGCTCGGCCCTCCCCGGGTTTGCTGCTGGTTCTTCCCGGGTTGGCTACCGTCCCTTCCACCTCCGTGGAAGGGCGGTTCCCCCTGCCACTTTTCCCCACTTCTGCGGGGGAGCGGCACACCAATGGCCGGCTCTCTCGGGGGCTGCACAGGTGTTCCTTCAGATAGATGTTCCTGGTGCATGTTGTCTCTCTCCTCCTTTATAGTCCTCTTCCGCCAATCCCAACTCTGCTACCCACATGCCGAGTACGCTGCCCTCCTCCAATCAGGAGCAGGTCCTGCTGTTTATTGGTTGAACTGGAGGCAGCTGTGTAGAAGCTGTTTCCTCCTCTCCCAGCGCCATATTGTGGGAGAGCAGATGCATAGAATAAGTCTTTTTTTTTTTTTTTTTTTTGACAGGCAGAGTGGACAGTGAGAGAGAGAGACAGAGAGAAAGGTCTTCCTTTGCCGTTGGTTCACCCTCCAATGGCCGCCGCGGCTGGCGCGCTGCGGCTGGCGCACCGCGCTGATCCGATGGCAGGAGCCAGGAGCCAGGTGCTTTTCCTGGTCTCCCATGGGGTGCAGGGCCCAAGCACCTGGGCCATCCTCCACTGCACTCCCTGGCCACAGCAGAGAGCTGGCCTGGAAGAGGGGCAACCGGGACAGAATCCGGCGCCCCAACCGGGACTAGAACCCGGTGTGCCGGCGCCGCTAGGCGGAGGATTAGCCTAGTGAGCCGCGGCGCCGGCCCAGAATAAGTCTTAATTCCAGTAACAGTCTAGTCTGAGTTGCTCCCCACAATCCTCTTCACAGTTCTCTTCACCACCTCCCCTCTGCCTCTGCCCTCCTCACCTTCTCTCCATCTAGAAAATGAAAAGTATTAGGCCGGCCCCTCAGCTCACTTGGCTAATCCTCTGCCTGTGGCGCTGGCACCCCAGGTTCTAGTCCCCGTTAGGGGGCCGGATTCTGTCCCGTTGCTCCTCTTCCAGTCCAGCTCTCTGCTGTGGCCAGGGAGGGCAGTGGAGGATGGCCCAAGTCCTTGGGCCCTGCACCCACATGGGAGACCAGGAAGAAGCTCCTGTCTCCTGGCTTTGGATCTCCTGGCTTTGGTCATTGCTGCCATCTGGAGAGTGAACCATGGGATGGAAGACCTCTCTCTGTCTCTACCTCTCTCTCTAACTATTTCAAATAAATTTTTTAAAAAAAAGAAATTTAGGAGTGGGAAACAAAAATAGGAAAAGTATAATTATCCATGTTATCTATAAAGATTCATAAATCAATTAGAAAAGCTCCATATACATTTTCTACATGCTTGATTTACCTGCTTCTGGATAGACATGATGGCCTTCAGAGCCACACAGAACATGCTGTCAGCCTGAAGCCCTGAGTGACTGCAAGGAGCAGACAGTACTACCTCCCAGCCTTTGAACACACTGTTTAATTAGAACCACACTGGGCAGTAGATTTACCAAAAAACAGTCTTCCCTGGTGTTGAGACATTGGAATTTGGGGGTTTATGAAGTCAACTTGAGATTTCAAAAGGATTGCTTTTTGAAATACTGTGATGAGATAATTTTTAAGATTTATTTAATTATTCAAGAGCAGAGTTACAAAGAGGAGAGACAGAGCAAGAGAGATCTTCTATCCACTGGTTCATGCCCCAGATGGCCACAATGGTCAGGATTGGGCCATACTAAAGCCCAGAGTCAGCAACTCCATACAGGTCTCCCACATGGGTGGCAAAAGCCCAGTACCTGGACTATGTTCCACTGCTTTCCCAGGTATATTAGCAGGGAGCTAGATAGGAAGTGAAGCAGTCACAACTCAAATCTTGCATTCATATGGGATATTGGTGTTGTAGGTGACAGCTTAACCCACTGCACCACAACACTTGCCCCTAATTATTTTAAGATTTACTTATTCATTCATTCATTCATTTGAAAGGCAGACTTAGGGAAGGGGAGAGAGACAGAGAAGGAGAGTTTTTCATCTGGTAGCTCACTCCCCAAATGCCACAAGTCAGGAGCCAGCAACTCCATCTGGGTCTCCCATGTGAGTATCAGGGATCCAAGTACTTGGTCCATCATCCAAAGCTTTCTCAGGTGCATTAGCAGGAAGCGGGATCAGAAATGAAGCAACCAGGACTCAAACCAGTACTCTGATATGGAATGCTGGCATTGCAATCATTAGTTTAAAGTACTATGCTACAACACAGATCCCACGAGATAATTCTAAAAACATTAAATACCTGTAAAATCACAGACTATGGCCAGGAAATTGTTAAAGGAATTACGATCCAGTAGGCAATAAGAGATAAGCACAGCAGAGTTGAAAGTCATTGACAGAAAAAAAAATACAAGAGGGGTCTTCAAAAGATTCATGGAATGAATGTGTTATAAAAACACTGTGGGGGCCAGTGCCGTGGCGTAGTAGGCTAAGCCTGCAGCGCCGGCATCCCATATGGGTGCTGGTTCGAGTCCTGGCTGCTCCACTTGCGATCCAGCTCTCTGCTATGGCCTGGGAAAGCAGTAGAAGATGGCCAAGACCTTGGGCCTCTGCACCCACGTGGGAGATCTGGAAGAAGCTCCTGGCTCCTGGCTCTTGCCTTCGGATCAGCCCAGGTCCAGCCATTGTGGCCATTTGGAGAGCGAACCAGCGATGGAAGACCTCTCTCTCTCTCTCTCTCTGTCACTCCCTGTAACTCTGCCTCTCAAATAAATAAATCTTTAAAAAGAAAACAGTGTTCATGAATTATAAAAATAATTGACACCATAATAAACTAACCTTTTAAGTCATTTTTCCACAAACTTGCTGAAGTCCCATCATGCATATAGAACATATTGACAATGGATCAAATGAACTATTTTACTTATTTAGTATATAAAGAAAAGACAAAGTACATAGAACAGCAACGTTGTAGCAGGACCTGGAAGCAGAAGGTGGGTCAACCTCTTTCACTCAAATCTTTGCCTAAAACACCAGGTGTTCCTCCTTAGGAGGAAGGTGTTCTTCCTTAAGAACACTGAAATGGAGCAGCATCAGGCTGTTGCGGTGCGCATGAGGTTAAGCTGATGCCTGCAACGCCGGCATCTCAAATGGGTGCTGGTTTGAGTCCTGGCAGCTCCACTTCTGAGCCAGCTCTCTGCTGATGTGCCTGGGAAAGCAGCAGAAGGTCCAAGTGTTTGGGCCTCTGCAACCACATGGGAAACCTGGACAGAGCTCCTGGCTTCAGCCTGGCCCAGACTCAACTTTCCCAGCCATTTGGGGAGTGAACCAGTGGATGGAAGAACTCTTTCTGTCTCTGCCTCTCTGTGTCACTCTGCCTTTCAAATAAATAAAATACATATATTTTTCTAAATGGAACAGGTCTATTTCAGTTCCTTAGGGGATGACTCACTCTGACAGTGGGTAATTTTACTCCTTCCTTATCCTTTTTTTTTTTTTTTCCTGGATTTCTCCTAATCTCCTCCCTCAAGCTAACTACTCCAGGTCACAGGAGAGGGAGCTCTCTGGGAAAACCCAGGTTTTTGCTCCTACCCTCCTTCCTTTCTTCTTCACCAAGTGTGTGTTCAGGATGAATTCTCTTGGTATTGACTTTTGGATGAGGAAAAGGGCAGACAGCACTTGACATGGGCCTCAACCACATCTCAGCATCAAGCACCTGAGGACACAGGTAAACAGTGCAGGGCATGTGGTGGCAATTAACCATTGCTTGGTGCATGGAGAAAGGAGACAGACTGCTACCAGTCTCTTCCTCAATTCCAACTTCCACTCGGCTTTTCCCTCCAATCCTCCACAGCAAGCACCTTATTTTAGCACCTGGGAGTGGAAAGCAGCTCAGTGTTGGCTGAGCTCAGCACAGCACTAAGTGAAGCGATGCCTCGTGTTAGTGCCCAAAGCCATCCCTGAGCGCACTGCAAGAGAACAGAAGGGAGGCCGGCGCCGCGGCTCAATAGGCTAATCCTCTGGCTGCAGCACTCGCACACCGGGTTCTAGTCCTGGTCAGGGTGCCGGATTCTGTCCTGGTTGCTCCTCTTCCAGTCCAGCTCTCTGCTGTGGCCAGGGAGTGCAGTGGAGGATGGCCCAAGTGCTTGAGCCCTGCACCTGCATGGGAGACCAGGAGAAGGCGCCCAGCTCCTGGCTTCTGATCAGCGTGGTGCAACGGCTGCAGTGCGCCGGCCGCGGCGGCCATTGCGGGGTGAACCAACAGAAAAAGGAAGACCTTTCTCTATGTCTCTCTTTCTCACTGTCCACTCTGCCTGTCCAAAAAAAAAAAAAAAAAAGAGAGAGAGAGAGAGAGAGAACAGAGGGGAAACATGATTGTTGTGTTAGGCACTTGAAAAATATCTTTGTTGCTGTAATATTGATGTGAATCTTTTGGGAAATGAGATGAAGAAAAACCTTAACAGCAACAAGGAAACACACAAAGCAAGGATTTACAAGTGATATCTAGATTGATCCATTAAAAAGCTGTGAACCTGCTCAGATGCTGTAGGAAGAAGATTCTAACTGGCTCACTCTTAACCACACAGGTTAAGCCAGGTCCCCCTCTTCCCGCAGCCCAGAGCTCCATCTAAGAGGACAACCTCAGTGAGGAAGTGGACTCCCTCATGCTGACAGTCAACTTTCTGTGTATAGGACCAAGAGCAAGTGCTTGATTCTCACTTTTTAAAAGATCTATTTATAATTAATTAATGTGTTTGCTTATTTATTTAAGGGGCAGAGTATCAGGGGCAGGGACGGAGAGCGAAAGATCTTCCATCTGCTGGTTCACTCCTCAAATAGCCACACCTGCTGGATCTGAGCCAAGCCAAATCCAGGAACCTGAAACCCCCATCCTTTCTCCCATGTGGGAAGCTCCTGCATTCCCAGGCCATCAGCAGGGAGCTGGATCAGAAGTGGAGGAGCCAGGACTCAACCTAGCACCCATATGGGATGCTGGTGCTACAGACAGAGGCTCAACCCATTATGCCACAGCACCAGCCCCATTCACACCATTTTTTTTAAGGTGTATTTATTTATTTTGAGGACGGTGCTGTGGCCTAATAGGTAAGATTTATTTATTTGAAAGGCAGAGTTACAGAGAGGTAGAAACAGAGGGAGAGGTCTTCCATCCACTGATTTCTCCCCAGATGGCTGCAATGGCCGGAGCTGTGCCAATCTGAAGCCAGGAGCCAGGAGCTTCTTCTGGGTCTCCCACATGGCTGCAGGGGCCCAAGGACTTGGGACATCCTCCACTGCCTTCCCAGGCCATATCAGAAAGCTGGATCAGAAGTAGAACAGCCAGGACTTGAACTAGCTCCCATGTGGGATGCCAGCACTGCAGGCATCTTCTGTGTAAATTTTCCTACACACTTATATACCCCACATTAGCTCCAGAGAAACAAATACAGAATTCCACAAAGCTCTAAGCAACAAGTCATTGATAGTCCTTGATACATCCTGTTCAGTGGGACTCCAGGTTCCAGCTCATCAATTCCTGCTTATTTCTCTAGCACAAGACGCAAACCAAGAATCACTGGATTGTGTCTAAGGACAGATGGACTTGGGAGCTCTCCAGGCCCAGGAGTGCCTCTTCTTGACCGAAATAGAGGCACTGAGGAAAGACAGCACCAGTGGGAAAGCCGAGTAGGTCAGCAAAACATTCAGGGAACTGACCTTGCTTGCCAGGCTGGTAGGAATGGTGGGGAAGAAGCACTCTCCCTCAGCAGCTCAGATCCTCAAAGTAAAAAGCAGATCAACCCCTCTTCCCCACATTCCTGTCTTTCTTCTCCATCTCCAACACCATTGTCCTAGGCCTATTATTGCAAGAACTATTTTCTTTAAAAAATTATTTATTTGTTTATTTATTTATTTGAAATGCAGAGCAAGAAAGAAGGAGAGACAGAGAGAATCTTCCACCTGCTGATTTACTCCTCAAATGTCTGCAATGCCTGCATCCCATATGGATCCCAGTTCCAGTCCCAGCTGCTCCACTTCTGATCCAGTTCCCTGCTGGTGTGACTGGGAAGGCAGCAGAAGATAGTCCAAGTGCGTGGGCCCCTGCACCCATGTGGAAGAACCAGATGATGCTCGTGACTCCTAGCATTCTTTTACGGAATACTATTTTTACTTGAAAGAATGAATGACAGAGAAACAACGATTATTTAGACATTTAGCCAACACTTTCTGAGAATACCATCAGCCTGTCCCTTCAAGATAATCCACTGACAGTATTTTTGCCAATAATAAAATGTAAGCTCTCAAGAGAAAATTATAATTTTGAAGAACTTATACCCACTACTCACAGCCTGTCAATTCTTAAAACCTTCTCTGGAGGAATCTGTGGTAATATTAACACACATTGTTTGTTTTGTTTTGTTTTACAATTTATAATTCCATGTGTTGACACTGGAAGATCTACACAACTTGATGAAATAAGGCAATACTTTTTAAAAACTCAAGCATTAAAACAGGATCCACTCAACGTGTAAGGAAGACCTGTGGGTTTTAACGTAACAGAATATGAAATATTCAATAATAATATTGCAGGTTCTACACTGCAAGGAACATTCAAAAAACTAACACTGGGGGCTGGCGCTGTGGTGTAGCAGGTAAAGCTGCCTCTTGCAGTGCCAGCATCCCATCCCTGGCTGCTCCACTTCCAATCCAGCATCCTGCTGATGGCCTGGGAAGGCAGATGGAAGATGGCTGAAGTGCTTGGGCCCCTGTACCTGTGTGGGAGAACTAAGGGGGCTCCTAGCTCCTGGCTTTAGATCAGCCCAGCTTTGGCTGTTGCAGCCAGCAGATGGAAGATATCTCTCTCTCTCTCTCTCTCTCTCTCTCTCTCTCTCTCTTTCTCTCTGCCTCTGCCTCTGCCTCTCAAATAAATAAATAAATAAATCTTTAAAAAGAAGTAGCAGCAGCAGCAGCAGTTAACACTCGCATCATCCCAGTGTAGTATCAAACATTAATATCCTCAGTTATTTGAAAACATTATTGAAAACATTCTCATTCCACAGTTGATCTGAGTCCCCTGGCCTGAAGCAACCTCTCAATCCCTCCCTTTCTCTGTGCCTCAGATGGAAGAACATTCATCAAGGATTTGGCATCCAAGGCCCAAAAAGTTCTTGATCCAAGATGATGAACGCTGACGGATGCAGCTGGTGCTGGAAATCAGGTGGAACTGGAAGAAAATACACAACTTACTAACCAAGTGTTTGCACTCAGCACACACTTGAAGATCTGTCTACAAAAGTACATGCAGTTAAGGAAGAAACTCTGAAGTTAGAATCAGAAAACCAAGTTCTTGGACAATATACAGAAAGCCTCATGTCAGCTTCTGGTGTTTTTCAAACAACTGACACAAAAAGCAAAAGGAAGTAGAGGACTGAAGTCCCTTCTCTCATGGAGTGGCTGCTGACCCTTATTTTTTTCCCCTATAAAACTTCCATAGATTCCCAAAATTACAGTACTTTTATTGTGGCTTAACTGAATAATTACAAAGATAATGTCAGATGTAGGCAAAATGGACTACTTAACGGGATGTTTCCACAAGTTTGTGTATTATGTTAGTCTATGATGAAAATGTGCAAATGTACTGTAGAGACTTTATAACATCCCAGTGTTATAACTTTATGACACTCAAAGATGAATGTTTTATTGAATTTGCTTTCATTTATAGGCTTAGAGTTATCTTTTATGACTGGCAAGATATACAAGGAAAACCCAGCATGTTGTGAAAAAGTGGCCAAGCTCATGTGCCGAATGCATGGCTTGATGCACCTGTGCACCGTGCCATGCCTCTGCCCCATCTGCCTCTTCCTTCCCAACCCATTCCCCAAAGAAAACAGTTTAACATTTGTAAAAGTAATTTTAGTAATCATCTATGATGTAACCTGAACCCTAATTGTTGAAACTTAACAAAAATAAGACACTTTCTCAGCTAGAGCTTGTCATTTGTGATGTTTAGTAATGAGATAGGATTGCTGGTTTCTCTTTCATCAATTGAAAACAGATGGAGGATTTAAAAAAATTTTTCTTTTCCTTGAGAGTAAATAGGGGACAGCGCTGTGGTGTAGTGAGTAAAGCTGCTGCCTGCAGTGCCAGCATCCCGTATGGGCACAGGTTCGAGTTCCAGCTGCTCCTCTTCCCATCCAGCTCTCTGCTATGGCCTGGGAAAGCAATAGATGACCCAGGTCCTTGGGCCCCTGCACCCACATGGGAGACCTAGAAGAAGCTCCTGCCTCATGGCTTCGGATTGGCACAGCTCCAGCCATTGAGGCTGACTAGGGAATGAACCAGCAGAGAGAAGACCCCTCTCTCTTTCTCTCTGCTTCTCATTCTCTCTCTGTGTAACTCTCACTTTCAAATAAATAAATAAATCTTTAACAAAAAAGAAAGAATAAATAGTCAAAAAAAAAAAGAAAGAAAATTTCCTTGGGGCTGGCTTTGTGATGTAGCAGGTAAAGCCACCGCCTGTAATGCGGGCATCCCATATGGGCACCAGTTCAAGTCCCTGCTGCTCCATGGGAGAACCAGAAGAAGCAGTAGAAGATGGCCCAAGTCCTTGGGCTCTGCACCCATGTGGGAGACTGGGAAGAAACTCCTGTCTCCTGGCTTTGGATCAGCCCAGCTCTGGTCATTGTAGCTATCTGGAGAGTGAACCAGCGGATAGAAGATATCTCTCCCTCTCCCCTTCCCCTTCCCTCTCCCTCTCCCTCTCCTTCTCCCTCTGTCTCTCTGTAACTCTACCTTTCAAATTAAATAAATAAATAAATAAAAAGCTTCCTTTTGTACAAAATAATCCACTTGGTTCTAGTCATGTGTGTTTAAAAACTATGCAGAAATTTTTTTTAAAAAATGCATTTTTAGAAAATCTTGTGGAAAAATAAAATAAGATATAAAAATACTTGGTAAACAGTAGTAAAACAACTCCAAATGTTTTCACTCCGGGTTTGTGTTACCTCTGGAACAGAGTATATATTTGGGGGTATATATTTGGGGGAATATATATGAAAATGAATTATTTAATCTTATGTAAGACATCACTGGAAGAGAATAGTTACAAAGAGTTTGGTCTCAGGGTTTATTTGTAGTATACACAAAATCAACTGCAAGATTCCTTGAGTATATTAGTATCAGAATCATGAATAAATTGGGAGAGCTTTACATATGTACTAATTGATTATCTTGCTCAGTATTTTTTTAAAAAGATTTATTTATTTGAAAGGCAGAGTTATAGAGAGAGAAGGAGACACAGATCTTCCACCTGCTGGTTCACTCCCCAAAGGCCACAATAGCTAGGGTTGGCAAGGCCTAAGCCAGGAGCCAGGAGCCAGGAGCTTCTTCCAGACCCAAGCACTTGGCCATCCTCCATTGCCTTCCCAGGTGTGTTAGCAGGGAGCTGGATTGGAAGTAGAGCAGCTGAGACTTGAACTGGTGTCTATATGGGATGCCAGCACTGCAGACTTAACCAGCTGTGCCACAGTGCTGGCCCAAGTATTTTTTTTCTTATTTGTTCTCCAAGAATTTTCTGTAAACTCAACTTGGTTTGCAGAGTTTCACCATCCTTTAACAATTTTTAAAATTTAGTTTATAGATTGGTAAGGGAATAATCAAAGTCAGAAATAATATTAAAATATTCTAGGAAAAGAGATCAACTAATATAGTTTATGATGATTAAGTTTTCCTACTTTTTATCATGAAATAATCTTATGTATTAATGTAAGATTTGATGGATGGCATTAGCTATATAAATATGTAATTACTGCAAACATTTGCATACCTGTTGTTAAAATAATTGACAAATATTTAAATTGTGTTGCAATTCTGCTTTGCTGCTTAATAAAAATCTGTTTGAGAAATTAAAAAAAAATACAATCAAGGGGCCGACCCTATGGCGTAGGTTAAGCCTCCACCTGCAGCACCAACATCCCATATGGGCACTGGTTCAAGTCCCAGCTGCTCCACTTCCAATCCAGTTCTCTACTAATGACCTGGGAAAGCAGAAGGTGGCCCAAGTGCTTGGGTCCCTGCACCCACATGGGAGACCCAGAAGAACTTCCTGGCTCCTGGCTTCTGGCTCCTGATCGGCCCAGCTCCAGGCCATTGAGGCAATTTAGGGAGTGAACTAGTGGATGGAAGATATCTCTCTCTCTCTCTCTCTCTCTCTCTCTCTCTCTAACTCCGCCTCTCAAATAAAGAAATCCTTTTTTAAAAATATTTTCCTGTATATTTTTGTAAAACTAGATTTTTTTTAATATGCTTTGATCAAAATACCAGGTAAAATGCAGAAGTAGATACAAAAATCTAGATGTCATATAGAAAAGCACCTGCAAAAATATGGACTGTAAAAATGCCACTCTTCTCACTGTTCTGTTTACTTTGGAAAATAGCCACTTCTCACATTTAAAAATAATTTAACATACAATGGTTATTATCCTTCTGAACGAAGTATTTTTAAACGGTCTTAATTTTAATATTGCTAAATATAATCCAGAAAAATAAATTACCTTCGGGGTCCTCACTGATTCCTGAGCGCATGGAGAGACCCTGGAATAGAAAACTTTGGAGCACTGCGGGAAGAGAACTCTGGGAGCCGCTGTGCGCCGCGTGGGGTCAGGGTCCCAGGACTGGCACTTTCACTTCCCCTCCCACAACCCGGCTCTGGTTCTTCTGCCCGGACGCCGGTGACGCGAGCTCGGGTCTCACTCCCATTGGTTTCTAGATCAGCCTCGCCCGTTCCTGAGCCTAAAGTCCTAGCTGATTGGTCGGGACTCAGTCTTTGCCCCTGAACTCGAGGATGGGGACCCTGGGGCTCCGGCCCCTCCTGCTGCTCTCGGGGGCCCTGGTGCTGGCAGAGACCCGGGCAGGTGAGTATGAGGTCGGGGTGCGGAGACGGCCTCAGCGGGGTAGAAGAGTAGACGCCACGGGACAGGGGCTCAGGAACCCGGGGAAGCCGCCGTCCCGGCCCAGTGTCCCCCAACATACCCATTGTCCTGACCCCTCCCGCAACCTCTCCGTGCCCTGCGACCCCTGCTGACCGGCAAGTCCTGCGCTCTGCCACAGGCCCCCAGCCCGGGCTCCGTCTCTCCGGTTCCCGGCACGCTCCTCCCACCACCCCGGCTCTGACCGGGAGGCCACCCTGGGGTGCTAGGCCCTGGGCTTCTACCCGCGGAGATCTCACTGACCTGGCAGCGGGATGGGGAGGACCAGACCCAGGACACGAGCTCAGCGCCGCGCCCTCGGACCGCAGGTTCCCACTCCCTGCAGTTC
The DNA here is from genome assembly GCF_964237555.1 of Oryctolagus cuniculus. Lineage (NCBI taxonomy): Eukaryota > Metazoa > Chordata > Mammalia > Lagomorpha > Leporidae > Oryctolagus > Oryctolagus cuniculus. The sequence goes on along the minus strand of NC_091436.1, from coordinate 139,992,890 downwards.
TTCACCACCGCCGTGTCCCGGCCGGGCCGCGGGGAAGCCCGGTACATCACCGTGGGCTACGTGGACGACACGCCGTTCGCGCGCTTCGACAGCGACGCCGAGAACCCGAGGGTGGAGCCGCGGGCGCCGTGGATGCGGCAGGTGGAGCCGGGGTACTGGGACCGGAACACGCGGTTCGTCAAGCGCAGCGCACAGAACTACCGAGTTATGCTCGACAACCTGCGCGGCTACTACAACCAGAGCGAGGCCGGTACGTGACCAGGAGGCGCACACGGCCTGTCCCCGGCGTCCGTGCGCCCGGGCCGCGCACGAGGCTGAGACGGCGCCAGTCTCCTGTGACCCCAGAGGAACCTGAGGGACTTCAGGGCGGGGTGGGAGGAGGCTCTGACCGTCACCTCGCGTCGGTGTCGCCCTGGGGCCAAGACTGACCACGGGGCGGGGCCGGGGCCAGGGTCTCACACCTACCAGTCTATGTGCGGCTGCCATCTGGGGCCAGACGGGCGCCTCCTCCGCGGGTACGAACAGTTCGCCTACGACGGCGCCGACTACATCACCCTGAACGAGGACCTGCGCTCCTGGACCGCAGCCCACACGGCGGCTCAGATCACCCAGCGCCAGTGGGAGGCGTGCGGTCAAGCTGAGCTCCGCAGAAGCTACCTGGAGGGGGAGTGCGTGGAGTGGCTGCGCAGATACCTGGAGATGGGGAAGGAGACGCTGCAGAGCCCAGGTACGTAAGGCACCTCCGGACCTCCCGTCTCGTCACCTGCCTCCCGAGAGGAGAGGAAAGTGGTGCCAACCAGAACACTGCTCTCCCTTGGGTCCAGAGGGAACCCAGGTCCTGTACTAGAGAGTCACTGAAGCCAGCCCTTCTCTCAGGACAGTAAGGGGTCAAGCCTCTCCAGGATCGAAAGATAAAGCTAATTCCTGGCCGGCGCCGTGGCTCACTAGGACAATCCTCCACCTGCGGTGGATTCACCCCTGGTTCTAGTCCCGGTCGGGGCGCCGGATTCTGTCCCGGTTGCTCCTCTTCCAGTCCAGCTCTCTGCTATGGCCCAGGAGTGTAGTGGAAGATGGCCCAAGTGCTTGGGCCCTGCACCCGCATGGGAGACCAGGAGGAAGCACCTGGCTCCTGGCTTCGGATTGGTGCAGCGCACCGGCTGCAACACACCAGCCGTAGTGGCCACTTAGGTGGTGAACCAACAGAAAAAGGAAGACATTTCTCTCTCTCTCTCTCTCTCTCTCTCTCTCTCTCTCTCTGTCTCTGTCTCTCTCTCCCTCTCTCTCTCTCTCACTGTCTAACTCTGCCTGTCAAAAAAAAATTTTTTTTAAGATAATTCCTAAAATAACTGGTCAGTTCCCTTTGACCCGCACTACTCTTGGGTTTCATGGGTCACGTTCTCTGGCTTTCTCGGCCCTGCACCCAATGTCTTTCAGGGGCTGAGTGCAGCTTTTCCAGGTCTCAGGGTCTTTCCCCCAGGCCAGAACCTGAGAGACCTGGGGCCCCCTACCGTGAGCTGAGCCCAGGGTGGTGTCAGTTTGTACTTTCCTCCTCTGCAGCCGCCCTGTCCCTTCCCAGATGGTCACATGAGAACTGCTTCCGTGGTCCTTGGGAGGTAATGCAAAATGTCTGAATTTCCCTATTTTCCCCCTCAGTCCCCCCAGAAACACGTGTGACCCACCACCCCATCTCTGACCAAGAGGCCACCCTGAGGTGCTGGGCCCTGGGCTTCTACCCTAAGGAGATCTCGCTGACCTGGCAGCAGGATGGGGAGGACCAGACCCAGGACACGGAGCTCGTGGAGACCAGGCCTGGGGGCGACGGAACCTTCCAGAAGTGGGCGGCTGTGGTGGTGCCTTCTGGGGAGGAGCAGAGATACACGTGCCGTGTGCAGCACGAGGGGCTGCCCGAGCCCCTCACCCTGACATGGGGTGAGGAGGGCAGGGGGGCGGGGCCTCTTGTCAGGGAAAACATGAAGTTGTCAGCAGGGTCAGGGTTGAGACTTGGTTTTTATAATTTGTCCATCATGGTAGTGAAATACCTGAGGTTTATTATTTCAGTTCTAATGGTTCAAGGGCATGGTGCCAGTATCAGCTCAGCTCAGCTCTGGTGAGAGCCTTGTGGCAAATGGCACCACAGTGGCAGGGGACTGGGCGCAGAGAGCCCCATCGTGAGACAGGGAGGGGCTCTTCCCTAACTCAGGGTCTTACCTTAATTCTTTCCAAAGGCAGCACAGGCAGTGTCCCAGGACCCACTTCTTAAAGGTACCCCAGCTCAACACTGCCATGCTGGGGAACGAACTTCTGCCATAGAAACCATGCAGAACAAACTATACCCAAACCACAGCAGAGCCCCTCGTCTTCCCTCCCTTTCCCAGAGCGGTCATCCCAGCCCACAGCACTAATCGTGGGAACCATCGCTGGCCTCATTCTTGGAGCTGTGGTCACCGCAGCAATGCTCATTGCTGTGATAAAGAGGAAGAAGAGCTCAGGTAGGGAAGGGTGAAGGATGGGGTTTTCTTGTCTCACTGATGGACTGAAGTGCCAGGTAGAAGTGTGCCCTGCCTCGCTTACAGGAAGCACAGTCCACACACAGGTACTGGAACACTTACGCTACTGTAGCCCACGTGTGAAAATAAAGGACCAAGTTACCACCTTGGGGACTGCAGTGATGGGGGCCTGAACCTGGTCGGCCAGAGCGGAAGGGCCCGGCTGAGAACCCTCCAGAAGGGGAGCTACCTGCCTCCGGCAGACCTCCTCCCCTGTGTCCCCCTCTTGCCCAAGGTCTGCAGTCACGGGCCGGGAAGCTTCCTTAGGGTCTCGTAACCCTTGCTGCTCGCTGGCCTCTGACCGGCTATTTTCTTCTCACAGGTGGAGAAGGGGGGAGCTACACTCAGGCTGCAAGTAAGGATGAAGGGGGTGACCCCTGAGGCCCTGGGGCAGTGTGGACAGAGCCATGGGGGAGTCCATGCACCCCACCACTCCTCCTGCATCCACACTTCCCGTGGCCTCTGACCAGGTCTTGTTTGTTCTGCCCCAGGCAGCGACAGTACCCAGGACTCTGATGGGTCTCTCACAGCTTCTACAGGTGAGACCCTGGAGGGTCTAGGTGGGAGAGGGGCCCTGGGGAGTCTCCGGGTCAGGACATTCTCAGGTCACCACTTGGAGCAGCTGATCTGAGTTCTTTCCTGACTATTCCTCAGTGTGACAGCTGCTTTGTACGAGACTCAGCATGGCAAGATCTGTTCAAGACACCACCGTTGACCTCAGGAGCTCCTGATTCCTTTCTGCAGTCAGCATCTGAATGTCTGCGTTCTACCAGCATAATGGGAAGAACTGGGGAGCATGGCCGACTCCGAGCACGCCGGCCGCGGCCCAGTCTGCCCCTGCAGAGGGAGGGTCTGTGATACCACGAGATGGATTTTCAGACCCATCAAACTCTTGCCCTCCTTCTGGACCATTCGCTCAACTGTTATTCTGTTTCTTCCCCAATCTTTTTCAAGGATCCAGACTGTAGGATAGCAAAGAGGAAAGATCCCATAACTTCTCACCTTAATAAACTGCTGTTAAGTTTCTATTTTGTTTGTTCACCTATGCCCTCTTCACACCCATACAGTTCAAATCAAAAATCATGGACTTATACAGCAGACTCCAATCTTTATTTATATTTGGTTGGAAGATGGAGCTCATAAGGCTAGGATATCTTTTCCCAAGACAGAAATGTCATCATGTGTTGAGCTGTGCAGGACTGGAAACCAAAAGCCGAGAGAAAAAGGGAGCACAGCACTTATGAGTAAAGTACAGGCGGCACGGACTCCCATGTGAGAGCAGTCGTCTATGTGACAGCACACTGTTCTGTAGCTGCCACAAAGCATTTGCTCTGAGGTTACTTCCATCAAGAAACGCTGTGACATGTAGGCTAAGCCTCCGCCTGTGGCACCAGCTCCCCATATGGGCATCAGTTCAAGTCCTGGCTGCTCCACTTCTGAACCAGTTCCCTGCTGATTGCCTGGGAAAGCAGTATTTGATGGTTCAAGTCCTTGGGCCCCTGCACCTGCATGGGAGACCCAAAAGAAGCTCCTGGATCCTAGTTTCAAATCAGTCCAGCTCTGGTTGTTGCGGCCATTTGGGGAGTGAACCAGCAGATGGAAGACCTCTGTCTCTCCCTAACTCTGCCTCTCAAATCAATCTTAAAAAATTCTGACAGTGTGTGGTGGTGGTGGTGGGGGTGCTCTAAACTGATCATTCAAGTATATCTGTTGAGCACTATGTGCACCACACTATTTATCTCTAGATCAGTGAACTAAAAACAGGCCAGTCTTGGGGATTATGTCTGCCAATGTGAAGAGACAGATAAACTCAGAGTAAATAAAATACTTGTTAGAATTACGTGCTGTGGGAATTGTCGCTCCCCCTCTTCGTGGAGGAACGACACAGGACCCTGCGCTGTTCTTTCGTCTGCTCGGCCCTCCCCGGGTTTGCTGCTGATTCTTCCCGGGTTGGCTACTGTCCCTTCCACCTCCGTGGAAGGGCAGTTCCCCCTGGCCACATTCCCCACTTCCGCAGGGGAGCGGCACACCGCCGGCCGGTTCTCTCGGGGGCTGCACAGGTGTTCCCTTAGATGTTCCCCTTAGATGTTCCTGGTGCATGTTGTCTCTCTCCTCCTTTATAGTCCTCCTCTGCCAATCCCAACTCGGCTGCCCACACGCCGAGTACGCTGCTCTCCAATCAGGAGCAAGTCCTACAGTTTATTGGTTGAACTGGAGGCAGCTGTGTAAAAGCTGTTTTCTTCTCTCCCAGCGCCATATTGTGGGAGAGCAGATGCATAGAATAAGTCTTAATTCCAGTAACTTAGTCTAGTCCGAATTGCTCCCCACAGGAATAGTGGGGGGTGAGGCAGGAGGGAAATGATAAGGAAGCAGTTCAGGACTCCAGCTCCAGGCTGGAGATGTCAGGTACTTCAGCTGGGCTGTGAGCACTGGACACACCAGGAAGTGGTATTCTACAGACTCTGAGATGAGTTTTCTAACAGACTGAACCAAGGGTTTGAGATACAGGTGTGAAAAGTGACACTGTGTCATCAGGAAGGCAGAGTTGCCCTGAGTGGAGAGGTGGAAGGCTGCAGCAGGTGCACAGGTGAGGAGGGCACAGTGCCAGCCTTCAGTGCAGAGACGCGGACGCCAAGACGTCTACAGAACTGCAGCTGAAGTGGTTGGACTGGCAGCTGGACAGAGAAGTTTGGGGACATCGAGGAGAAATGTGTGAGCCAGGGAAATAAATGAGGGGTGATGCCACAAAAACGGAGTGACTGGCTGTCAGAGAAAAAGAACAAGGAATGAGCCCTGGACCTCCAGTGTTGCTGCAGAGCTGGTACGTCTGGACGGTACGTAAGGCTCAGACGGTCTGTAATTGAACAGGAGATTCTGCATCTAGGACATGACTGCTGCTGACGCTGCTGGTCTTCAGACCACATGGTTAGGTAGCAAGAACAGTGACCAGAACTCCCATATCTGTGCGTCAGCCTCCCCCATAAGGCCTGTAAATAAGCAGTCCTTGGTCTTGTGTGCAATACTTGAGATGGTGGATCTGCTTAGAGACCTGGATGCTTTATAACAAATGCAGCAGCAATCCTGGTGCCCCACCAGATTGGGAACCACTGAGGTCAGTGACCACCAAATGCCCAGGGGAAGACGGGTCTTAAATCCACATTACAGTCTTGTTTGTTCCAGGGAAAGGGAGAGTCTATTTAGCTGATTATGAGGCATGACGCTGGGAGATACGTATCACTTCCTCTACTGAGAGACAGATTTAGTCAGATGGAAGATATAGGACAGGACTCTCAGCTCAGTATAAAACTCTCAATGCTGCTTTCTGAATCTACTCCCCACACAGATTTATCACTCACTTCTTAAATGATGGAATGCAAGGTTTTCTAATTTAAACATAAAGGAATTTTTTTAAAGATTTATTTATTTATTTGAAAGAGTTACACAGAGAGAGGAGAGGCAGAGAGAGAGAGGTCTTCCATCTGGTGGTTCACTTTCCAATTGGTCGCAACAGCCATTTGGGGAGTGAGCCAGCAGATAGAAGATGCACTGATCTGAAGCCAGGACCCAGGAGCTTCTTCTAGGTCTCCCATGTGGGTGCACGAGCCCAAAGACTTGGGCCATCTTTCACTGCTATTCCAGGCCATAGCAGAGAGCTGGATCAGAAGAGGAGCAGCCGGGACTAGAACCAGCACCCTTATGGGATACTGGCACTTCAGGCCAGGACGTTAACCTGCTGTGCCACAGCACCGGCCCCAAACATAAGGAATTTACATACACATGTGTGCATATATGTCACACAGGACTAAGCTCAAGACTGGCTACACAGCCAGGAACAGAATCCACAAGTCTACCCTAGATCAAGTCCCACACAGGTACTACTTCCCCTACGGCTGACACCATAAAGCTGGACATGGACCCTGTGGCTTGGCACGCAGTCACTACTGACACTCATTTATTTGAAACTTGAGAGGCAGAGTTAGAATGACATGTCCTCCATCTGCTGGCTCACCCCCCAAATGGCCGCAACAGCTGGAGCTGGGCCAATCTGACACCAGGAACTTCCTCTGGGTATCCCATTCAGGTTTGGGGCCCAAGCTCTTAGGCCATCTTCCACTGCTTTCCCAGGCCACTAGCAGGGAGCTGAATCAGAAGTAAAGCAGCTGGACTTGAACCAGCACCCACATGGGATGGCAGAGGCTTAACCTTCTATGCCACAACACTGGCCCCAACGTTTATGCCATTAAAAAAAAAAATTTCATTTATTTGAGAAGCAGAGTTAGAGAGAGAGGGAGAGATAGAGAGAGAAGTCTTCCATCCACTGGTTCACACCCCCAAATAGCTGCAACAACCAGAGCTGGAATGATCTGAAGCCAGGAGCCAGGAGCTTCTTCCGGGTCTCCCATATGAGTGCAAGGGCCCAAGCACTTGGGCCATCTTCCACTGCCTTCCCAGTCCATCCATTAGCAGGAGAGTTGGATCAGAAGTGGAGCAACCAGGACTCAAACTAGCATCCATATGAGATGCCGGTGCAGCACGCAAAGGCTCAACCCATTACACCATAGCACCAGCCCCATTCAGCGCCATCTTAAGAGGCATTTTGCATCCCATCCTGATCAGAGCCTGGCAGGTGATGGATCATGTGACTGGGAGAGCCCAAGCCTCATGTAGTGGCAACTGCACTAATGCTGGGGAAAGAGAACTTTCCTTTTCCATGGACAGAACTGGTTCCTGCCTCCCACCAAGGCTATGCAAGTGTGGAATATCCTTAATGCAGGAAGCAGTTCAGGTGCTGAGGGACAGAAAAATAACACAATTCCTGGAATAGTGATCTGAGACTGGTTGAATGATTAACAAATGACTCAACTTACTCCCTTGTGTTTTTTTCAGTCCAGCCTTTGTTTACTTCAGTTTATGCACCAGGAGGCAGAAGGTGATGGCCCAAATACTTGGGTCCCTACTCCCTACGTGGGAGACCCTGATAAGAGTTCCTACGTTCTGACTTCAGCCTAGCCTAGTCCTGAATGTTGTGGCCATTTGAAGAGTGAACCAATGGATGGAATATCTTCTATTTCAAATAAAATAAATTTTTTAAAAACACACTGGTTTATAATAATTAAGAAAATCTGTGTAACACATACCTTTATATTTTGCTATACATGCACATATTTCTAGGCAGAGCATCTATGACTTCATCAGTTTTATCTAACTGCCCACAAAACTCTAAAAAGCCATCTTTGGGATGGGCATTTTGTGCAGTGCCCACATCCCCTATCAGAGTACCAAGGTCTGAGCCCTAGCTGTACTCCAAATTCCAGCTTCCCACTAATACACACATCCTAGGAGCTGGAAGCTAATGGCTCAAGTACTTAGGTCCCTGCCATCCACATGGGAGACATGCATTAAGTTCCCAGCTCCTGGCTTTGGTCTGGCCCAGCCCCAGCTGTTACAGGGAAGTGAACCAGAGAATCTCTCTCTCTCCCCCTCTTCTCTTTTCCCTCTGCCTTTCAAATAGAAATTTTAAAAATAAAAATGAAAACCATCCTAATTTAGAGGCCATGATATTCAAACTCATTAATCAACAGTTGATGACCAAAGGACATGACACAAAATGGAGCATCTCTGCTTATTACCAGTCCGAGAAAAGGCAGAGTTCACTGGCTCACCCTCACTCCCAGTTTCTGTATGGATCTTACTGAGGAATGGTTAGAACCGGGCCACAGACCACCATTAGCCCACAGAGTACACTTAGAGCAGCACTGGCCAAGTAGATGGTGCTGCATCCCAGCAGCGATCCTAGTGTCAGGTTAAATGCAGGAATTAATCAGGAGTTAATGGGGATTCCATTTCCAGTAATGTGGGAGACTGAGTCGTAGGACTCCTAATAAAAACAACTTGGAAAATTCTGAGATAAAATGTAAAAAAGTGGGGCCAGCACTGAGGCACAGCAGGTTAAGCCTCCACCTACAGTGCTGGCATCCCAAATGGGCACCAGTTCAAGACCCAACCGCTTCACTTTTTTTTTTTTTTTTAATTTATTTATTTGAAAGATAGAGTTACAGAAAGAGGTAGAGATAGAGAGAGATGTCTTCCATCCACTGGTTCACTCCCCAGAAGGCCGCAACGGATGGAGCTGTGCTGATCCAAAGCCAGGAGCCAGGAGCTTCTTCCAGGTCTCCCATGTAGGTGCAGGGCCCAAGGACTTGGGCCATCTTCTACTGCTTTCCCAGGCCATAGCAGAGAGCTGGATCGGAAGAGGAGCAGCTGGGACTAGAATTGGCGCCCATACGGGATGCCAGTGCTTCAGGCCAGGGCATTAACCCTCTGCGCCACAGCGCCGGCCCCCAAATGCTTCACTTCTGATTCAGCTTCCTGCTAATGTACCTGGGAAAGCAGCAGAAGGTGGCCCAAGTCCTTGGGCCCTTGCACCTGTATGGTAGACCTGGAAGAAGCTCCTGGCTCCTGGCTTCAGCATGGGCCCAGCTCTGGCCGCTGCAGCCATTTGGGGAGTAAACCAGTGGATGGAAGTTCTTGTTCTTTCTCTCTCTCTGTAACTCTTCCTGTCAAATAAATCTTTTTTAAAAAAAAAATGTAAAATGTATCCAAAAGTATAAAAGTACAAGCAAGAGTATAATCCTCTAAGCCAAAATACAAACACAGGCAGGACTCCGGGGAAGAAACTTGCCTTTACCCTGGGGCATCTGCTAAATCTGCAGACACGTCAGTCTCGGTTTTCTTAGGTGTGTGGGGTCCAGCACACACAGGACAGTCTTCAGAGACAGTTTCTGTAGGGAGAACCTGGGAGAGATTCTGTGCCCAACAAACCCGGGGCATTTCTTTACAGTCAGAAAAGGGATGTTTCATACCACACACAAGACCGTCAGGAAAGTTACTCTGAAAGAGGAAAAAAAGCAAACAACTGTTTTTTGAGAATTTCCAAACACCAGTCAGCAATCACGCAGATATGTTGCCCAAACTGGTTTTATAATTTGGTTGGGCCCAAAGTAACCTTAAACTATGATTTTGCTTTACAATTGTCCTGGATTTATAGCCCAAAAATTGGAAGAAACAAAAATCCATATTTAACCCATGTCAAAGGATTAACACAAAGCACTGTAAATGCAGAAAGAGCAGTTCAGAGCAGTAAGTGGATACGAAGTGTAAAATAGCCAATATTTCACTGTTGTTTCTACCAGTTCTCACACTGATGGAACAGTGAAGAATTTCATAAAACATCAATATTTGCATCATGAAAGAGAAAATTACATAACCAGTACTATGTATAAAGAAAATATGACAAAATTTGAAAATGGTTACAAAACACAGGAAACTAAAAATTTTCTAGTTATTTTTCAAGAATCAAATTTAATTTTAGAAAGTAAAATTATAACAATTTGAATTAAGAATTCAGTCTACTGCCGGCGCCGCGGCTCACTAGGCTAATCCTCCACCTTGCGGTGCTGGCACACCGGGTTCTAGTCCCGGTCGGGGTGCCGGATTCTGTCCCGGTTGCCCCTCTTCCAGGCCAGCTCTCTGCTGTGGCCAGGGAGTGCAGTGGAGGATGGCCCAAGTGCTTGGGCCCTGCACCCCATGGGAGACCAGGAAAAGCACCTGGCTCCTGGCTCCTGCCATCGGATCAGTGCGGTGCGCCGGCCGCAGCGCGCCGGCCGTGGCGCCCATTGCAGGGTGAACCAACGGCAAAGGAAGACCTTTCTCTCTCTCTCTCTCTCTCTCTCACTGTCCACTCTGCCTGTCAAAAATAAAAAAAAATAAAAATAAATTAAAAAAAAAAAAGAATTCAGTCTACTGACTTTTGCTTTGGGGCCATGACAGAATAACATAGAGTAGATTTATTCTTGTGCCTTAACCACTACAAATTCAGATAATCATATTAAAAAAAAGATACTCAGACACTGAACTCAGAGTCCCAGAGACTGTGCTCCCCAAGAGAAGAAGGGCAATGAAAGCGGCGAGGCCAAGTTGTCTGGCTTCTTTTTGGTGATACCTTTCTTTTATAAAAAATGCTTATTTACTTATTTGAAAGGCAGAGTTACAAAGAGACAGAGAGAGAGGTCTTCCAACCACTGGTTCATTCCCCAGATGGAGCCAACAGCCAGAATTGCACTGATCCAAAGCAAGGAGCCAGGAGCTTCTTCGGGGTTTCCCATGCAGGTGCAGGGATCCAAGGACTTGAGCCATCTTTCACTGCTTTCCCAGGCCATAGTAGAGAGCTGGATCAAAGTGGAGCAGCCAGGACTCGAACCAGTGCCCACATGGGATGGGATGCCAGCATTGCTACACCACAGCTCCAGCCCCTTGAGCTGTTTTTCTAACAGATGCTTCTTTTCTTATTACACTGTACTTCTTTGGTACCAAATAAATTATTAACAAGTGATTAAACTGAATTGGGAAACAGAATGAAAAAAGCTGGCAACCAAGGAATGTAATGGTCCACATAAATGATGTATGCAAAGAGCCCAGCTTCCTTCTGGACACTGCTCCTGGGACACAGCCCGGGGAGAAGGAGCTCTAACATGGCCCAGCAGTTTCACTGAGTGGAGGGGACAAAGTGAAAGGGGAGAAGGTGGGACAGTGAGAACACGCAAGGTAGAGACACACAGAGAAGACAGCCGGGGTGGGGGGAGCACTGGAAGTCTGTAACTCTCATCTCTGCGGCTCCTTAGTGTAAGAAAACCATCCAAGAACAGAGAAACAGTGAGCCGAAGGACCATAGGGAACGGCATCCAGAGATACACTGCACGGGGGTGGTGTCTGCATGTGATATAGTCAGTGGTAGCCAGACTAGAAGTCTCGTAATTTGCTGGGCATTGAACACAGCATTCGTAAAGACCTGTGTCAGTCCTGGTGAAAAGCTAGCCTTAGAGGCTTGAACTAGCATCCACATGGATGCCAGCATTGGCCCTGGATCTGTTTATCCTTCCCTCTCTGTAACTGACTTTCAAATAAATAAACCTTTAAAAACAAAAAAAGTGAAAACTACTACCATATCCCCTTGATAGTACACTCACATATTTTCCTTCCATATTTGTCCACTCTAAGGTTTGGGGTCCTTTTTTATCTTCTCAGACAAAAAAGGATAGTTATTAACCCTGCTTACTGTATCATCAAATGGAAAGGGTGACTAAACAATGCAAATCAAATCAGCAACTTCACAGGTAAAGTGCATGGGAATTTACTTCCAAAGGCCGCACACATACCAAGTGTAATCTTTTAAACTCAGTGGCCATCTTCCCATATATCTACAAATTCTTTGGTGCTCTTCCCTTGAAATAAACAGAGCCTAATTTCCCTCCCTTTGAGGTGGGCTCTTAATGACACACTTCTAACAAACAGAATAAGGCAGAAATGATGGTATGTGATCTCTGAGACTAGGTTATAAAGAACATCGTAGCAGGCCCGTGTTGTGGCGTAGTAGGAAGAGCCACTGCATGCAATGCCAGAGTCCCACATGGGCACCGGTTCAAATCCCAGCTGCTCTACTTCTGATCTAGCTCCCTGCTGATGCAACTGGGAAAGCAGCAGAAGGCAGCTCAACTCCTTGGGGCCCTGCACCTACACAGGAGACCCATAAGAAGCTCCTGGCTTTGGATCAGCCCAGCTCTGTAACTCTGCCTTTCACATAAGTAAACACACACACACACACACGAGAGAGAGAGAGAGAGAGAGAGAGAGAGAACACTGTCGCTTTCTTTATGCTCTCTCTTTAAGTCACTACTCTGGAGATGCCACCGCCATGCCATAAAGACACTGAGCTTGAGCTACTCATCTAAGCCACTTCCAGATTGCTAACTCACAGACTGTGAGAGAAATGTTCACTGTTTTCAATCACCAATCTTCAAGGAAAACAGAGCAAGAAGCAACTAACATAAGACCCTTTAACATAGCCCACAAATCCCAAGTATTCTTCTACCTGCCACGTTCCTGCCTACAATATACTCCCTATGAAAGATTTCTTCCTGCCTCCACCATCCTTCGGCAGCAAGTTCAATTCCAATCCTTTACCCACACTAGGACATGTCTGCCTTTGTTCCCTTCCAGCTCAAAGGTTGTGACACCCACGTCACAAGTACATGAAGGGAGACAGAAGCAGGAGTAGAACCCAGTGAGGATGGGTAGCTAGGAGGAAGGACTGGAGATGAGGACCCTGGGGTTCTCACTTCAATGAGACTTTCATTTGTCAAAAACAAAAACAGGAAACAAAATGTAATCATTTAAAACATTCATTGAGCACATCCCATGGTAAGTGTAGTCCTGGACAACAGGCATAGAATAGCCTCTATTTTGGCTGGCTCACTAGGCTAATCCTGCAGCACTGGCACTCCAGGTTCTAGTCCTGGTTGGGGTGCCGGTTCTAGTCCCGGTTGCTCCTCTTCCAGGCCAGCTCTCTGCTGTGGCCCAGGAAGGCAGTGGAGGATGGCCCAAGTGCTTGGGCCCTGCACCTGCATGGGAGACCAGGAGGAAGCACCTGGCTCCTGGCTTTGGATTGGCGTGGTGCGCCAGCCATGGTGGCCATTTGGGGGGTGAACTAATGGAAGGAAGACCTTTCTCTCTGTCTCTCTCTCTCTAACTCTGCCTGTCAAAAAAACAAAAAAACAAACAAACAAAAAAAAAAAAAAACGAATAGCCTCTATTTTAAAATTTACAAGTATGATAAATATGATACTGGTTTTTAACAGAAGCAACTGAAGCCCTACTCACATTCCCTTACCAAGCAGGGTGAGGAACCTTTTTTCTGCCAAAGGCCATTTGGATATTTATGACATCAATCATGGGTCATAAAAAATTATCAATAAAAATCAGCCTGCTACAGATTTAGTGAATTGTAGGTCCCACCTGTGGTTGCCTTGGCAGGGCCAGACCAACTGAGTGATTTTGTGGGTCTTATACGGCCTGTGGGCCAAATGTTCCCTACCTGCTACAGCGCGGTCTAGCTATTTTTTGTAGAATCTAGTGAAAAACAGAACTTGGGGGTCCCTTGTTCAAAATTACTCAACACTTCAGGAAGGTGGTGGCAGGGCATTAAACCAGCTAACTGCACAAGGCATCTGCCCATGGAGCATGGCCCGCCTTGGGCATGCACCTCTGCTGCAGACTGCTCTCCCTGCAACCGTCTCACTGGCTGACACCACAACCTTAGCCTGCACCAAGAACAAACAGGAAATGCTTCATACCCCCAACAAGCAGACCTCAGCCAACGAGTGGTACGCAAAGACTCCAGCTTCCTCATCTCTTGGTTGCTGCACCTCTGAGTATCTTGGTCTTCAGTCCTCTAGTGGGACACACATGTGGGTATCCACAGTAACAACTGGGACATTTTCTGGGATAACTTCCAAAATAAACTATCTGCACTCATATGCTTGTCTCAGACTCTGCTTCTTGGGGAACCCAAACCAACACAGGTTTCATGTTACCAGCCAACTCCTAATTATTTGTGGCTGCTTGGAACACAGCATAATGAAAATATCTAAAGCTGCATCTGGATTCAACAGGAATAAATGTAATAATAGTAATGTTGGCCATCACCATGGCAAAGCAAGTAGTGGTCCTTTAATCAGAATGATGAAAGACTATATTTGGGCTTACCAGACAAAAAGCAGTTATTAAGGCTGTTAAGCAGCAATTATAGGGTGTTATTTCTGGTTTAAATATGGAAGATCAACTAGGATAGGAGAAGCTAGCAACTAGAAGTAGGATATCTACCAGGATGACTCCCCACATTGTTGACCAAACCAGAGAGAAAGCAAACTACACTGTCAAGGATAAATTGGTCTGGGCTGCATAAAGGACCACAGTACTGTGAGTACCTAAGCATCAAGCCTCCAGTTTAACCAGCAAAGACTGGGAAATGAGGAAGCTCAGAGGAGCAATTCTGAAAACTGTCAGACAACGGCTCACCCTGATAGGACCAAATCAGGAACAGCTCATGTTTTTCCCCATAACCACTTCACTGCCTCCTGTCACAGATCTCTCACTCTGGTCTCACATGTTCTTTCCAGAACAGTAAAGAGTGCCGACATGCTGGCCCCTCCCGCCACTGAGATCAAACCTTGCAACTTCTCAGTCATTTAGAAGACGTCAGAGCATGAGAGACTAACAAGGTAAAGACCAGCTTGGGAATGTGTCCCAGTAGAGCCTCTTTGGGACTAGAACAAAAACTAAGGATAAGGACGTCATCACCATGACACACACTCCCAAGGGCCACATCCCTACTCAAGGTCTGGGAAGTCAGCAGAGGGCATCTGAAAACTCGTCATTTGGAGACTGATTCAAATTCAGCCACAAGATTAGCCCAGGAATGAGAAAACCTGTCTAGCCAAGGACCAAGGAATTTAAAATGAGGCATAAACCTTGCAAGAAACCTTAAAATAACTGCCTGAGGCAATGTCTGACTCATGACACTAAAGCCTCAGAGAACATAAATAAAAGGTACAATGTCTATCACTCAAGAAAGCTGGCAGCACTGGTAACTCCACAGCCACCATGTCTTAGAATATGAAGACACTCTTCATCATTCAGACTCGGAAATATCTGTTTCCATGGAGTAAAGCCCTTTACTGATAAACATGATAAATATGGCAGAACACACCAGTTTTGACTTTTGGCTTCTACTTTTGATGTAGAAAGTGCTGGAAAGATCACTGATAAGGTCCTAATAAGAAAAAGCCAAATTATCCTCATAATCATTACTCTCCTTAACCCCATCAGAAAGCTATCCAAGCAATCTGAAATCCAGATAGACAGACACACACTGCCAGAGGCACAACTTCAGCACCAAGTCACCGGAGGCGAAGCACTGCGGAACGCGGCACCACCAAGCAGAGGGGTCAGACGCACCAGGCTGAAATTATCTGTGAACTGCTGAAGGACAGCACACCAGCCACAGATAAAAGGGGAGCTACTTCCTACTTGCACTTTGCTCCACAGCACACTCAGGTGGGGGAGGGACAGGGCAGAAGACGAAAGAACACCGCCCTGTGACACAGAGCTAAAGGAGAGGAGATGGCAACATAATAGACGGAAGAGGTTTCCCTTTGAATTCTAAGGCTGAAGGAAGAAGTAATACCAAGTCTACACAATCTCCTCCAGAAAATGGAGGTAATACTAAGGTTCTTCAAAAATTTTTATGGAAAAAAAATGTATTTAAAAGTTAAGTGTATGGGAACATAAACTGGTACAGCCACTGTGGAAGACAGTATGGAGATACCTCAGAAATCTGAATATAGACCTATCATATGACCCACCCATCCCACTCCTGGGAATTTACCCAAGGGAAATGAAATCACCATATGAGTTATCTGTACTCCCATGTTGATTGCAGCTCAATTCACAATAGCTAAGATTGAATTCAGGCCTGCGCCGCAGCTCAATAGGCTAATCCTCCACCTGCGGCACCGGCACCCTGGGTTCTAGTCTCAGTCGGGGTGCCGGATTCTGTCCCGGTTGCCCCTCTTCCAGGCCAGCTCTTTGCTGTGGCCAGGGAGTGCAGTGGAGGATGGCCCAAGTGCTTGGGCCCTGCACCCCATGGGAGACCAGGATAAGAACCTGGCTCCTGCCTTCAGATCAGCGCGGTGCGCAGGGGCAGCAGCCACTGGAGGGTGAACCAATGGCAAAGGAAGCCCTTTCTCTCTGTCTCTCTCTCTCACTGTCCACTCTGCCTGTCAAAAAAAAAAAAAAAAAAAGACTGAATTCAACCCAGATGTCCATCAACTGAAGACTGGATAAAGAAATTATGGGATATGTACACCTGGAATACTACACAGCTGTTAAAAAAAAGAGAGATAGAAATCTCATCATTTGCAACAAAATGGATGCAACTGGAAAACATTATACTTAGTGAAATAAGCCAGTCCCAAAAGGACAAATACCATATGTTCTCCCTGACCTGTGGTAACTAACAGAGAACCTAAGAGGTAATCTATAGAGGTGAAATTGACACTTTGACATGGGATGACTTTGAGCAGCCCTTGTCTGGACTGTTGAGGAACAGTGTTTTTTTTGTTTTTTGTTTTTTTTGGTTTTTTTTTACTTTTTTGCATTTATTGATTTTGATCATATGATTTTCTTTTTTTTTTATCTTTTATTTAATGAATATAAATTTCCAAAGTGCGACTTATGGATTACAATGGCTTCCCCCCCATACCGTCCCTCCCACCCACAACCCTCCCCTTTCCCACTCCCTCTCCCCTTCCATTCACATCAAGATTCATTTTCGATTATCTTAATATACAGAAGATCAGCTTAGTATACATTAAGTAAGGATTTCAACAGTTTGCTCCCACACAGAAACATAAAGTGAAAAATAATAGATGATTTTTTTTAAATGATGATGAAATCAGATCAGACCTATTGTCATGTTTAATCCCAGTGAGAGTCAAGTTGGGAATTGATAATTTTTTTTTTTTTACAGAAGATCAGTTTAGTATACATTAAGTAAAGATTTCAACTGTTTGCACCCCCATAGAAACACAAAGTGAAATATACTGTTTGAGTACTCGTTAGAGGAACAGTTTTGTTTTATCTTATTTTTAATACTATTTGTTGAACTCTGTACTTGGTGTAAGATTAATCTTATGTATATGAAGTTAATTTAAAATAGATCTTAGTAAAAAATAAGAATGGGAATAGAAGAGGGAGGAGGAAAAAGGGTGGGTGGGTAGGGTGAGAAGAATCACTACATTCCTAAATTTGTATTTATTAAATGCATGAAGTTTGTATACCTTAAATAAAAGGTTTCTGGGAAAAAAAATAGAATAAAAGGTAAGTTTATTTTGGCGCCCAAAGTTTTGAAATCCACATGTAGTTTTTTCATAGTATACATTTTTTAAAAGATTTATTTATTTGAAAATCAGAGTTACAAAGAAAAAGAGAGAGAGAGAGAGAGAGAGAGAGAGAGAGAGGGAGGGAGGGAGGGAGGGAGGGAGATCTTCCATCTGCTGACTCACTCTCCAAATGGCTGCCAACAGGTAGAGCTGGGCCAGACAGAAGCCAGGAGTTTCGAACTCCATCTGAGTCTCCAATGTGGGTGCCAGGGGCCGAAGTACTAGGGCTATCTTCTGCTCCTTCCCATATGCATTAGCAGGGAGCTGGATTGGAAGGGGAGCTGCCAGGACTCAAACTGGTGCTCATATGGAATGCCAGATCACAGGTGGCAGCTTAACCCACCTCACCAGAACACTGCCCCCAATGGACACTTTCTATGAACTTCCTCAAAGACCCTCATATTACCCTGATACAAAATAGGACAAGACAAATGCAAGAAAAGATAGCTCTACTGATCAATACCCCTCACAGGGGCTGGTGCTGTGGCATAGCCAGCATCCCAAATGGGTGCTGGTTTGAATCCTGGCTGCTCCACTTCTGATCCAGCTCTCTACTATAGCCTGGGAAAGCAGTAGAAAATGGCCCAAGTTCTTGGGCCCCTACACCCATGTGGGAGACCTGGAGGAAGCTCCTGGCTCCTGGCTTCAGATCGGCGCAGCTCTAGCCATTGAAGCCAACTGGGGAATGAGCCAGCAGACGGAAGCTCACTTAGTCTGTTTCAAATAAATAAATAAATCTATATATAAAAAAAAAAGACTGGAAAGCAACTTCTTAGATACTGTACCAAAAACATTATTCATAAAAGAAAAAAATCATAAATGAAATTTCCAAAATTAAAACCTGCTCTTCATAAGATAGTTTAAGATTAATTTTTCTATTTGAAAGGCAGAGTTAGAGAGAGAGAGAGAGAGGGAGGGAGGAAGGGAGGGAGGGGGAGGGAGAGAGGTAGAGGGGGAAGGGGAGGGGGAGAGGGGGATACTCTGAAAGATACTCTCAAAAGAATGCAAGGACAAGCCATGGACAATATATGCAAAACATGTATCACATCCAGAATTTATATGCATTCGCAAAACTCAGTCATAAAAAAAAAGAAAAATCATTTTTTAAATAAAAAAGGCAAAAGTCTGAACATTTATCAAACTAGATATATGAATGGTAAACAAGCACTCTACACACCAACTAAAATGGTAAAACAGAAAACTTGACATGACCACATGTGGCATAGATAGAACAAACTAGAACTGTCATACACTGCTGGCAGGAACATAAAACAGGACAGACACTTTGGACAGTTTCTTCTAAATGTAAATATATACTGAGATAACCCAGCAATTCTACTCCTAGGCATTTACGCAAGAGAACTAAACACTCAGGCTCACAA
The DNA here is from genome assembly GCF_964237555.1 of Oryctolagus cuniculus. NCBI lineage: Eukaryota > Metazoa > Chordata > Mammalia > Lagomorpha > Leporidae > Oryctolagus > Oryctolagus cuniculus. The sequence continues at coordinate 139,974,125 of NC_091436.1, read as the reverse complement.
TACTAACGGCTTTACTCATAATAGCCCTCCACTGGTGAATGTGTAAACACTGTGGCAATATCTACAATGGAAAACTACTCGGCAACAAAAAGGAATGAACTAATGATACATGTAACAACGTGGGTAAACTTAAAGTGCTAAGTAGTTACTGCCAGAGCATCTCAAAAAAAAACTTCTGAGCCCGTATGTGAATGGTCTCCTGGAAACTAGAACAACATGGAAACAACACTATCCTGTGAACTGCAGGTGGTCAGCTTTGAAGACAGGAACTCACCCTGGTACACAGACATATGAATTTATACACCGATAGGCATTTAGGTTCAGTTGCTGGAGGAGAGACTGCAAACAATGGGCTTACAGAAGCTCAAGTCCAGTTCTCAGACATGTGATGGCCTTGCTGCACACAGTCCCTAGACCGGTCCACTGTCAGCAACACAGACTTCTTCAATGCTTTCACCCTGCAATCCCAGAGGCAGTGATTCCCAAACTGCGGCATAATGAAACCACTGGGACACTTTTTAAAAACACTGATCCTGGCCGGCGCCGCGGCTCAATAGGCTAATTCTCCGCCTAGCGGCGCCAGCACACCGGGTTCTAGTCCCGGTCAGGGCACTGGATTCTGTCCCGATTGCCCCTCTTCCAGGCCAGCTCTCTGCTGTGGCCAGGGAGTACAATGGAGGATGGTCCAAGTGCTTGGGCCTGCACCCCATGGGAGACCAGGATAAGTACCTGGCTCCTGCCATCGGATCAGCGCGGTGCGCTGGCCTCAGCACGCCGGCCGTGGCGGCCATTGGAGGGTGAACCAACAGCAAAAGGAAGCCCTTTCTCTCTCTCTTTCTCTCACAGTCCACTCTGTAAAAAAAAAAAAAAAAAAACTGATCCTGGGGCCAGCACTGAGGCACAGTGGGTTAACACCCTGGTCTGAAGCACTGGCATCCCATACAGGCACCGGTTCCAGACCCAGCTGCTCCACTTCCAATCCAGCTCTCTGCTATGGCCTAGGAAAGCAGTAGAAGATGGCACAAGTGCTTGGGCCCCTGCACCCATGTGAGAGACCTGGAAGAAGCTCCTGACTCCTGGCTTCAGACTAGTGCAGCTCCAGCCGTTGTGGCCAATTGGGGGAGTGAACCATCAGATGGAAGAAACCCCACCCCTCTGCCTCTGCCTCTCCTCTCTCTGTGTAACTATGTGTAACTCTGCCTTGCAAATAAAGCTTAAAAAAAAAAAAAAAACAAACAAACACTGATTCCTGGCTCCCACTCCCAAACATTCTCATTTGATCAGTACAGGGGGTAGCCTGGGCACTGGGACTTTTGAAAGCTCCCTGGGGTAATTCTAATGTGCAGCAAAGTTCGGAAATTCCTACCCAAGGAATTGCTCACATCCACATCCACTTGGTCCCAGATGGCTCCCCACCACATGTTCAGGCCAGGCAGCAGCAAAGTGGGGAGGGGCATGAGCCAGAGCCAGACGCTGCACGCAGCATCTCTGCTCACCCTCACTGGCAATCACACAGCCACGGCAGGCTAACTTTTATTTTAGTCGGCCATGTACCCAGCTAAAAATTCTTTTATGAGAGAAGAGGAGGACAAGAAACAGAGATAACCTGCAATCTCTTCTACCACCACCTCTTTTTTATTTTCAAATACTCATAAAAGCAGTATAACCTTGCAAAGGATCAATTCTTGGATTTGGAGACAAAATCTATAGCAGGCTTTTCTGACTTTGCCAGATATCTTGTACCCACATGTGCAGGGAGCGAAGACTGTAAACAAATCATCCTCAGAGGGAAGAAGATACAACCTTATCAGAATATCGACCCCAACAAATTCCTGAATTTTCACCTACGTCAGGTGTTGGAGGAGTAAACTGTCCTATTGGCTAAAGGCAGGAAGCACTATCAAAA